>NC_090646.1:366832890-367180390 GCF_040937935.1 Hyperolius riggenbachi
AAATGATTTGTTAAAAAAAAAAAAAAAAAAGGCACAGATTGGATGTCCTTCTACGTTGCCTCTCTTCGGGAGAAATAGCGGGCCGGGCCAGCCCCAATTGCATCGGTTCAGGCTCCTCCATCGCAGAAGTTGAGTCAAAGACCGGACCAATACAATACAATACAATACAATAACATTTGCAAAGCGCTTTTCTCCCATAGGACTCAAAGCGCATCAGGAAGGCTAGGAGGAGTGGGAAGGCCCCCTAAGGGTCGAGTGCTCCCAGACCTCTCCGCTCGTCTCTCTCTAAGACCGCGGTCTATCTGGATGGCAAGACGGATAAGTTCCTTGAGGGTGTCTGGAACTCCCACCCTGGCCAGTTCATCCTTGATGGCGTCTGATAGCCCTTGACGGAACCGGAACTTCAAAGCAGAGTCATTCCATAATACGTCAGCCTCCCAACGCCTAAACTCCGTGACATAATCCTCCACCGGCCTTCTTCCCTGCCGCAGGGTTTCAAGAGCCAGCTCAGCAGATGAGGCTCTCCCCGGGTCATCATAGAGCTCTGCCATGGTAGTAAAAAAGGTGTTCAGATCGCTCAAGGCGGGATGCTGCTGTTCCACCATACGGAGCGCCCAGGCCTGAGGTTCGCCTTGCAGCAAAGAAATGACAGCGCCCACTTTTATCTCCTCATTAGAGTAGGTCCTTGGAAGTAATGAGAAATGAAGTCGACAGGCACTCTGGAACCAGCGAAACTTGGTGCGGTCACCAGAAAACCGCTCAGGAAGTGGCAACCTCGGTTCAGGTGCGGGCCCCACAGCGCCTTGCACTGGAGCAGGATCAGGATTGGCGAGAGGAGCAGGAGCAGGAGCAAGCACAGCGGCTCCGACAGGCACAGCAGGGGGAGCCCGTAACTGGTCGCGGATCTCCAAGTAACCCTTTTGGACCTCATCCACAGATAGACGTAATTGAGTACCAAGTTCGTATAGAATCTCCACCGGTGAACGATTCTCACTAGCGTCCATAATGGCTGCTCGTTACTGTTAACGTTGATCTTCAGGCGCTGTTGACCCTCCCACTGATGGAAGAGGCGTTACCCAGTAGTGGATCTAAGCGACCACGGGGCTTCGCCCACACCCCCTGGAGGGGAGTGCAGGATTTCGCTGCCTAGTGCCCAGCCAGGTCACTACTAGGATAACCTCAGCAAGTGGTCAGGAGAACAGCGACGCTAATGTGTGAGATGAGACAGACGTAGTCAGACAGTAGCCAGAGGTCCAGGGCAGGAGATAGCAGCGTAGTCGTGTCACAGGCCAGAGGTCGGGGCAGGCGGATATCCAGCAGAACGAGGGCACAATCCAAGAGTCGGGGCAGGCGGCAATCAACAGGAGTCGGGGTCACAAGCCAAGGGTCAAATCCAGAAGTCAATCAGAGAGATAGGCAATAGAGTTTCCACGGGGCTTACGCCAAGCTGTCAGAACGAGCAGCACTGGAGTGATGGCCAGTGCTGCTTTTATACAGGATCTTTGGCGCCGAAATTAACGCCCTGCGCATGCGCAGTGCATTCGCAGCGTATTGCGCATGCGCGCGCACGCGCGATTGCGCGCGTGCACGCGCATAATGTGCAGAACCCCGCACATGCGTGCGCACAACAGTTTGCGCGCATGTGCGCACCGCGCAATGCCGCGGGCCGCCGACCAGGAAGTCCACACACCAGGCCATAGGACCCCCTGTGCGTGCGCACCCCGGAATGGCCACGAGACCGTCGTAGGGACCTGGAGCGGTGAGTGTGACAGACTGGTATTCAATTTAATTATTGGAAACTGTGAACTGCAATTATATGAACTATATGATTCTACCAACTGACGGGCTATTTATGGCATGGATTTTACTGTAGACACACACATATGATGAACTTATTGTTGGTGTTTTTGATTGGTTTGTAATACAGTAAATCTGCATTTTCAATTCATCTAATTTTTGATTTTTTTTTATCTAGGATATCACTGATGTACTTCCTGTCATAACCTATTTTTCCCTTTATATTATATTATTCTTTAACAGTTGCAGAATCTTTTGGTCAAAATTTTCATGTCCCTTTGTTTTCACAGGAGTTTCATTGGTATGCTGGTAACAATTTGGTTAGGACTTCATTATGGAGTTGTAAGGTACATTTCTAAGGCTAGGTTCACAGTGGTCAGTTGCATAATGCACACGTTATAATGCTTTATAATTACTGTGAACTACAATGGAGACTGGATATAGTTAGAATAATGTGATCAGCTACAGCGCAGTACTGTGAACAGGCCCATTGGATTGTATGGGCAGTGAGTTGACGTGCAGAATTATTCTGCAACACAACTGAGCACTGTGAACAAGCCTTAAAGGAGTCATCAGGGGATCTTTAAGAAAATGAGTGCTACTTACCGGGGGCTTCCTCCAGCCCCAAGCTCCCAGCATGTCCCTCGCCTCTACCTTCAGCCGTTTGCCGCAGCTCCGTCCCGGTCCCCGGCGATGAAGTCAGGGTGACCTCCAGGTGCCTCCGCGTGCTCTACGTCCACGAGACCGCCGGGAACGAGGTCAGAGAAGGAGGCGGACTCAGAGCTGCGCAGCCGCGCTTGCGACTATGAGAACAGCGCAGGCGCGGCAGGACCTGGTGGCCATGTTGATTGGGGCAGGTGAAGGCGACCAGAGGAATCGGGTCAGGACCTCACAGGAGCCATGGCTGTATAAAAGAGACGCGGTGGAATGGACCGGGGGGGGGGGGGCGCGGATGGCGTCCCCCAAAGATGTTAATGCACAATAGGTATTTAACTTTTTTAGTAATTTTCGGCTCGTAAGTCCTTTAACAATTGCAGCTCGATAGAATAGTACTGCACGGGCACTATACAGACACTTTATAGACATGCTCCTCAGCTATAGCCAAGAACTGTGTTGTGGTCAATGAAGAGGGGAGGAAGAATTACAAGGAAGCAAATGTGTGTCTTTCGGGAGGCGGGGTAAAGTGCAGACATAACGCATTTCTTCAGCATTCACCCATTAGTGTGATTTAGAGATTAGGAGTTTTTCCACCGTCTCTATCCACTTCTTTGCCTGATATAACAATTAATTTTAGTAACACCCCTGTAACTTCAGTTTCCAAAGTACGGTGCTTAGGGGTAATATTTGACTCCTCTCTCTCCTTTATTCCTCACATTCACTCCATAACCAGATTCTGTCACCTCTAACTCAAAAACATATCTCTCATCTGACATTTTGTCACTCAGGGCACTACTAAAATGTAAATACACGCTTTTATAATATCTCATCTGGATTATTGTAACATATTACTTTGTGGACTACCAGCCAACAGACTGGCACCACTCCAATCTGTACTAAACTTTGCTGCTTGCTCATTCATCTCTCTTCTCGTTCTTCCTCTCCTGCTCTTCTCTGTCAAGCTCTTCGTTGGCTACCAGTTAACCAGAGGATCCAGTTAAAACTCTTAACTATAACTCACAAAGCTCTCCACAATTGCTATGCTATGCACATCTCCTCACTAGTTTCCCAATACCAACCCAACTGCAATCTCAGATCTGCACATGACCTTCTATTATCCTCCTCTAGAGTCACCTCCTCACATTTACATATACAAGATTTTGCACATGCTCCATCCCTCCTCTAGAATCCTCTGCTACAACACATCCATCACTCCCCAACCTTTTATATCTTTAAAGTGCCCTCAAAACTCACCTTTCCCATCAAGCATACACTTTACCTTAGGCCAGTTCACCTGTTGAGTTCTGGCCAAGTTGTACTTCCTACCAGATAACCTAAAACACACTGCCACTAGGCATGAATGTATTCTATACTACTCCACCTCTTGTGTCCCCCCCTATTCCTTTAGATTGTAAGCTCACAAGGGCAGGGCTCTTTCACCCTCTTGTGTTTTGATTTTTTAACACATGTATTCATATTTATTCTGTCACTGTTATTACCAATTCTGTACTTTGTACCGATTCTGTATTTTGTACCAACTCTGTATTTTGTATCTTGGTGTATACGATTGCCTGTATTATTTTGTAACCCAAGTTTGTTTCTTACTTTGTACAGCACCACAGAATATGTTGGCGCTTAATAAATCAATAATAATAATAATTGTTATACTAGGTCACGGGACACCTGTACACACACTAGATAGTCGTCAGAAACCTTGCAGAACGAGCGTCTCAGCCGAGTTTATTTCTAGTGTGAGTGCAGCTTTAGAAGCCTGTCTGTTAAAGCACCAGGCTATTGAGGGGAACAGTTTCAAAATCCTTTGATGGAAGATACAAAAATATATTACCAAACAAATATAGAAGACTCAAGTCATTTCTGGTTCTCTCTGGTTGTTACTGGTAGTTTGAGTGCAACAGTAATGCCCTGTCATAAAAACCTAAGCAAATGAGGCTACTTAGAGACTCTAGAAACTAAATGACAGGCAGATGTTGACTGCAAATAAAAAAAAGAATTCCGATGTGGATGTGATGCAATTTATAGACCCTCACTATGACTCTCTGTCTAAAGATGAGCACAAGGATTTTGGTATGTACTGCACATTGAGATGTTTTTTTTAAAGGACAACTGAAGTGAGAGGGCTATGGAGGCTGCCATATTTACTGTATCTCCTTTTAAAATGAAAATTGTGTTTCAGAAGCTGAAAAAAATGTTCTCTGCTCAAGTTAAACAGCACCATTTGGGTGTACACTTTTTGGGCCTGATTCACAAAGCGGTGATAACCAAGTTATCACGCCTAAAAGACTTTAGGCGGGATAACCTTTGCACCGCTGAGTTAGCACCGCTTTGTGCTGGTGATCGTGCACAAAGTCCCGCGCGCGCAATCGGGCAATTCCGTGCGCAGCGCCCATAGGGTTTAATGGGCGCATCGCGCATCGCGCTATGTGCTGTGCCCTGCGCGACTGCGCGCGCAAAGTTTTGCGCGAGTTTCTTCTTATCACGCCTAAACTGAGTTTAGGCGTGATAAAGGGCTTTTCACTGGCGTGCAAACAGTTTGCACCGCTTTGTGAACCAGGCCCTTTATATTATAGCCTGCCAAGTACAACCCCTATTCCTCCACAAGTACAGCATATGTCTGTATAGTGCAGGAAAGAATGTTTCTCCTCTGTATGTCAGTGTATATAAGCTGTGTTTTTCAGTTCTGGTCAGGAACCAGTCTGACGAAGGCTTTTTATAAGCCGAAAGCTCACTGTTTATCCATCTCTAAGTTAGCCAATAAATGGTATCATCCTGATTCAAAACTCCTTGCTAGTGCAGGAAACACTTTCCACACATGTCTGGCGTAACCAGCAAACACTGACCCACCAATCCAGTATTTTGTTGCTATGAGCCCAGTGAAGTGGTTGTTCCCTCTACGTACAAAAACATAGTAAAAAGGCTGAAATAGTGCTTACCAAAATCCTTGCACTGATGGGATTACACTGATAATGAGAGGAAAGGGGTATGGAAGTGGTTGTCCTAGATGGAAATCTTTGGGACTTTGCTATAATTATGTAATAGCAGGTGTATGTGACACAATGAAGCAAAAATGCAGCCATTGGTTTCCCCTAATATATCCTATGAAACTGCACAGGCAGCATATAGCTAAACTTTGCTATGTAACTTAAAACTCCTTTCTAGATTGATGGCAAATCTATATAAGTTCAAGCCTGTCATTTTTTGAAATGCATTTGATAATACATTTGCATTACTTAGCAGGTTTGTGCATTACACATCTAAACTTCTTGCCATCAATTTATTTAAAATTCCTGCCTGACTGGCTCCTCTAGGATCATTCCCTGTTGAGATGGCTGTTTCATTTTTT
Source organism: Hyperolius riggenbachi (assembly GCF_040937935.1). NCBI lineage: Eukaryota > Metazoa > Chordata > Amphibia > Anura > Hyperoliidae > Hyperolius > Hyperolius riggenbachi. The sequence continues at coordinate 366,838,706 of NC_090646.1, forward strand.
TTAGCAACAACCTTGCCCTTATCTCATCTTTTTTTGTATGCACAGATCACCTGACCCAGCTTTGCCCTTTTTAATGTAACTTTTTGTGGTCAGTACCTCAGTGCTACAGCTATTCCTTATTCCTACTTAGTGTGCAGGGCCGGTTCTCACATGAAGCAAGGTGAAACATTTGCATCAGGCGCAGAGATTTCAGGGGCAACATTTTTTTACTATGTGTACCTTCCTGAGCAGCAATGGAGTGGCTGTGATGGTGAGCAGTTTTGTTTGTCACAGCCAGTTTGCTATTGTGTAGAGCTGCAGCATGTCATGTGAGTACATTAAATGAAGCAGAGTAAATTGTCGGGTGCTTTGCGATCATTCCAAATTCAGGGGGGAGGTGCATCCTCACAAGTTTGCCTCAGGCAGCAAAAAGTCTAGAACAAGCCCTGTTAGTGTGTGTGAGGGTTCATTTGTATCAGCAAATTAAATTTACAATTGCTGGCGGAGCCGGAATACACGCTGACGCTGTGAGAGGAGGCAAGCCGAGAGAGGACGTCTTTTCCTGTGTTCCACGGCCAGGGAGGAAATCCATGTCTAAGCTGCCGATTGAGTGGTAATAAACAAATCTTTTATTGGTTACATGCTGGGAGTCGTGTGTATGTCCTGCTGCAGCACTTGTTACATGCTAAGAAACAAGTGGCTATTCGGTGAGTGCAATCACGAGAGGGCGAGATTCCTAATCCCTATATGGTGGTGGCACGTCCCCCAGGACTGCAGCACGGGGTGCTCATTGTGTTTTTATCAAAACAATACTTTGCACTATGTGCGGATTTTATTTGTTGTTTTAAGGTGGTCCGTATCTGCTGGATATAAGGACTCTGAAACACAGCTTGATTGGTGTTTGTGAAATAGGTATGAGAGTAAAAGGTGACTCTTATTGCTGCGATCCCCTAATTGGGACCTATTATCTGTGGAGCGCAAATTTTTCTCAAATTTTATCTGGTATTGCTGCTTATCGAATGTAAATTTGCCTAATAGTTAGATCATTTTGGGCAATTCTTTTTTAACCTCCTTGCCGGTTATCCCGAGCTCAGCTCGGGGTAACCTGCGTAGGTGGATTTCTCAGGCCCCGCTGGGCCGATTTTCAAATTTTTTTTTACTGCACGCAGCTAGCACTGTGTTAGCTGCGTGCAGTTTCCGATCGCCGCCGCCGATTCGCCGCTACCCGCCGCGTCGCGCTGCCCCCCCCCTCCAGACCCCTTGCGCAGCCTGGCCAATCAGTGCCAGGCAGCGCTGAGAGGTGGATCGGAATTCCCTCTGACGTCCATGACGTCGGCGACGTCATCCCGCCCGGTCGCCATGGCGACCGGGGAAGCCCAGCAGGAAATCCCGTTATGAACGGGATTTCCTGCTTACTCTGATCGCCAAAGGCGATCAGAGTGGATAGGGGGATGCCGCTTGTCAGCGGCTATCATGTAGCGAGCCCTGGGCTCACAACATGATTTAAAAAAATGTTTTTTTTTAAAAAAGTGCTGCGCTGCCCCCTTGCCGCCAGAATTGTAACGGCAAGGGGGTTAATTTGTGCAAACGTCTGAAATTATGTACCATATGCATTATAAGTTTGCCTTATGTTGGAACAATTCATTGAGAATTTTATACATTGTTTGCAACTAGATTTCTCTTTACAGACAGATGACAGATCATTGCAAGGCAAAATCTGATTGGTTGCTATTAATGACTTGAACAGTCATTGCACAATAACACACACATACATACACTGGTATGCATTTTGCTGGACTGTTTTGCATTGCGTAAAAAATTCTGTCAATAGTGCTTTTTATATGTTCAAATGACCTCGTTATTTTCGCTTTTACCTTCCACCAAATATCCAGTTGGAATTTTATGTTTGTATTTGGCAATTCAGCTAATCATTGCCTGACTAACCCCTTTCATTTACATTGCTATGTTAAGTATCTCCACTACTGACGTTTGCTTGTTGATTTTCTGAAACTCTTCGAGCTGATGTAAAATGCATTTTGCACATCTCATTGCTTATATTAAACCAAAGGGCTGTGAATCACCATTTTGGTATATCAGTTCATATTTTTGCATTATGTGTTTACATAGCACTGACATTTTCAGCAGTTCTTTACAGAGTCCCTAGTCAGATCATTAACTGCTAATCTAATCCCTGACATGCTCATTCCACTTCAAAGATCCCTTACATGGAAAAAAAATACCCAATATTCTTTTTGTCGATAGTGCTAAAACTGACTGGCATACGCACTAAGCATAAAGTATGGCAAACTAGCCACAATGCAATGCAGTGTAGTTGTAATTTGGAAGCATGATGCAGCTGCTTCAAAGGAACATGAGTGGTGCTGCATGTACTGTACCATAGTCACAACAATACAAAAAAAAAAATATATGAATAGAAAAAAAAAGTAGAGTTTTTATGACTGGCTAATATGCAAGGAAAACATGTTAAAAATGTTGATTTATTGCATGTCCATAGAGTTGAGCCGAAATTTTCGTAATTTCGCATTACTATAATTACGCATGCGAAATTTGCGATTACGATGCGAAATTAGCGTAGCGAAATTGCCATTAAAATCGTAATTGAAAATACCGTAAGCGTAATTTTCAACGCGAAATTTCGCGTTTCGTTCATGCCGTAATTTCGCATTAAACGCTACCGTAATTTCGTGTTAATCCGTAACGCTCCGTATAATATAAAAAAGCTGCCGACTTTAAGGGTTAATAGCAAACCCCGCTTAAATGCTAAGAGCCTCAAATTTGGAGAATATATTAAGGAGATCAGGAGGAATAAGAGGAAATTTTTTTTTTTCAAAAAGACCTTATAGTTTTTGAGAAAATCGATGTTAAAGTTTCAAAGTAAAAATGTATACATTTAAAAACCCACCGACTTTAACGGTTAATAGCAAAGCCTGCTTAAAGTTTAGGAACACCAAATTCCTAGGGTATATTAAGGGGATCAGTGGGAATAAGAGGAACATTTTTTTTTGCAAAAAGACCTTATAGTTTTTGAGAAAATCGATTTTTAAGTTTCAAGGGCAAAAATGTCTTTTAAATGCGGAAAATGTCAGTTTTTTTTGCACAGGTAACAATAGTGTATTATTTTCATAGATTCCCCCAAGTGGGAAGAGTTTTACTTACTTCGTTCTGAGTGTGGGAAATATAAAAAAAAAACGACGTGGGGTCCCCCCTCCCAGACCTCTTTAACCCCTTGTCCCCCATGCAGGCTGGGATAGCCAGAATGCGGAGCACCGGCCGCGTGGGGCTCCGCACCCTGACTATACCAGCCCGCATGGTCCATGGATTGGGGGGTCTCGGAAGGGGAGGGGCAGCCAAGCTTTCCCCTCCCCCTCCGAGCCCTTGTCCAATCCAAGGACAAGGGGCTCTTCTCCACCTCCGATGGGCGGTGGAGGTGGAGGCCGCGATTTCCTGGGTGGGGGTTCATGGTGGAATCTGGGAGTCCCCTTTAAAAAGGGGTCCCCCAGATGCCCACCCCCCCTCCCAGGAGAAATGAGTATAGAGGTACTTGTACCCCTTACCCATTTCCTTTAAGAGTTAAAAGTAAATAAACACACAAACACATAGAAAAAGTATTTTAATTGAACAAAAAACATAACCACAAAAAAAGTCCTTTAATATTCTTAATTAACCATTAATACTTACCTGTCCCTTTAAATAAATGATCCCACGCAATATCCTCGGAAATGTTCTATCAGTTACAATGTAACAAAGTTATTACAATGTAACAACTTTGTTACATTGTAACTACGCCGCACCCGACGTCACTCGCCGCTCAGCCGCCGCATACACTTACGCGTCCTTGCAGGACGCTAAGTCCCCACCGGCTCCCGCTGTCCACCCCGCCCACATCTGTCACCCACATGTCACCCACATGTGGGTGACATGTGGGTGACATGTGGGAGAGGCGGGGAGGGCAGCGGAGCCGGCGGGGACTTAGCGTCCTGCACGGACCCGACAGAGCTCTGAGCTATATAGCTCAGAGCTCTGAGAAGCATCTTTGTATTTTGGCTCCAAGGAGCCCCATTGGTCCTTAGCAGACCAATGGGGTTCCTTCAAATCAGAAGGAACCCCATTGGTCTGCTAAGGACCAATGGGGCTCCTTGGAGCCCAAATACAAAGATGCTTAGAGAGCTCTGAGCTATATAGCTCAGAGCTCTGTCGGGTCCGTGCGGCGGGTGAGCGGCGAGTGACGTCGGGTGCGGCGTAGTTACAATGTAACAAAGTTGTTACATTGTAATAAATTTGTTACATTGTAACTGATAGAACATTTCCGAGGATATTGCGTGGGATCATTTATTTAAAGGGACAGGTAAGTATTAATGGTTAATTAAGAATATTAAAGGACTTTTTGCGTGGTTATGTTTTTTGTTCAATTAAAATACTTTTTCTATGTGTTTGTGTGTTTATTTACTTTTAACTCTTAAAGGAAATGGGTAAGGGGTACAAGTACCTCTATACTCATTTCTCCTGGGAGGGGGGGTGGGCATCTGGGGGACCCCTTTTTAAAGGGGACTCCCAGATTCCACCATGAACCCCCCACCCAGGAAATCGCGGCCTCCACCTCCACCGCCCATCGGAGGTGGAGAAGAGCCCCTTGTCCTTGGATTGGACAAGGGCTCGGAGGGGGAGGGGAAAGCTTGGCTGCCCCTCCCCTTCCGAGACCCCCCAATCCATGGACCATGCGGGCTGGTATAGTCAGGGTGCGGAGCCCCACGCGGCCGGTGCTCCGCATTCTGGCTATCCCAGCCTGCATGGGGGACAAGGGGTTAAAGAGGTCTGGGAGGGGGGACCCCACGTCGTTTTTTTTTTATATTTCCCACACTCAGAACGAAGTAAGTAAAACTCTTCCCACTTGGGGGAATCTATGAAAATAATACACTATTGTTACCTGTGCAAAAAAACCTGACATTTTCCGCATTTAAAAGACATTTTTGCCCTTGAAACTTAAAAATCGATTTTCTCAAAAACTATAAGGTCTTTTTGAAAAAAAAATTTTTCCTCTTATTCCCACTGATCCCCTTAATATACCCTAGGAATTTGGTGTTCCTAAACTTTAAGCAGGCTTTGCTATTAACCGTTAAAGTCGGCGGGTTTTTAAATGTATACATTTTTACTTTGAAACTTTTTTTTTTTTTTTTTAAAGTTACTTTTTATTAGATTTTAGAAACATATATTAAACAAAACATTCCCCCAAACAGAAGGGGATAACAACATATGAAACATCAAGAAGAAGCTTACATACGGAATGTCATAAGTGCATGTCGATATTCATCAGAGAAGCAAACCATTTAGCAGTAATTATACCATCATCTCATTTAAGAAAGTACAATACCGTGCAACCATCCACATCACCTAGATATCAGATCAGTGCTGACTCCCTTCGCTCCCTCACCCTAACAGCATACATAGGTTATTTTTGGGGTTGCATCTGTCACGATAAAGATGTACATGGTTATGTAATAGAATACTTTTAAGGTATATATAAAATGATCGATCCCACTCCTCCTAGCCAGACTTTAAGGATACTTTATTCTGAAGATAAGGTGTCTCGGTTCTTGGTCCATACATCCCAGACCTTTTGAAATTTATTGGCACAGCCCCTAGCAATGTAGGCTGCTTTGTATAAATGTAGAGATGAGTTGATAAGATTTTTCCAGAATTGGATTGATGGAGGATCCTGCTGTTTCCAAGACAGTAATATAGATTTCCTGTAATAAAACAGGAGGAGACCCACCAATGCTCTTTGGGCTCTAGTTGGAGCTAAGGATGATACTTCACCTAGAAGGCAATGAAGTGGTTTAGGGGGAACCCGTAGTTTAGTTACTTGTGAGATAAATTCACATATTTCCTTCCATTTTGCTGCTATTGCAGGACAGAGCCAAAAAATATGATCAAAATTTGCCGCATCTATCCCGCATCTCCAGCAACTGGAGCCTTCTGAGGAACGGAATTTACCCAATCTAGAGGGTGTCATATATGCTCTGTGAATTATTTTAAATTGGATCAATTTGTCCCTTGAAGCTATTAAGTATTCAAATGATTTTATGAGAACATTTTCCCAATCTTCATCATCTAGGTCAGAAATTAATCCAGTCCAGGGCTGCATGTAGACAGTGGAGTGGGGTTCAGTAAGTAATATTATATGTTGGTACAAAGTAGAGAGTGCTTTTTTGAGATTTTCATTGCATAGAGTATCTTCTAGTTCAGAACTTTGTAGACTAACCCGGGCCCCGCCATATTGCGACTGAAAAGCGTGTCTCAGCTGGAGAAAGCGGAAAAAATAGTTATTTGGCAATGAGAAGTTTTCTTTAAGACTGTCGAAGGTAGTTAGAGTGCTATTGGAAATAATATGTTTCAGCTGAGAGACGCCCCTCCTTATCCACACAACAGGGTCCGGGATAGAATAGAATTGTTCGAGTGAGGGGTTATTCCAGATGGGGGTGTTTGGGGATACCCTATTGGCAGGGGGTTTATACCAGGAATGTACTGTGTTCCAGGCCTCGATTACAACTTTCATGTTTTGGGTTAGAGGATAGGGAGCTTTCATTCCTCTATATAGGATGTGTGCTAGAGCTTCAAAAGACCCCAAACAAGCCGCATCTAAAACTGTAGATGCATTAGAATGGTCCTGTACGAGCCACCAGTGAGCAGTTACCAATTGACTGGCTAGGAAGTATTTATATAAATTAGGGAATGCTAGCCCTCCCTCCATCCATGGTCTCTGTAGTTTCCTTAGGCTGATTCGGGGAGTTTTGTTATCCCAGATAAAACTGCACATTATTGAATTGAGTTGTGCAAAAAAAATTTTGTTCAGTCGTATGGGGGAATTTCTAAATATATAGGTATATTTTGGTAGTAACTTCATTTTAATTAAGTTGATTCTTCCAACAAGGGACAAAGGGAGACATTTCCAACTAGTCAATTTATGTTTAGTTTCTTGTAGAAGGGGGAGGATGTTGTACTGGTAGAAATTTGTAGTGTTATCAGATATCCAAACCCCCAAGTATTTGACCTTATCTACGGAATCTAAGGGTGTTTGTATTTGGGAGTTTTTAGTAAGAGGAAGTATCTTTGATTTACTCCAGTTAACACATAAACCCGACAGTGGAGAAAAAGAGTTGAAGATATCTAGTGCCCCTGTTATAGATTTGTTCGGGTCCTCAAGAAATAGTACCATATCGTCTGCATACAGGGATACCCTCTCCTCCAGCCCCCCCACACGAAAGCCCTTCAAAGAGTTGTGTTGGCGAATTGCCATTGCTATCGGTTCGATGGCCATCGCGAAGAGGGCCGGAGAGAGAGGGCACCCCTGCCTAGTGCCCCTTTGTAAATGAATGTCTTTCGACAGCATTTGACCAATACGAATATTTGATTTGGGGTGACTATAAATCATTTTAAGTCCAGAAATTAATTTGGGCCCAAATCCAAATTTGGCCAGAGTCAGCCAAAGATACCTCCACTCAACGGAGTCGAATGCTTTTTGTATGTCTAGGAATGCTAATGCTCTTGGAGCCTCCGTCCCAGAAGACAGCTGTATATGCGTGTGTATTCGGCGTAAATTTATATCAGTCGTCTTCTGAGGCATGAAGCCTGTTTGGTCCGGGTCAATAATGTCTGAAATACATTCATTTACTCTGGTGGATAGGATTTTGGTGAGAATTTTTTGATCGTTGTTAAGAAGGGAAATTGGACGATAGGAGCTACATTCGATGGGGTTCTTATCTGGTTTGGGTATAAGAATTACATGCGCCTGAGAAAAGGTTTCCGGAAATCCGTTTCCAGCTAGACCATGATTGTACAGTTTAGTTAGCAATGGGGCAAGAGTTCTGATATATCTCTTGTAGAACTCAATGGGGATCCCATCTGGGCCCGGGGCTTTCTGGGACGGGAAAGAAAGAGTAGCTTCCAGTACCTCATCTTCTGTGATATCTTTTTCAAGGGATTGAGAGGTCTCCTCGTCTAGCGACCGGAACTCCAGACGGGATAGGAGGTTGGTAATTAGTGTATCGTCCCCATTACATTTAGAAGCGTATAAGTCTGAATAATAGGAATGGAATTGCATTAGTATTTCAGACGGGTTAGCAGTAATATCACCTGAGGAAAGTTTGATCTCAGGAATATTTGAATGTTCCGTGGGGTTACGGGCTATATTTGCTAAAAGTTTCCCATTCTTATCTCCCTGCTCAAAGATAGCTTGCTGCCATTCGTTAAGATAGGTTTTAGTTAAGTCAGTCATATGTAAGTTTAGCGTTCTTTTGCATTGCATCATTTCATTATATGTATTCTCGTCAGGGGTAGCCGTATACTCACTGGTGGCTCGCTCTTCATTGTCAATGAGTTTCGTTAGAGTTGCTTCATATTCTTTTCTACGGATCGAAATTTGATTAATATATTCCCCGCGAATTGTTGCTTTAAAAGCATCCCAGGTGATTTGTGGTGAGGCAGTTCCTTCGTTAGTATCCCAGTATTTTGGGATAGAGCTAGAGATTGCTTCACCTATGTCCTTATCCTGTATCCATTTAGGGTGAAGCTTCCAAAGGGCTTTACTTTTATATGCACCAATGGAGCAGGAGATTTCAAGGGGGGCATGATCGGAAAGACCACTGGGCAGATATTGGGCTGATTGTATGTGTGTAAGTAGTTCAGCATTTCCAAATGCCAAGTCTATTCTTGCAGCTGATTTATGTGTAGATGAGAAGTGGGAGAAAGCAGTTCTCGTTGAGTTTTTCCATCTCCATATCTCTGTGAGAGACATGGCATCTGCCCATTGTACTAGATCCGAACTAGCCGTTCTAGACTGGTTAGTACTATCCATTTTTGCCTCCAGAATATCATTGAAATCTCCGATAAGAAGCAATTTGGCAGGGAGGAATTTCTGTAATTTAGTAGTTATTTGTTGTAATAACGAGACCTGGAGTGGGGGAGGGGCATAAATCCCTACTATACAGAATAGGGCACCATATATTGACATATGGATAATGATGTATCTTCCATCAGAATCTGTGTAAGAGTTGAGAATTTTGCAGTTTAGGGACTTACTAACCAGAACCGAGACCCCCCTAGAGAAGGACGAGTAGGTAGAGTAATATGCTTTGCTCACCCAGGGTTTCCGCAAAGCCTTCACAGTGGAGCTATCTAAATGAGTTTCCTGAAGGATCAGTATTTGGGGTTTATGTCTGTGTATATATTGGAACATCAGAGACCTCTTGAAGGAGGAGCGAAGTCCTCTAACATTCCAAGACATGATTTTAATTGGTGTATCCATAACTTGTTGTAAAGTATACTAATAAGAGAGTGGTGAACCTAGGGATGTGGGTATAGTTCAATGAGGGATGCAGTAGGGGGAGCACATAACACACCTGCATATAGATTCGAGAAATATTCGAGGTGGGTTGAGATAAAGCACCGAGATGAAAAGTACATATAAGCTTCTTCCAGAACAATAAAACCAACAGAACACCCTGCTGTTGCAACGAACCATATACTTTGAAACTTTAACATCGATTTTCTCAAAAACTATAAGGTCTTTTTGAAAAAAAAAATTTTCCTCTTATGCCTCCTGATCTCCTTAATATATTCTCCAAATTTGAGGCTTTTAGCATTTAAGGGGGCTTTGCTATTAACCCTTAAAGTCGGCGGCTTTTTTATACTATACGGAGCGTTACGGATTAACGCGAAATTACGGTAGCGTTTAATGCGAAATTACGGCATGAACAAATACCCATTGTAATGCGAAAATTACGTGAAAATTACGCTTACGCGAAATTTCGCGAAATCCTTCTTCATTACGATTATGTACTTACGGCCATAATCGTAATTACACTAATTACGCGAAATTTCGCGAAATCGTAATTAGGTCATTACGCTCATCTCTGTGTCCATTACAAGACACTATTTGCCTAGAGTTTGTATCTTCTCCACTTGATTGTGTGGGACTAATCCAAGGACTTTGTTTCCTCCCACACCCCCAAGCAAAGTCATATGGCCCCCCAGGATTGGCATTAGATTATAGTAAGGTTAGATTGTGAGCTCTCCTGAGAGATAGAGATGGCCCGAACTGTTCGCCAGCGGACAGTTCCCGGTGAACATCGGCTGTTCACGTTCGCGCCTGTTCGTGAACATATGGTATATTCGACCCGCCCCTATACATTATAATGGAGCCAAAAATTGACCCCTCAGACAAATGGCAGCCAATCAGCTATCCCTCCCACCTGGATCCCCCACCTATCAGAGAGCCAGCACAGCAGCCACTTTGTAGCCTGTATTTGGCTTCTGTATTAGGCAGGTCAGGGAGAGTGTGCTGCTGACAGGGATAGCGTTAGTTAGGCCTGTATTCTGTGTCCCCAGTGCAGATTCTTGCTGCTACCACAGTGTCCTTAACAGTTAATAGCCCTTTTAGGGCTGGTACATTGTTTTTCTTGCTATAGTATTGCTGTTCTGTGTGTCCAGTGCGCAAGTTAGCTGTTGGAAAAAGGTCTGCTGGTCCTAGTAGTGCATTGACTAGATAACCCAATAAGTCTTTACCACCACTACTGGCACCCAATATTCACTACTTCCCTGCATAAGGCCTCACTGGGAGGGTCTATATTTTGAGGTAATTGTTGCACATAGCATAAACCTGTGTCCAGACCTACGTGAACTGACAATCACTTCCTCCCTGGCAGAGTTTATGACAAGCAGGGGTAGGCCACACCGCAGGGGCCGTAGGGGTCGTACTGCTGTGATTTCCTGTGGCCCTAACATATTGCCCAGTGTTCAGAGGCCATGTACCTTGAACTCACAAAATGCCACAGAAGTAGTTGACTGGCTTACCCAGCAGCATACCCCATTTTCCACCACTTCTGCTAGGGAACCTTGCCACAACATTCTCATCCTCCTCTGATATGGGCACTTCACAACGTCATTGAACTACCTTAACCCGATCATACGGTCTGGAAAACCACAATCACCTGCATTCCCACGAACGTGCACACAAGCCTGGCGACTGTCACCACTACACAAAGATTGCCGCCAAGAGGACTAACATTTATGACCTGGAGGTGTCAACAAGTAAAAACAATAATTAATTCACCTGACGTTATCGCTAAAGCTCTTTTCGGTTGTTTGCGGTGTGGTAAATTTGTCATTTCATCTGTCAGTGTGAACCGGGCCTAAATCATACACTAACTGATCGACATGTGCACGTGGTGAACGTTTTAAAGCACTTTATTCCAAAATTTAGGAATGTAGAGATTAAAACATGACTCTGGGTCAACTACGTAATTTTTCATCAGTTTTTTGTCATGGATCCCCCTCCGGCATGCCATGGTCCAGGTGTTAGGCCCATTAAAACAACCTTTCCATCATTTTTGTGGCCAGAAACTGTCCCTCTAGGTTTTAGAGTCCGGGGGCCCCAGCTGTCGTGTGAACCAGTGTTTGTGGTTTTAAATTTTTTTTTGCAGCTTCCAGGATGCGGATGACAGGTGAGTAGTTAGGGAGGGAACCTGTGGGAGCAATGCCTGCACGGGGCTGTCCTGCTAGTGACATACTGTACGATTACGTCCAGCCGAAGACTCCCACCTGAATACTGCCTAATTTATGCAATTCCTGCTAGATTTGGTACGGCAGGCAAAGGGTGTATAACTGTGCACCTGATTAGTTGACAGGTGCCTGCTAACCAGATAAAGGTAGGAAATTTCTAGAGCTGGGAGTGAGCAATTATATGTGTTGCAGGTTTTAGAGTTTTCCTGACCCTATGGTGCTTCACGCAGTTTGCGAACGTTTGCGGCAAATTCGTGCTTGCAAATTTTCAAGTTCATGTCATCATCACTATTGAGGGCCAGTTATTGATCCACACACTCTGTAAAGCAAGGCAAAAGGTGTCAGTACTATATAAATGCATATTAATATGGTGAAAGACAGATAAGATGAGATAAAATATGAGATTATTACATTCTTTGATATCGTTGGTCCTGCTGAGCTGATTGAGATGTTCAAGACAACAACATACTGACCATTTTCAATGTACAGTAATATTTTTGTTTACTTGAGGATATATTATGTCATATGAGCCAAGGGACAGCAAGCTGCTTGTAAAAAGTTGTACGTTTTTGGCTTGTTTCACCTATGGCTAAATTTACTCATGCAGGCCCTCTAAAGGCCATTTGTTAAAGGCTAATTTTTAGAGATGGGAAAACAAGATGGTGGCTTGATATGATGTCACCAAAAACTAAGTAGAACAGTAATGGTGGCATTGAGGAGTGGGCTCTACAATCATGACTTTGAGAGATACCCTCATGGACTACCTCAGGGGACAAATCATTTATTTATTTTCACTCAGCATCAGCCCAGTATTCGAAGCCTTTCTGTCCTCCCGCCTCTTTGCTTCTCACTCGCCGAATTATGACCATTCCAGTTATTGCATGTTCTTTCTGCTTGTCATGACAAAGGGCGGGAGAAGGGATACCACACCATCTCTTTTTACAACTCCGCCCTCTGGCAGAGGAAGCGTTAAAACAACACTTCTGGACACAGGAGAGAGTCTTTTGTCCAGCCATCCATCTACCATCAAAAGATTGGCATTGCATTCAACCAAAGGACTTCTATCTATTCCACAGAAATTTCCATAACTGGATTTCATATCTTCTGTTGAACTTATAATCGCAAAGGACATGGTAACTTGACAAATTGCTCAGACTATCGATAGCTATTTTCCCATTTAACCCTTAATATTTCTGTATCAATTTGTTTCTTTTGCTATATTTTTGTTCTGCATTATTTCTTTAAATAAACGATTAAAAATCATTAAAAAAAGTGCTGTTCTGAAAAATCTCCGCAAAAAGAATTCACATCTTCAAAGAGAGACGTTACCATAACAGTTCTGATATTAATATAGTTGTTTTTCTATCTCTAGAAAGGTTGTCAAATTAACCCTTTTTTCTACGGGATTTAGCTAGAGTTAGACTTAGCACATTTGCACGCTTTATTGCGGATTGGTGGCAGCGACCTGGCCTCTGTATGAGAGCCCAGCTTGTATCGATTGTACATACAATTGAAATTGGCCTGTGTGTGGACTCACCAACCAATCCAAAAAGTTACTTTGTCTGCAGTGCTGACTGCCTTCAGGATTCCCAAAGGTTCTGAGGCTGAATGGTAAACTGCATGACAATGGGAACCGGAATTGGAGGGTGACTGCGCATACGTCACACCTAGCACTTCTCCCTAACCATCTACCCATGCAGCACATTTAGACAGCATTTCTCTTTACCCACCCAGCATCCATAGCCAGCCAGTACCCTCAGGCATTCTATTTCTCCATGCATCCATCCCACACCCTCAGCCAACCTTTCTTGATGTTCAGCAATTATTCTTTAAGGATGTCTAATGGCCACCTTACGCATCCAGCACAATAAAACTACCAACAGTGACAACATACTTAAAGTGTAACATTACTAAATGTAACTCAATGATTAAAATTGCTAATATTTTAGACAAGACGAGACAAATAACATTTATTTTGCACTTTTCTCCTTAGAGACTCAAAACACTTGAGCTGCAGCCACTAGGGCATTCTTAGCAGGCAGTAGCAGTGTTAGGGAGTCTAGCCCAAGGACTCCTTACTAAATAGGTACTGGCTTACTGAACAGGAAGAATCAAGATTCATATCCTGGTCTCCTGTGTCAGAGCCCTTAACCATTACACTATCCAGCCACTACAGCCGCTACTGCCTACATTGTTCAATATTAATTTATAAATGATTTAGTCAATGGTTGCCCATAGTAAAATTGTTCCTCTCCCTGTTTACATTCTTACATTTATCACAGGTGGGGACATCTTTACTGCTGGCAAGGTGCATCACTGCGGAATGGCAGAATGTTTGTTTGTTGTTTGTTCCAAAGTGAGCAGAAACATCACCTCTGGGGCAGAAGGCTGCATAACTAAACAGCATAGGCTAAAAATTACCCCGAGGGTGAGGTTCCAGCAATGTACGAGTTATATATGAAGGGGTTTTGATGCTGAAACTAGGATAATTAACGTAAAATTGGGTGTCATTAATAATGTAGTATATTCTACTATATGTCATGGTGGTGCCTCTTTAACGTCTCTGCTCCAGTTGTGAGCCTCTGAGCTTCAGTATTTGTCACCCCAGTCTCGTGTGGCAGCATTCATTTTATTCTGGGCATTTACAATACTTACCACCAGCCTCTTCCACTCTTTCAGAACAGTGGCTTATTGTTATTCTGTTCTTCATCACAACCTGAAGCTGATCATAAAACACAACTGTGTTGTGGTTGTGTACTTTTTTTCTAGACGGTTTTGAATGGCAAGTAATGATCCTTTGTGTTCTTAACATCTGACATTCTTATTTTTTATTGTGTTCTACTATATTTTAGGCAAGATTAGTACCAATGGTATTATTAACAATATGATTTATATAAAATGGTCAGTAAAAATGAATAAAACATGCCATGACTAAGTCTATGAATACTATATTCCTCTAACTTTAATGTATTTATTTCTGTAAATTGCACCATCCTGTTCATTAGCCTGATTGTAATGTACAATATTCATTAGATACAATGTATGAGTCATTGTTATGATCAGTGACAGCTCAGGACTATAACTAATGAACCTTGACCACCAGGGGGAGATGTTCACATGTCAAATTATTGATGTTACCAATGAGTTACCGTGGGTGTAATTTGTTAATCTTTGTAGATGCTTTTGCGTCATCAGTTTTGCCCACAAATATTGTTATTGCCAAATATGCACCATAAAAGACTGTTGAACGCAAGCCTACATAGCAATTAGCACAAAAATAGCCATGAGACAAGAAATAATCAACAGAATCAATCTACTCAGCCTAGTCACATATGTGAAAAAAACATACTGCTGTTCCATTTTCTGATTGATTTCCAAAGTTAGTCACTGCATTTTTCATACGTTTCTACAAGTATTTTTTATTCACAATGCAGAAGAAGTTGTGATAACAGTTATCGTACTTCCATATTACAATAATTTCACATGAAAATCATTTGGCAATGATAACAATGTTTTATGCTGTTAATTACATTAGAGAAGCCAATTTAACACCTTCCAATATTGTAAATGTTTTGCTGTAATTTAAATAATAATTATTTTGTTCATTTTATATTTCTTTTAAAAGTTAAGTTACTCAGTAGTTTCACAGAGAATCTCAGTGAAAATCATTGTAGTCCATACAAACTTACTTGTAAGAACATACAGTATGCTGTTGTAGTATAACTGCAGTGATCACAAAAGCGACACATTACGGCCACCTTCCGGCAATTTGTCCAGATGAATGTTTCAAGCATGGTTAAAGAGAACCTGTACTGAGTAAAAATATTTAAAATAAACACATGAGGTAACTTCAAATGAACATTACATAGTTACCTTGCCATCAGTTCCCCTCAGAAGCTCACCATTTTCTTCTGACAATTATCCCTTCGAGTTCTGACAATATTTTGTCAGATCTGAAATACATCAGCTGCTGTCAGTAAAATATCATTTGCTGTCAGTTATAGCTGAGAGGAAAACTGATGTACCAGGCAATGTCCATGTTTCCCTATGGCTCAAGTGGGCGATGTTACAGTTTAACTGTGTGCTGACCAGAAAGCTGTTATGGGTAATGGTCATTTTCAAAATGGAGGACGGAAAATTCCCTTGATCACAGTGAACAAACAAGACGCGGGACAGGAGAAAGACACTGAGGAGTAGACTACATGGAATGTAAGTATGACTTGTGTATGCTTATTTTGACTTTTAATTTTCAGTACAGGTTTTCTTTAAGTAAGTGCAAATGCAGTTAGTAACCGAGTGCTGTACACTATTTGCATATTGAAGATGACCTGAAATGTCTCTAAAAAAAGATTTAAGTGGTAAAGCTGGAAGTAAAGTAAAGTAAAAATGGGGCAAGTGCAGCAAAGATGAGGTTGGGAGGTACACCCACCACCAGGAAGCGCACCAGAAATGGGGTGGGGAGGAACATCCACCACCAGGAAGTACAGCAAAAAGGGTCAAAGGGTACACCCACCACCTGGAAATGCACCAGAAATGGGGTAGGGAGGAACATCCACCACCAGGAAGTGCAGCAAAAATGGGGCAAGGGGTACACTCACCACCTAGAAGTGCAACAAAGATGGGGTTGAGAGGTACACCCACCACCAGGAAGCACACCAGAAATGGGGCAAGGGGAGGAACATCCACCACCGGAAGTGCAGCCAAAATAAGGAAAGGGGTACACCCACCACCTGGAAGTGCAGCAAAAATGAGGAAAGGGGTACACCCACCACCTGGAAGTGCAGCAAAAATGAGGAAAGGGGTACACCCACCTCCTGGAAGTGCAGCAAAAATGGGGCAAGGGGTACACTACTGCAAATGGAGTGCCAACAGAGCTCAGTGGCAGACAGTAAGTGCTGGGTTGGGTGGGGAGGTGGAGATTTTGAGCTCAGTTCCACTGTGAAGTGAACTTTTTGCTAAAAGTTAGCTATAAATATGTATTGCTACAGAAGTGTTTTTGCAATAAAAAAAATTAGATTTCCATTACAGTTTGAAGCTAGGTATGGCTATCCACAACTGATTAAGCCCAAGTTGCATTACTTTTTGTTTGCAATATGTCCCAAAGCTGTTTGTTACAAGTTTGTGAAGTAGCTAAAAATTTGAGTTGATTTTTTATGCAGTAACATTATTCATTATTTAGATTTGTATAGCAGATCTAAATGGATTGTGCATTTCTCTATACTTGACCACATGTGACGTTTGCATTGGTACAGAGGTTTTTTTGTATGACAAAAAAATTATTTGGCTAGGCAAGAGTGATCAGGTGGGTGGGAGAAGCATGACCGGACTTCATAGCACGGAAGTATGGCTGAAAGGAACCCACTAAGACAACAAACAGGCAGCACTGTGGCCTAGTGGTTAGTGCTCTCGTATTGCAGCGCTGGGTCCCCAGTTCAAATCCCAGCCATGTCACCATCTGCAAGGAATTTGTATGTTCTCCCCGTGTCTGTGTGGGTTTCTTCTGCGCACTCTGGGTTAATTGTTTTATATTAAAACATCACTGAATCAGGTGTTTTGTCTCATATCTGTCTCTATGGATGCATGCTTGGTGCAGATGTGTGACTCAGACACTACTAGAGCACTACAGGCAGGCAACTGGCATTATTTTTAAAGGAATCAAAAAATGTTAGTCTTTATAGTCTACTACCAGTCACGGTAGATATAAATTGGTGAGCACTGCCAATAGCTTACAGGATAGCAAAGCATCAGATATTTGAAGAGTGAGCAGTGAAGAGTGAGCATCATAACACAGATACAAAAACCACACTTAAACAGGTAGTTCAGTTCCACCCCCAAAAATGCACTATGTATGCCAAAGTCCAAACAAGGAAAAACACTGTTTTTTTTATGGAACAAAATCACTTTTTATTCTTCAATTATAAGTGTTTCAAGTTGCGAATATACAGTATGGACACGCTTCAGAAAATCCAATTTCACAAAAGAGACCACCTGACACATGTTTCATGGCCAAAAGCCACTTCCTCAGAGGCACACAATGTACAAAAACATCAAGTGCAGGTCTGAAAAAAATGCCAGATCTGCAATTTGTCGTGGTAGCTAGTAAGACATATCTACACCGGCTCCATGCTAATATTCCACTGCTATCTTAGCATAGAGCCGGCGTAGATTGTCTTACTAGCTACCATGACACATTGCGGATCTGGCATTTTTTCTGACCTGCACTTGATGTTTGTGTACATTGTGTGCCTCTGAGGAAGCGGCTTTTGGCCATGAAACACGTGTCAGGCAGTCTATTTTGTGAAATTGGATTTCTGAAGCGTGTCCATACTGTATATACTCAAATTAGAAGACTTATTGAAGAATAAATAGTGATTTTGTTCCTAAAAACCCTACATTTTTCCTTGTTTGGACTTTACCATAACATAGATGTTAAAGGGTACCTGAGGTGAGAGGGAAAGGAAAGCGGACATATTTATTTCCCCTTAAACAATGCAGATTACCTGGCTGTCCTGGTAATCTTCTGCCTCTAATGCTCTTAGCCATACACTCTGAACAAGCATTCAGACCAGATGTTTCTGACTGAAGTCTGTCTAGATAAGTCACATGCTTGTTTCAGGTGGATGATTCAGATAATAATGCAGCCAAAGATAACAGCAGGATAGCCAGGCAACTGGTATTGTTTAAAAAGGATATGAACATGGCAGCCTCCATATCGTTCTCAGTTCAGGTGTCTTATAAATGCAATTTTTCATTTAATATTGCAGTAGCAATGCTATTATCACTATGCTTTACAGAAATTTACTTTGGACATTTAAATTAAAAATGACTTTATAGAGCCCTTTCAACGATGTCCTGAATAGTTGTTGCATGTAATGCACACCATTAAACTGAAGGTGACCACGGGAAGAGACAACATCATTTAAAGGACCACTATTGCAAAAAAAGTAGGCCGTTTTCCCTTAAAAACCAAAACAACTTTCACATTTCAGCGCTCCTCCCATTCATTCAGCGATAACTTTATTGTTACTTATCACACTGAAATGATCTATATATTGTTTTTTTCGCCACAAATTATGCTTTCTTTGGGTGGTAGTTTTTGCTCTGAATTACTTTATTTTATATGCATTGTAAAGGGAATAATAAGGAAAAAAAGAAAAAAAAATATTATTTCTCAGTTTTCAGCCATTATAGTTTTAAAATAAAATGTGCTTTGGTACATAAAACCCACACTGTAATGATCCGCTCAGCTGGATGCACTGGCAGACAGCTGTTTGACCATTCCTCTAGTCTGTGGGCTGCAGGTCTCTGGAAGAGAGACCTGTCTTTCCATTACAAGTTTCTGGTCTGTTCTGCTGCTGAGGAATTTGCATACACTCGTTATGCAAATCCCCTACCTGCCTCCTTTGATGACTGGCAGTATAAAGAGCTATGTTTCCCAGAGTCCTTTGCTGGTCATAAGGGTTAGTCCTGTTAAACACTCCCGGAGTGTCAGCCTTGCTCATTGTTTGAAGATTAGCTTAGAGTAATTCCTGGAACTGCACTAGGCAGATTCCCTAGTGCAGTTAGGATTGCATATCTGTTTTGTTTGTCTGTTGCGATTGTCCTGTCCCAGTGGTGGTCGTCAGGAAGTCGTTCTGATCTTTGTTCTTGGAGTATAGCTGGAGCAGCAGTTGCTACCAGCTATCTCATCTGATCTGTCTTGCCAGGATCGCACTCGCCTTGCGCTAGTGCTGTGGATCCGTCTGATCTCCATCTCTCTTTCTATACTTGGATCGCACTAGCCTCTTGCGCTGTGGATCCTTCTGTTCTGTCTTCCTGGATCGCACTAGCCTCTTGCGCTAGTGCTGTGGATCCTATCTCTCACTTATTCCTGTTTTCGTGTATCTGTCTTGTCTGCTACGAACGCTTGCTGGAGGCTCGGTGAGGTAACCGTTAAGCAAGCGCTCGTGTCCTCTGTTTCATGTTTGTCTGTCGGTGGTTAGTTAGGCGTGCTTGTCTCTGTTGTGCTTAACACGCGGAGACCGCGTATAAACGCGTGCACTGTTGCGAATGAGTGCGGTGTTCGCGTTTAGCTAGCGTTTGTTATTTTCCTTATCTTACATAGTTACATAGTTATTTTGGTTGAAAAAAGACATACGTCCATCGAGTTCAACCAGTACAAAGTACAACTCCAGCCCGTCCCCCACATACCCCTGTTGATCCAGAGGAAGGCGAAAAAAAACCCACAAGGCATGGTCCAATTAGCCCCAAAAGGGAAAAATTCCTTCCTGACTCCAGATGGCAATCAGATAAAATCCCTGGATCTTCTCATTGTATGATTTGCTGTGCCTTTGCTACGCTCGTGCTCTGCCTTGCTGTAGCCTTGTGTCACCTCTGGCAATCGCCTCTCTCGCGATTGCGTTCCTGCTTCATATCTGCTGTTGTGTATGCACCGTCGCGGGTTGGCGACTAGTTTGGTGCACACACATACAATCTGTCCCTTTGCTCAATCTCATTCGCAATCGCTTCTCAGGCGATTGCGTTCTCACTTTGTTTCCTTTGTTGTGTGTCCGCCGTCGCAGGTGGCGGCTAGATTGGTGGACATACATACATTCCTCATCTGTTCTTATTCGGTCTTGTGTCGCTGTTAGCAATCGCCATCTCTGGCGATTGCCTTCTCACTTTGTTTTCATGGTTGTGTGTTCATCGTCGCAGGGTGGCGACTAGTTTGGTGAACACGCATACCCTCTGTCGCTTTGATCTCTCTCTTTCAGGGCTATCTTGCCCTGCATTTCTTCCCTTCGTGCAATTCCTGTCTGGCGTGTGTGGCATGGCAAAGGAGCTGTTCCTCTGCACTCCACAGCTCCACCTGTCGACAGGAATTTCCCTCTACAGGTGCATTGCACCTTTTGCTGGGTTCCCTCAAATTACACGCTTGTGGAGGATTTCCGCAGTGTCAGCGCACGTCTTGTGCGCTGATCACGGAGAGAATTCCACAATCGTTACACACACATTTTATTTGCCCATTTGTCCGGTTTATTACAACATTTAAATTGTGTCCCTAGTACAATGTATGGGGATAATATTTTAACTGGAAATGTGTAATGAATGTGGAACTTTCCCCGTGATCAGCGCACAACGCGTGCGCTGACACGGCGGAAATCCTCCACAAGCGTATAGTTTGCAGGAACCCAGCAAAAGGTGCTACGCACCTGTAAAGGGAAATTCCTGTCGGCAGATGGCGCTGGGGAGTGCAGAGGAACCAATCCTCTGTACCTCCACAAGTGCCAGACAGGAATTGTATGAAGCGCAGAACGCAATCGCAAGAGAGGCGATTGCGAATGAGATTGAGCAAAGGGATAGGTTGTATGTGTGTGCGCCAATCCAGTCGCCACCCCGCGACCGCGCACACACAACAGCAGATACGAAAGAGGTGCGATCGCCAGACGTGACACAAGGCAGATCAGTATAGAATACGAGGGTAGCAAAGGCACAGCAAATACAATAAGGAGATACGGAAAAATAACAAACGCTAGCTAACCGCGAACACCGCACTCATTCGCAACAGTGCACGCGGTTATGCGCGATCTCCACGTGATATGCACAATAGAGACAAGCACGCCTAACTAACCATTAACAGACAAACATGAAACAGAGGACGCGAGCGCTTGCTTAACGGTTACCTCACCGAGCCTGCAGCAAGCGCAGCGGACAAGACAGACACACGAAAACAGGGACAAACGAGAGATAGGATCCACAGCACTAGCGAAAAGTGGCTAGCGTGATCCAGGTACAGAGTAGCAGAACAGAAGGATCCCCAGCGCTAGCGAAAAGTAGCTAGCGCGATCCCAGGAAACAGAACAGAAGAGATAGCTGGTAGCAACCGCTGCACCAGCTATACTCCAAGAACAGAGATCAGAACCATTTCCTGTCGACCACCATAGGGGCAGGACAATGGCAACAGGCAAGACAAGACAGAACAGGCAATACAGATAATACAACCTGACTGGGCTAGAAGGGGAGCCTAAAGCAACCCCCAGGAATTAACTATACTAGATAGCAATGGCTGACACTCCAGCAGTGTCCATCAGGAACAGACCATGGAAAGGAAATGTCCAGCAAAGCATTCTGGGAGCAGAATGCTTTTATAGTGCCAGTCATCAAAAGAAGGCAGGTAAGGGATTTGCATGACTAATGTATGCAAATTCCTCAGCAACACAAGCTGCAAAACTGACAGAAGCTTTTCTTTCCAGAGTCCTGCAGCATGCAAATCAAAACAATGGTCAAAAAGCTGCCTGCCTGCACAGGCAGCTGAGCAAATCATCACAGTACCCCCCCGCCCCCCCTCCAGGGTCGAATTCCAGACGACCCTCAAAACTGCTATTAGCAACAGACTCAAACTGATGACTCATGAAGGTCAGGACAGCCCGACAAGGTCCAATTCCAGAGTCAGTCCACCCGAAACCGACCTCATCGGAAACAGAAGCCACCGAAACATGCCCATCAGTACTACCAGTCTCAGTATAACACCCATCAGGACTGTGAACGCCAGAGAAGAAACCATCGACACCCTCCAGACAATACCCACCACCTTCCAAGGAGCGTCTGAAAATACCAAACCTGCCACAATACCTGTTCGAAGTGTCCCTTACAACACAAAAGCCACCGTTGATCTTATCCAGGGTACCAAGCAAAATTTCTCCCGGAATCTCCCAGAACCTTTTGAAGCTCCACAGAGATCCCAAGAGGGCAGAACAATCACCAGGCTCACATGGAGAATTACCAAGAACCCCCATGGAACCAATGACAATTCCGGATTCAGAATTACGAGGACCCCCATCAAGATCAAGACTTTCAGGGACCACTTCTGGGCATGCAAGCAGGCAGGCCATATCAGAGCATGTCTCCACCGAGGAAGCATCTGAGTACGCTGGTAACCGAGGCACACTTGGGCTTTCTGGGTCACAGAGCACACTGGGGTACACCAGCACAGGAGAAACCTCAGGACATGTCGGGGAACTGCCAACCTCAGAGTCCGACACGAGGAAACCAAAACCAGGACCGGGCAGAGAATCATCACGAGCAATGGTCTCAAGCACTGGACTTTCAAAAGAAGACTCGGACTCAAATTCAGAAATGTCTGTGACAATAATATCATCATTGACTACATATGAGTGCAGCTCCATCAGAGCTGAAAAGGTAGCCAGCAAGGCAGCAATGCCTACGGAAGAGGGTAACACCTCAGAAGGACTTGGGGGGCAGGAGACATCTCCTACAAGTTCTGCACCCTTTGGGAGGAACTCGGAGACCTCCAGAACATCAAACAAGACCTCAGGAATATCATTTTTCAAGTTTTCTAAAAAGGATTCTGTACTATCCATGTTACAGGGCAAAACTGGAACTTTATTTTGAGAACAGGGCAGATGTCCCAGGGAAGGTTCCACCATAAACTGAGACTGAATTTCATCATCATGAGTGGAACATACAGGAATATTCACTGAACCACACACTGACTCCCTAACTTTAATCTCGCTGCACCCAGAATTCTGCGTAGCAGTCAAACTAGCTTGCAACTCCAAAACTGCAGAAAGACAGGTAAAAATAGCAGCAATACCTAGACGAGCCTCTAGGGGCAGGGCAGGAGATATTGTACAAGACAATATTGACTCATCCAGAGTACAGGGTGGAGAGTCAGAACTTTCTTCAAAGCAAGAAAGGGACTCCCAAATGTCAGTGTGATTGAACATCATTTTGTTATTCATGGTACAGGGCAGGCTCAGAGAAACCCTCTCTGGACCCAGCAAAGACGCTTCAGAGTCAGATTCGCAAAACGAAAGTGCTGTCTCACTCTTAGACTCGGCTAACGATGTCGAATCCGAGGAGACAGAGCGCAAAATTTGCGAATCCAGGATCGCTTTAGGTTGTGAAACTGACGCTTCCCTAGCGCACATCTCTGCGATCTGCGGAGCAGACTGCAAAGCGTTTAGGACAGAAACACTGGAGCAACTGTCATCAGGCCACAGGCCCTCACAGGTGTGAACAGGGCGAGACAAAGGCGCATTTGCAGTAGAAATAGCGACAACATCAGGAAAAACTCTATTAGACATTAATTTTACTTTTGACGCTGCACAGTCGAGAAACTTTCCCCATAGCAGGGTCACAGATGGAAGATCTCAAAGATCTGTTTCTAAATGACAAAGGATCCCACACATCCTTGAGGAAACCGGCAGACTCATGCCAATCACAATCTGCAGGAACATCCGAGAAACAGGCACCAGATCGCACAGATTCAAACCGCACACTGTCAGGAGAGAATCCTCCAGGATTCGCACAGGAATCAACCACAGCGGCATACTCATTCATTTCAGATTGCACAAAGTCAAGACTCTCATGCTTTACCCCAGAAAGGCAGGAACAATCATCCGACAACGATGTCTCTTTATTGAAATCAATTGGTTGGTGTGTGTGCAACTCATCCAAAATTGTTTGCCATACATAGATCACCAGATCCACATCATCCTTGTCACATTCATCGGAATCAATCAGAAGGTACATAGAATCAAGACAAGCATTCAAGACATCTTCGCTTTTTGCAATGTAAAAATCGCAAAAGGCTTTCCAATCAAAATCGAATTCCTCCAGCAAGGCCCCAACATCCCAGGAAGCAAATGGGGGTTCAAACAGGCCAGTATCCAGATAATCTTCATAGGGGTGGAGTTCAGGAACAAGAACAGATTTTTTAACTGCTTTAATGTAGTGTGCGATCCTACCTATAGCAGGATCCACATAAGCTTTGGATTGGGGCAAAAAACCTGGAAACTGATCAGCAGATGCATTATAAACATCATTATCATACTGCATGGTTTTGCCCATTTCAGACTTGACAGAAATAACCTCTTGATTTGTGTTTGCTATGGGCAACGGATCTTTCCGCTGGGAAGCCTTCCTAGATCTTTTACGTTTAGACTTAGAGGCTTTGGATGGCTGCTTTGTGGATGAAAGAGTAGATGGAACAGCTGATTGAGCTGCTGACAACAACTCATTAAGGGGGTATGGTAATTGAGGTAATCTCAGCCAATTGTGAATTAAAAAGGCCAAGAATTCCAGGGGTCTTTGACTCAGGGTGGTATGATTTAACACATCATAACCCCACATTGACATTTCGCCCCCCAACAGAATGTAGACCATTTGGGGGGCCCAGGTAGACACTGGGGTGCATTGGAATTCAGGGTTCGCTAACAGTTTCGTACACTCAGACAAAAATTCGTCTGCTGATTCAGGTTCAAGTTTTTTAAATCTCTTAAAGGTACAAGAGCCATATTCGACAAAATCGTACAAATCGGAAATTCCGTCTACACTGGGGTTTTGGGTTGGGCTGGACATTCTGTAACGAATGTGGAACTTTCCCCGTGATCAGCGCACAACGCGTGCGCTGACACGGCGGAAATCCTCCACAAGCGTATAATTTGCAGGAACCCAGCAAAAGGTGCTACGCACCTGTAGAGGGAAATTCCTGTCGGCAGATGGCGCTGGGGAGTGCAGAGGAACCAATCCTCTGTACCTCCACAAGTGCCAGACAGGAATTGTACGAAGCGCAGAACGCAATCGCAAGAGAGGCGATTGCGAATGAGATTGAGCAAAGGGATAGGTTGTATGTGTGTGCGCCAATCCAGTCGCCACCCCGCGACCGCGCACACACAACAGCAGATACGAAATAGGAACGCGATCGCAAGAGGTGCGATCGCCAGACGTGACACAAGGCAGATCAGAATAGAATACGAGGGTAGCAAAGGCACAGCAAATACAATAAGGAGATACGGAAAAATAACAAACGCTAGCTAACCGCGAACACCGCACTCATTCGCAACAGTGCACGCGGTTATGCACGATCTCCACGTGATAAGCACAATAGAGACAAGCACGCCTAACTAACCATTAACAGACAAACATGAAACAGAGGACGCGAGCGCTTGCTTAACGGTTACCTCACCGAGCCTGCAGCAAGCGCAGCGGACAAGACAGACACACGAAAACAGGGACAAACGAGAGATAGGATCCACAGCACTAGCGAAAAGTGGCTAGCGTGATCCAGGTACAGAGTAGCAGAACAGAAGGATCCCCAGCGCTAGCGAAAAGTAGCTAGCGCGATCCCAGGAAACAGAACAGAAGAGATAGCTGGTAGCAACCGCTGCACCAGCTATACTCCAAGAACAGAGATCAGAACCATTTCCTGTCGACCACCATAGGGGCAGGACAATGGCAACAGGCAAGACAAGACAGAACAGGCAATACAGATAATACAACCTGACTGGGCTAGAAGGGGAGCCTAAAGCAACCCCCAGGAATTAACTATACTAGATAGCAATGGCTGACACTCCAGCAGTGTCCATCAGGAACAGACCATGGAAAGGAAATGTCCAGCAAAGCATTCTGGGAGCAGAATGCTTTTATAGTGCCAGTCATCAAAAGAAGGCAGGTAAGGGATTTGCATGACTAATGTATGCAAATTCCTCAGCAACACAAGCTGCAAAACTGACAGAAGCTTTTCTTTCCAGAGTCCTGCAGCATGCAAATCAAAACAATGGTCAAAAAGCTGCCTGCCTGCACAGGCAGCTGAGCAAATCATCACAAAATGAAGGAGCATTTTTCCATTTAGGGATTTTTAATACTTTTTCACTTATTACAAGAACTTTTTTTGAAAAAATATACTCTCATGACATCCGTATTAGAAAAGTCCCTAAGGTAACTATTTATGTAAAAAAATTAAATGATGCCATTTTTAAAAAAAAAAAATGTAACAAGTGTTTTATTTCCGTAACTGTGGGGCAGGGATGGAAGGGGTTAAAAGTAATAAAAAAAAATAATAATAATAAACTTTCTATGGAAAACAGTATAGTGGCATAAATAGGTGTATTTTACTTTTTGGCCACAAGATGGTGCTATTTAGACCGTGTTTCTATTAATAGAACACAGCCGAACACGGAAGTGTGGGGTCTGAGAGCTTATGCAACGTTAACAAGCTCTCCGAAGACATGGGAACGGTGATCGGGATTAAGAATCAAAAGATTCTCACATCCTGATCACAGATAGAGGGGGCTGCGACAGTGGATCGACGGTAAACAGCGTGGGGATCGTGAACTCGACGGTAAGGTAGCAGTATGCATATCTACCCCCCTGATCCGCACGTGTAGTTTAAAGGGGCGTGGATATGCGTACCAAGGATCCTAAAGTGGTTAAAGTCGGATAGAACCGACAAGTTTTGAGCCAGTCCATCTCCTCATGGAGGGATTCTGAGGGTTTTCTTTGTTTTCAACAGCATTTCCTGAACAGCAGTTTAACTGCCAAACAGTAAGATATCAGCTAGCCTTCCTAATCACTTGCACACTATTTTCTCAGTAAAGACTTTGCAACTGCTGTTCAAGAAATGCTGTTGAAACACAGAAAACACTGAGAATCACCCATAAGGAGATGGGCTGGTCAAAACCTCTTTGTTCTGTCAGATTTTAACTGCCTACTTTTTTCGCACTTGCAGGCAGCTTATAATCTGTCTTGGCACCAAGGGTCTAGCTACAAATTATGGGCCTCTACAGTCAAACTTTGATAACACCCTTGTTCTCCTCTTCTGTAGTAGCCTCCACAGCGAGAGATCTCATATTTCAGGGGTAATGCATGACAGTGCAGACGATTCCTGACATTGGGTGTGCTGTTGCCATGAACCTCCCAGAAAAAGTATGATCCCCATGACTCCTCCCCCCAGTTCAGCCACAAAGGCCTCAATTCACTAAGAAGTTTAGACTATTCTACTGATGGTTTTAGTCTACTGATGGTTTGGTGTAAATCAGCAATCAGTCGCATCAAAAGGGAATTCACTAATAATTACAAAATGTTGTAGACCTGTTTTTAGACCTGGCCTTAAAGTGAATGGGAACCGCATTTTTAAAAAAATGAAGCAAATACTTACCTAAGGAGAGGGAAGGCTCTGGGTCGTATAGCGCCTTCCGTCTCCTGTCTTGGTGCCCTCTATCCTGTGCTGGCTCCCCCCCCCCCCATTTCAATCCCCCACCGAAAGGGTAGCATGTAATCAATTAAAAGCATATTACCTTCTCCATTTGGGTCTAGCCACTTCTGAACTTTCTTGTATGGCATGTGATATCGCGTGACTTGAGTAGAACCAGCATGGAGAAAGGATGAGTGATAGGACCCGGTGCTAGAAGAGGTAATGTACTGTGAACAGCACTGGGTTAATCTGTATGATCAGCAACCGCCACGGTACCACAGAGAATGAGTTACACCACTGCTCTGCACTCTCTAACCATTGTATTTGAACAGTCAAGGATGTCCATCTATTAGATGCTGCTCACAAGACCAGCCAGAAAGATCATGCTAACTGAAGACCTCCTCAGTGGTCCATTGTACTTTCACCATACACATAAATAGACTGTTTTAGCAGCTGCACTGGGTGTTCTATACAGGGCACCCAAATTAGTTTCTGCCCATCCATAATTATGCATTCACACCTATGATCCTAATATTTCTTGTACTGTAAACTAGCTACAGTACTTGCATAAAATAAGTCAAGAGCCATGACAGAATATAGTCACCAATAATGGCTGGCAGTTAAATGCATGTTATCGAGAAAACCTCCCACACCAACGCACACGTCTGTTCTCTTGCGAGAGGGAGTTTTACAGGCAGTGTTTAGAGTGCCATCTGTTTTAGTGACAGGGAAATAAACTACCAAAGTCTTATGCAATATGTTGTTTTTTGACAGAGAAAGCAATTGTTTCTATTTTGCTGTCATGTTCTTTTTTAAGAGTCATTAAAACTGTTTTTTTCCCCTTTTTTGGCAAAACAAGTAATTTAACAAGTGAAAGAAACCTCTAAATAAATGTGTGTTGCCAGTTTAGGGGAATGCTATCTCACTAGCAATGTTAGTCCTTTAAAGTAAACCTGTGAGTTTAGTAAAGAAAGTAAGTTAAAGGGATACTGTAGGGGGTCGGGGGAAAATGAGTTGAACTTACCCGGGGCTTCTAACGGTCCCCCGCAGACATCCTGTGCCCGCGCAGCCACTTACCGATGCTCCAGCCCCGGCTCCGGTTCACTTCTGGAATTTCAGACTTTAAAGTCTGAAAACCACTGCGCCTGCGTTGCCATGTCCTCAATCCCACTGATGTCACCAGGAGCGTACTGCGCAGACAAAGACCATACTGGGCCTGATCAGTATGCTACTGGTGACATCAGCGGGATCGAGGACACGGCAACGCAGGCGCAGTGGTTTTCAGGGTTTAAAGTCTGAAATTCCAGAAGTTAACCCGGAGGCGGGGCCAGAGCATCGGTGAGTGGCTGCGCGAACACAGGATGTCTGCGGGGGACCATTAGAAGCCCCGGGTAAGTTCAACTCATTTTCCCCCGACCCCCCTACAGTGTCCCTTTAAGACCACTTGAGTAAGCAGCTTCATGTACTGTACGTACTTTGCATTAACAGTTTGTTAAAATCTTAACTGCTACTTAAAGGTACCAGCCTACTCATTTCCATGACGTGGTACATGTGTTATTAGGGCTGATAACTGCTGGTTACCTGGGATTGCTGCACCGGTCTGTTGGTGCTGTGTGTTGTTAAGCAAAAGATATTTTACCATGGTGGCATAGAGTTTAACTCTCTCACCTTGCTGGGTCCCTGGTTCGAATCCCAGGTGGGGCACTATTTGCATGGAGTTTGTATGTTCTCCCTGTGTCTGTGTGGTTTTCCTCTGGGCACTCTGGTTTCCTGCTACATCCCAAAAACATGCAGATAAGTTAATTGGCTTCCCCCTAAATTGGCTCTAGACCATGATACACTACAAAATACATACATAGACATATGACTATGGTAAGGATTAGATTGTGAGCCCCCTCCGAGGGACAGTTAAGTGACAAGACAATATACTCTGTGCAGCTCTGAGGAAGATTTTGGCGCTATGTAAATACTAAATAATAATAATAACCCTCCCAGGCCTCTACTAATTTTCAAAACATGCCTACCACTTATCTTGTCTCATAATGTATACTTACTATTACTTCCCACACCCTCCAATTTATGCCTAACACCAACCTTAAAGCAAAAGTGAACTAAGCTTTTCCTCATTCAATTTAATCTCTACAATGTTCTACTTTACTTGTTTTAATAACACACAGTGTCTCATCCTGTTTCATGGGCCTAGCGTTTTGCATTTTGAAGGTGGCTTTACCTGCTGACGTGATGTTCCTGGATGAGGTCTCATAGCTGCTCTACAAAAAGAAATAATTTTCTCCACATTTGTTTCCCCCCTTCTTTGCCAGATGTTTGCTTACACTTAACTTAAATAGCACAACATTGTGGCAGTGTTGTCAACTTCACAGAGATTCACGATCAAGATTTGACAGTGAAAGGGACACATTTTCCCCGAAAGAAGCTTCAGCTGTGCAAACAAAAGGAATGGCGTTTGTAAGGGGACCTTACATATTGCTTCTATTTACAACAGAGTTTGTGAGTTCAGATATGCTTTAAACCAAAACTGATTCATATAACTGCTTAGTAAATGTATGTGCAGATATGCTGTAAAGTGACAGGTTTATAAAGAAGAGTGCATAGAAAACTGGAACAAAAGTGGAGCAGTTGTGCAGAGCAGCCAATCATCTTTTATGCTGGAAATACATCATGAGATTTTTTGGCAGATAGATTGTTCGATAGATAATTTCCGACAGGTCCTCTCTCATTTTCGATTGCTTTTCTGATCGATTTTTCATAGAAGTGAATGGAAATCGATCAGAAAAACAATTGGAGAATCGATCAGAAAATCGATCGGACGGTAAATTTGCTGAGAAATCTCATTGTGTATTCCCAGCATTAGGTACTGAGTGAAAAAACAAACAAGAACTCTGATTTGCTGCTGTGTGCCTGCATCTAAGCTCTGTTTAGTCCACTGGAAATCTAGCTTTGCAACATCTGAGATGGAGATAACTAATTATCTTACTTAATGCTAAATACATACTATCCAATTTTCTGACAGCTTTACTGACAGATAAACATTTGTAACAGGTCCAATCTGATTTCCGATAGATTTTCGATCGATTTTCAATAGAAGTGAATAGAAAATCGATAGAGAAATCGATCGGAAATCAGATTGGACCTGTTGGAAATAGTCAATCTGACAGAAAATCTGTCAGAAAATTGTATCTTGTGTACCTAGCATAAGGCTTATACAGACATCCCAACAATCTGTCCAACTATCTTCCAAACTTGTCTGTTAGAAGATAAGTTGGGCGTGTGTACGGCTGGCAAACCACCAGATGACCAGCTGATAACAAGTTGTTTGCCATATCTAAGCAATGGATCAACCTGTCCAACTATCATGCAGGTTGGAATGTGTGTTCAAGTCTTTTGAACAACTTTGTTGTTTTTAAATGCAGACATGTTGTGCAGTTTGTCATTTAGCTTGCACGCATAATATTTAAGTGAGCTGGTTGTTTAGTTTGTTGGTGTGTATTTGTCAGGTAAACAACTTGTCGTGTGGTTGGTCATGTTGTGTGGTTTGTTGTGCATTAAAGCGGAATGAAACCCAGCATTTCTTCTTTGTTCTAATCAATTATTTACAGCATATTATATACTACTACTATTTTTTTTTACTAGAACAGTATTCAAAGGGTTAAACACAGGACTTGGAAGCTCCCTGCCAGGAAAGCTGGACACATCTGAACTGGAGATAAGGTTATCTTGTGTTTACTTAATTGCATCAAGTGAGGAATGTGAAACTGCAGACTCACCTGAACACAGACAGACAATCAGAAAGCATTTCTGCTTACATTAGAAGATGAATAAAGCACTTATGAATAAAAAGCAAAGTCAGTTTTGGGAACTTGTAATTTCTAAATTAATAATAATACTTATGCACAAAAGCAAATATGATAACCGTATGGCATATACAAAGTAGGAAAACATGTTTTTATTGAATATTATGTCAGGGTTTTATACCGCTTTAAGTTGGACGTATGAGCCTTTACAAAAGATTTTCAGAACTTCTTACAGCACACACAGAATAAAATAGCACATTAATTGACTTATGGGATTGTACTTTGTTTACAAATCAATGTAATTGTGATTTGGTAAAATCTGGAATGAAATCCCTAATAGGTAAAGCACCGACACACAATGCATTCATGCAAAGACAAGCGGTTGCAAATCTTATATTTTTACATCTGCAGCTTACATAAATATATAAATGACATGAAAATGCAAAATACTTAATATATTTATTAAAAATGGCCATAGAACAACAAAATGTGTAAATGGCCATTTAACATCCAGTACATTCAATATTAAATACATAAAGTCACTGTCATACAAACATCAACTAAAGACATTCATCATGAGGCAGGTAGTTGTGTAAAGCATCCTGCTGGCACCAATAAAATCCAGACCCATAAGGCGTACAGCTGTAGCAAAGCAAATATACCAGGTATATACATGTGTATATATATATATATATATATATATATATATATATATATATATATATATATGTCACGGACGGTTGCGGGGCCGCAGGCGCGTCCTGTAACCGCCCGTGAAGAAAAGCGATCGCACTCGATTCTCTGCGTCGATTGCGCTTCAAATCGATAGAATCTGGATTTATTGTGTAGGAGGTCTGCAGTCCTTTCTTAGCAGAGGAATAGCATCACCTTAACTGCAGGATGGCTCTTTTGATATGCTAATGAGCCTGGGCCCAGAGAGTCCCTGGCTTCAAGCTGTGCTGATGGCCCATCCATCAGGTATAAGGTGACAAACACCATGACAGAACCAATTTAGAGTGAGGAAACTCAGACACTCCGACTCCTTTTCCCAGCAGGGAGCCGACATGTGGCTTGCTGCTGCCAACTTCAAAGAACCTTTGCCTGGGAATGACCTGGTATAAATCCCAGGGGTCTCTCATATTCCATAAATTGCTATATGTATCATATTTTCTGTGTTGCCAGGCTGGCAGACCCTCCAAACTAACAGAGCAGGTAGGGCCCTGCCTGGCGTTGGTTCTGAGAACATTTCAGAACCTTCTGAGGTAAAGACTGCCCGTTAGGCAGTCCAACAGTGCCCTAATGGTACCACAGGGGTCCCACCCCTCATGTTTGGTATCAGACTGCTGGGTACATCGAGGCAGATCTGAAAATATTAGTAAATCTGCCCTGACCTGTACGGTTCTGTGAGATAGAGCCCATATATGGGTAGATATGATTTCTAGCCCCAGTACAAGAGGAGGGCTCATCTCATCTTTGAAGGAGGTGTATAGCTCCCCGCCCTCACTCCCTCCTTCTGAAGCAGGGGCATAAGAATGGCTGAGGACTCAAACTCAGAGTCCTCCACACTGAACCATCTTGCACTCATCAGATGCCAGCTTGAGGATATGCTGGTATCCACCTGGTCTGAACTCTGAACTCTGGACTTTGAAACCAAGGACTTTATGATTCTTCCCACAATAAGGACATCTTTCCAGGAACTAAGTATTTTTCTCCCTTCTTTTATTTTTCATACTGGCTATTACTGTTTAATAATTGTCTGTATATATTAATTATTTATATTGCGTGAATAAACGACTTTCTCCAAGTCATTCACTTTCCGCTACCCTGCTTATCAGCACACACAGAAATGATCCCGGGTCTCTGAAGATACGCTACTGTTTGTTTGTTGTTGGCTAGACAGAATATCGTGTGTTTAACCGTTTTATTCGCAGGATTAGTCAGTCAGTTAGTGGGCCCCACGGTCCCATGATAACCGCGGTGGTGGCAGTTTACTCTGAACCAGTGGGTGAAGTGGTAATCACCCGTGTCTCACGGGCTCCCTTCTGAGTTGTCCGCGGCTAATTCTTAACGGTTCCTGCGCATTGACTGCGACCAGAGTTCGCACGATCTGTGCGCTGGCACCGTTTAGAAGGCTAAGTGCGGTCAGCCACAAGGGCTCCTGTGACAGTGTTAGGCAGCGGTTGGGACCTGTGTTGTGCTGAAAGTATCTGCGATAGCGCTAGCGCTATCGAGAAACGAACTAATTCGTTGGTGTAGCTGGAAGGCAATATATTTTTTATATATACAGAGAGACTGTGTAGCCAGTACCCCTTCCCCAAAGTTTTATTTTATTTGGCATGGAAATGTCCGGGAACTACCAGAACATGTGCCTAGCAGACCTGGAAAATCTTTGCGAAGAGAGGGGCATTGGCATCCTCCGCAAGACAAAACGGGACCTGATAGCAGACTTGTCCAGATGGGATGCCCAGCAACTGCGGGAGCCGGGAGTGTCCGCTGAGGTGGATACCAGCCCATCTGACAATCAAGGGGAACCAGAGGCTGAAGATCTTAGGCGTACAGAGGTTGAGCATCCTGCGGGCCCTGTTGCAACAATTACGCCAGAGACTGTCAGTGTGGTCCCCAATCTTAGAGGTTCTGAAAGTACTCGCCCGGAACCGGCCAGTACTGGACTGTCCGTTTGTACTGATCCGCTAATGCAGCAGGCATTACAAAAGCTGATGGACACTGACCTGGACAAGTACATGCAGTACATGGAAGCACGAGAGGAACGGGAGCGCCAATCTGCAGAACGCCACGCAGAGAGGGATGCCGCTGAGCGAGAACGGGAGCGCCAACGACAGCATGAGCTAAACTTGGCAAAGGTTCAACAGGCCAGCCGGAGTTCACCGCCCAGCCTCCCTGCTGAAGGAGCTGCACCACCCGTAAGTGCAAAATTTAAATTTGCTAATATTGAGAAAGACACAGACATTGACTTGTTTTTGCGATCTTTTGAAAAAGCATGCCGTCAGTATCGTCTGTCCCAAGACCAGTGGGCCAGACATCTGACACCTTTGCT
Source organism: Hyperolius riggenbachi (assembly GCF_040937935.1). Taxonomy (NCBI): domain Eukaryota; kingdom Metazoa; phylum Chordata; class Amphibia; order Anura; family Hyperoliidae; genus Hyperolius; species Hyperolius riggenbachi. Next base: position 366,873,105 of record NC_090646.1, read on the forward strand.
GCGCTACAAAGCGCTTGATGCCTTCGCAGAATTGCCTGCGGAGAAGGATAATGATTATGCTGCTATAAAAGACGCTATCATTACTAAGTACCAGCTGACGCCAGAAGCCTATCGGAAAAAGTTCAGGGCCTGGCAGAAAAAGCCTTCTGATTCGTACCGAGATGTGGCCAGCAGCTTGCTCACCACACTCCGCCAGTGGACACTAGGCCTCACCAAAGGGTCTTATGATGTCTTGGAGGACTTGATAGTCCTGGAACAATTTCTGAACATTTGCCCTGCTGATGTACGCCAGTTTGTGCTAGAACGCAGGCCGGCTTCAACAACTGTCGCTGCAGACCTTGCTGAGACTTTTGCAACTACCCGGGTGGCTGATACCCGCAGAACTGTCCCATCCAGCTGGAGAGGAGGTCAGCCCAATACCTCGGCAGACCCTCCTGCCCCTGTGAGCCGTCCGCCACAGAGGCCACCCAGCGCAGCTGCTGCACCCAGGCCTGCAGCGCCTGGAGAGGTCACCTGTCACTACTGCCGCCAGCCCGGACACATGAAATTCGACTGTCCGGAGCGGAGACAGACACCACCAGCACCTGGATCATCTGCATCACCTGCACCTCACCCACAGCAGAGGCAGCCCGCCAGCGAACCACAGCCTGGATCATCCGATTTTGTCCTGTTTGCCCGCGGAAAGGAAATCCGCGACCGAACCGACCAGCAGCAACTTGTTAGAGTGAACGGCAAAGTTGTCACCGGATTTCGAGACACCGGAGCTGACATCACGTTAGTTCACTCACATCTTGTGCCAAAGGAGAGCATCAGCTCCAGCCGATCCCTTGCCCTTACTGGAGTAGAGGGCACCCTTTTCCACATAGCCCACGCCAGAGTGAAGCTGGATTGGGGAGTGGGAGGGGTCCACGAAAGGGTTGTTGGGGTTATGAAGGATCTCCCAGTCCCTGTGTTGCTAGGGACTGATTTGGGCAAGCTTGTGTCCTACTATGAACCTGCCACGACCGCCTTGTCGCTCACGGAAGGAGACGGACTCTCCACCCACCACCAGGTACTTTATACACTTGGGGGAGCACCAGGGGGAGGTGGGTTAAATGTGCCCAGTTCAAGGGTACCCGGTTCAATAGTGCCTGCTTCAAAGGCACCTGAGTTTGATGTACAGACTGTCTGTTGTGATGATGCTGTAACTGTACCTGAGTTTACTGTACAAACTGTCTGTGATGAAAATGTTCCTGTTACTGTTATAAATGCTTGTGACAATGATGTAGGTAATGCCAATATGTGCCATTCTGACAGTGTACCTGTGCTAGCCATACCGCGCAGCTGCACTGCTCGGAACCCGAGCTCAGAACAGGTGGAGGGGGTTCCGGCCTCCTCCCCCTCCTCTGACCGCAGGGATGAGACCTTTCAGCCGCTGGCCTCGTGTGACATGAGCCAGTTGGCTGAAACTGACAGCGCCGTATTCTCAGCCGCACTACAAAGTGACCCAAACCTGGAGGTGCTCCGGCAGCAAGCCGCTGAGCCCCTCGCAGACGGGGCCGCTTTCAAGGTGTACTGGGAAGGTGGGAGACTGTACAGTGAGTCTGTACAGCCCCCTACCGGTAGATCACACGCGAATACCAAATGGCTTGTGGTCCCGAGTGCGTTCAGGGGACATGTGCTGAAATCCGCACATGGTAATCCTCTGACAGGGCACTCGGGTGTCCGCAAGACACTTGCCGGTATTCGGAAACAGTATTATTGGCCCCGGATGAACAGGGATGTAGCGAACTACTGCAGGGCATGTGCCGTCTGTCAGGAGCTGGGAAGGTCCAGGGATTCCCGCGGGGTTCCCTTGGGTCCACAGCCACTTGGCAGGGGAACCCTGCGTGGGCTGGCTGTTGACCTAACCAACCCACTGCCCGTTGTCAGCAGTCCCAGCAGACACCACGTCCGACTGCAGTGGCGCAAACGCCCTGTCCAGAACGGTCCATGTCGGGTCAACCCTGAGGGTAGCAGACTGCGACCGGTCCAGGGGAACCGAGCCACAGGCTCCAATAGGTTTTCCCGCCGCACCGGCAACCCGAGACCCGTCAGCCAGGTTGGCCGACCCGCAGCGGGCAGCCGACCCCAGAGCGCCAACGGGGAACTAGATCAGATCTCGCAGGTTAGCGGCAACGACACACATCTTGCTGATGAATGTCTATCTGCCTTCTCCCCAGGGAGGGCTGTCACGGACGGTTGCGGGGCCGCAGGCGCGTCCTGTAACCGCCCGTGAAGAAAAGCGATCGCACTCGATTCTCTGCGTCGATTGCGCTTCAAATCGATAGAATCTGGATTTATTGTGTAGGAGGTCTGCAGTCCTTTCTTAGCAGAGGAATAGCATCACCTTAACTGCAGGATGGCTCTTTTGATATGCTAATGAGCCTGGGCCCAGAGAGTCCCTGGCTTCAAGCTGTGCTGATGGCCCATCCATCAGGTATAAGGTGACAAACACCATGACAGAACCAATTTAGAGTGAGGAAACTCAGACACTCCGACTCCTTTTCCCAGCAGGGAGCCGACATGTGGCTTGCTGCTGCCAACTTCAAAGAACCTTTGCCTGGGAATGACCTGGTATAAATCCCAGGGGTCTCTCATATTCCATAAATTGCTATATGTATCATATTTTCTGTGTTGCCAGGCTGGCAGACCCTCCAAACTAACAGAGCAGGTAGGGCCCTGCCTGGCGTTGGTTCTGAGAACATTTCAGAACCTTCTGAGGTAAAGACTGCCCGTTAGGCAGTCCAACAGTGCCCTAATGGTACCACAGGGGTCCCACCCCTCATGTTTGGTATCAGACTGCTGGGTACATCGAGGCAGATCTGAAAATATTAGTAAATCTGCCCTGACCTGTACGGTTCTGTGAGATAGAGCCCATATATGGGTAGATATGATTTCTAGCCCCAGTACAAGAGGAGGGCTCATCTCATCTTTGAAGGAGGTGTATAGCTCCCCGCCCTCACTCCCTCCTACTGAAGCAGGGGCATAAGAATGGCTGAGGACTCAAACTCAGAGTCCTCCACACTGAACCATCTTGCACTCATCAGATGCCAGCTTGAGGATATGCTGGTATCCACCTGGTCTGAACTCTGAACTCTGGACTTTGAAACCAAGGACTTTATGATTCTTCCCACAATAAGGACATCTTTCCAGGAACTAAGTATTTTTCTCCCTTCTTTTATTTTTCATACTGGCTATTACTGTTTAATAATTGTCTGTATATATTAATTATTTATATTGCGTGAATAAACGACTTTCTCCAAGTCATTCACTTTCCGCTACCCTGCTTATCAGCACACACAGAAATGATCCCGGGTCTCTGAAGATACGCTACTGTTTGTTTGTTGTTGGCTAGACAGAATATCGTGTGTTTAACCGTTTTATTCGCAGGATTAGTCAGTCAGTTAGTGGGCCCCACGGTCCCATGATAACCGCGGTGGTGGCAGTTTACTCTGAACCAGTGGGTGAAGTGGTAATCACCCGTGTCTCACGGGCTCCCTTCTGAGTTGTCCGCGGCTAATTCTTAACGGTTCCTGCGCATTGACTGCGACCAGAGTTCGCACGATCTGTGCGCTGGCACCGTTTAGAAGGCTAAGTGCGGTCAGCCACAAGGGCTCCTGTGACAATATATATATCCTAGGGGTCCATCTGTATTAGTTTTGGATAGTGCACAGTGCAGTAAGGTAGTTAGAACGTTTCTTGGGTTCTTATAACTGCCTTGTGCCCCATCACTTCTAGATTGGGTTCGGGGAAATTAACGGTGGCAGAGACAACATCAATGAACAGTTGTATAAGTATAAAACACATACATTCCCAGTGTCCCTAGGACCTGGGACCACTGCCAAATGAAACCCTAAGAGGGCAATTCCACTGCATTGTTGCTATCACAATTTCAATGCAAAAGCGCTGCATGCAGCATTTTTAGAGCAATCCTGGAGTGATCACACCTAACAGTAATTGGGCCCGATTCTATTCACTTCTTCTTCTAAGTTTTCTTCTAGGAGATAATTTTCATCTTCTTTTTGAAATAACTTTTCAGCACTTTGCAATTGAAAAAGCACCATAAAGTAGTTGAAAAAGTACTGTTGAAATTATTCTGAGTATTTTCTTGCTTGCTGGTAGCTTAAAAGGCATTTTTTTGATAGGATGTGAAATATAGTGTGTGAGCAATCTGTACTCCAAACATAAAACCAATCTGAGCTTATTCTTGGTTTTGCAATTTTGTGCCTGATTGTTAATTGAATGGAAATTATATTTTTTTGTTTTGTTTATTACATTAAATTACAAATATGTTTGTGCAGCATAAATATTCTTTTATAGTAATTTTACAATACAGGTGGAATTTCTCCTTTAGTAAGAAGCTAAGTAAAGACTTCAACATTTTTGGCTCAACCCTGATTTTCCATTGGACCATCCAGTAGTGGACCGAAATACAGTAAACGCCTAAATACTCAAATTAAGAAAAAAAAAAGTTGTACCAAAATAGTGCTTAAAGAGACTACTCCAAAAGTACCTGTAAATTGTAAACAAAGGTTTTACTGTGCTTGTTGATTTTCTAGGCCAGTGAATATAGATAGACCTTTTACTCATATTTGATGGGTTATCCTCATTTCCCAGGATTAGAAAAGGCCAGGGATATTGATGAAAAGAATATTTAGACAAGTAAGGTATAGACAAATTTTCTTCTTATTCCAGTAAACATGCTTGTGTGAAACTATGTGAAAGGAATGCTTAAACTTTGAACTTCACTACCTGCATTCTTGAGCAATACAATGACTACTATCGGCTTTGAGATTGTAACAGAAGCAAAATAACATAAATATTTGAATTTTTATATTTTGAACATACTGCAGAGCTAAACAGAGAACAGCTCAGAGAATTATGCTTTATAGAACAATGCATAACTTGTGTACAATATGCAAATCTCCACTGACCCAGGAAGGTAAAAAAGTTGAACTAGTAGCTTCTAATTAGTTATCTAGGTGCTTAAAGTAATACTGATGTGAGACTAAAAATAAAAAAACATACCTAAGGAGAGCGAAGGCTCAGGGTCCCATAGGGTCCCCAACCACCGGGCCGCGACCCACTGCCGGTCCGTTGGCAGTCTCCTACCAGGCCGCGGCGTGTCTGGCCTCTCGCCCCTCCCCCCGCGGCCACCGCTCCTGTTACCTTATGAGCGGCGGCCGCTTCCTTTCTTATAGTCCCCCAGGCGCCGCTCTCCTCTTATCGGCAACATCTTACAGCAGCGCGTATTGCGACTGCTGTAAGGAAGGGTAGGAAGCGCATCAGCGGCTTCCTGTAGCGGCGATATGCATCGCCGTTACCATGGGAACCGCTGACGCGCTTCCTTCCCTCCTTACAGCAGTCGCAATACGCGCTGCTGTAAGATGTTGCCGATAAGAGGAGAGCGGCGCCTGGGGGACTATAAGGAAGGAAGCGGCCGCCGCTCATAAGGTAACAGGCGTGCGGCCGTTTGGGGAGAGGGGCACTACCTACACACCCACCCATACTAGGGCGCTACACTGGGCACTCACCTAGCTATACTGGGGCGCCATACTAGGGAACTATACTAGCCATACTGGGGCGCTATACTGGGGCAAAATACTTGCTATACTGGGGCACTATACTGGCTGCACTGGGCACTATACTAGCTATACTGGGGCACTATACTGGCTGCACTGGGCACTGTACTAGCTATACTGGGGCACTATACTGGCTGTACTGGGCACTGTACTAGCTATACTGGGGCACTATACTGGCTGTACTGGGCACTGTACTAGCTATACTGGGGCACTATACTGGCTGTACTGGGCACTATACTGGCTGTACTGGGGCACTATACTGGGCACCATACTCGCTGTACTGGGCACTATACTAGCTATACTGGGGCACTATACTGGCTGTACTGAGCACTATACTAGCTATACTGGGCACTATACTAACTATACTGGGCACTATACTAGCTATACTGGGGCACTATACTAGCTATACTGGGGCACTATACTGGCTACACGGGGCGCTATACTGGAGCACTATACTGGCTATACTGGGGCACTATACTAGCTATACTGGGGCACTATACTGGCTACACGGGGCACTATACTGGCTATACTGGAGCACTATACTGGCTATACTGGGGCACTATACTAGCTATACTGGGGCACTATACTGGCTACACGGGGCACTATACTGGCAATACTGGGGCACTATACTGGCTATACTGGGGCACTATACTGGCTATACTGGGGCAACTATACTAGCCATACTGGGGCAACTAAACTCCCTATCTCCCTATACTGGGGCAACAACCCCCCCCCAACCCACTGCATATGACACTGTCCACTAGGTCACGCATCGCCGACGACCCCTCCCCCCCAACCCCCCCGGTCCCCAGAGAAAAATTTGGTCAGAAAGCAGTCCCAGAGCCGGAAAGGGTTGGGGACCCCTGCCATAGAGCCTTGCCATTCTCCTGATGGTCTCCTCATTCCCCCCCCAGGCCCCTACATTTACGCAGTACGGAGTGGCCCACCTTCGGGATGCCAGAGTGCTTCCGAAGACTGTCAAAGCCAGCCCAACCCGGAAGAAAGCAGTCTATGACTGAATGGTCGTAGACTGCTAACAGGAGAGCCTGTGGGGGAATGCGGGGACCGGGAGAAGAACGGGAAGGCTCTGAAGGACCCAGAGCCTTTAGGTGAGTATCAGTTTTTTACTTTTATTCTCCCTTCAGACTCACTTTAAAAAGCATCTAGAGACTTTAATAGGGTAATTCTCCCAGGACCTGGGCACACTATTGAGTTTATCTGCAATGCAGGTGGCTGAGCATTTTACACAAACACATGGCACCTGTGTTGCTCTCTATAGCAGAGCTGACCCCATTCAAATACACTGAATAGGACAGCGTTCAACACAAAAGACAAAGTACCTCGCACACAATGTATTGGATTCTGCCGGGAGATTACTCTGTACTCTACTGGACTGGCTTCTAACACTGTGCCTCCACTCTGACAGAACCTTCAAACTTAGCATCAATAGAAACAACTTAACGTGGGCACCAGTTCATAAAGCTTCATTTATTCCCGGAGTAACATACAAGATATTTCAGATGTTATTTCAGTAATACATCACCGCAAGTAGTTGACCAGTTGCAGAGTAGATGGTAATGTCGACAATTGTTTCGCGCTTGTCAGCGCTTTTTCACAGACAAGACTCCATGGCGGGGAGAAGCTCACCGCCATTCGTATTGCTTGGCGTTATAAGAGTGACGCCAAGCCTTCCTCCAAACTTCCGGACCACCCCCTGCCTGTTCCACCCACATTGAAGAGCAGAAGAGCGCGCGCGCTCCACCATGGAGCGCACGTCAGGCGTCCGCTTCCCCAATAGGACTCTCTATCCTCTATCCTTCACCACTCTCTCTTATCTCCTGGTGCTTTAACTTACACTTATGGTCTGCTCCTTGATGCTTTGGGTCCTTAGATAGGTATATACTGATTATCTACTTGTATAGATCTGTTTACTTATGGGGATTGTTATTAGCCGTGCAGCCTGTGTTCCAGCCGACTGGATCCTGCCCCTTTCTTTTTTCAGCCCGCAATAAAGGGACTCTCCTAAAACGTCCCAGCACTGCTGGCCATTATCTTTGGCCAATACAGTAGGACGGAATCCGCCTGATGGCGGAGGTTATGGTAACGCACCTCACGTCATTACGTGAGTGTGCGCCGTAATAAACAGAGTCCTATTGGGGAAGCGGACGCCTGACGTGCGCTCCATGGTGGAGCGCGCGCGCTCTTCTGCTCTTCAATGTGAGTGGAACAGGCAGGGGGCGGTCCGGAAGTTTGGAGGAAGGCTTGGCGTCACTCTTATAACGCCAAGCAATACGAATGGCGGTGAGCTTCTCCCCGCCATAGAGTCTTGTCTGTGAAAAAACGCTGACAAGCACGAAACAATTGTCGACTTTACCATCTACTCTGCAACTGGTCAACTACTTGCGGTGATGTACCACTGAATGGGACAGCTCTGTGTTGTGTATCAAATGCTGCATGCATTGTTATGTCAGAATGCACATGCATGTGCTGATCAGGCAGTGCTATCTATCCAATATCTGTTGTCCCTGCACAGTGTACACTGGTATCCATTGCTGAAATCCGCTCAAGTACGAGCCCCAAGTGGGTCCATGGAGATTGGCATGTTTGTTTATCTTGTTTTTTGCTCATCCCTATACATAATTAATGCAGTTTCATTAAATAAAGATTGCAACTTGCATTGCAAATAATGTCTTAGTGCATTTTGTCTGCATGTGTTACATAGTCCTAATACAATGAGAAAAAGCTCTACCATAAACTATAATACTGAAAATAATATAAGTACTGTATATAGGATCATGCATGCAATGTTGGGAAAACACATTATGAAACAACATAGGTCATTCTGCATGCATAGTCTGGAAGAAGAGCTGCTAGAGATGTAGTTCCTTGGCTTAGGGGAGGCATCTGCAGTGCCCAGTAACCTGGATGTGTACAGTTACTGTGTGAAAAGCTAAACCCCAGGTAAATATATAGATACTAGTATCACCATATAATCCAGAAATGTGCTCATTAAATTTTTTATATTTTTTATCAAAGCAATAGACGTACTATCTATACAGTAACGTCCCCAGTATCCGGCACAGCTAAATAGACCTTTTGCTCCGACTTGATGGGTTATCCCCATATCACAGGATTGCCTGATGCCGGGTATGTGTAGGTTCCGGTTGCTTGATAATTTAAGATGAAATTTAACACTAACCTCCCCTCACAGATGAAATGCAGAGCAGCGCACAGCAGAAACAACTTACAATACCTCTCATGCCAGACCTCTTCACTTCCTGAAGCTCCCAACTGCTGTACTGCATCCGCTCTGTACGGCTCTTATGCAGGTCAGGTGACATGCCAGGAGCCAAACAAGGTTTCAGCAGAGCAGGCGGCAGCTGCAGGAGTGAAAAGGACCAGCACCCGGAGGTTTTGTAATTTATTCCGTTGCATGCTGCTCTGCATAATAAAAAAGAAACGCCCCACCGCCCACATAGCTCCCCCCACTGACCTCCAGTTTGTTGAGATTTCCAGATGATCGAGTACTGATTAACCTGGACTTTGGTGCAAGCATAAGTCTATGGACTGTATGCTGCACTGTATGTAACCCACCCCATTGAAAACATTCGATGCAACTTTTGATCACTTTTGTGATCAGATTTTTCTGGATGCACAATGCAACGGATATGAAAGTAGCCTAATCCCCTCAACACTCAAAATGGAAGAGGATAGACAGTACTGTGATCGGGTCAGGGTCCACTAAATTGCACAATACTGTCACAGTAACAATATGAGCTTGAGGATGGACTTTGCCTATCCTGTGTTGTTTAAAGTAAATCTGAGATCTTGGAATCAAAAGATTTTATACTCACCAGGGGCTTCCTCCAGCCCCATGAGCGCTTATGCATCCCTCACCGTCCTCCCGGTAATCTGGCTCAGTTGTGCCAGTCGGCTGTTCTGCGCATGCGCAGGGACTAATTGCGGCCGAACTGAGGCACTCGGGAAGACAACAAGGGACGCATGGGTGCTCATGGGACTGGAGGAAGCCCCAGGTAAGTATAAAATCTTTTGATTCCGAGATCTCAGGCACATTTTAAATGCAAAGCAGATTAAGGTGAGGACACTGAGTCGCTTGTACTGGTTGGGTGTGGTGTTTTACTGAGCTGGCAGATTCACAAGACTGGATAGACAAAGCAGCAAATCTTTTGGCTAGTAATACATTTTACACAGACATTAATTCAACTGTGTAATTAGCTGGTTGCCTGGGCTTCAGTTCAAGAAATGGCACCATAAAGATAAAGGCTGAATGTTAGTGTAATTTAAAACTTGACAGTAAAGCTGGCCATACACTGGCCCGATTTGCCACCGTTTCGACAGCAGATTCGATCACTGGGATCAAATCTGCTGCCAATTGTTCGCGCTACACGCCGAATTTCGATCCATTTCGTCCGATCCCATCGATCGCTCCGTGCGGAAAATTACCGTCGATCGCCCGCGGGTAGGGAGCGCGTCGCTAGCGGCGTTCGAGTACCCGACGACCGACGCAATAGAGCCGCATACATTACCTGCTCCGCCGGCACGACTACCCCCGGTCACCGCTGCTCCGTGTCCGCGCTGGTCTCCGGCATGCTTCAGTTCCTTCTGCCCAGCAGGAAGTTTAAACAGTAGAGGGCGCTCTACTGTTTAAACTTCCTGCCGGGCAGGAAGAAGTAAAGCATGCTGGACCTGGAGACCAGAGCAGAGAAGATAGCGGAGACCTGGGGACTGGAGTCGCTGGCGGAGCAGGTAATGTATGCGGTCATGCGGGCGGAGGGAGCGGCGGCAGCAGCACCACCACCACCACAACAGATTGTGAACGGTTTCAGGCTGAAATCGGTTCACAATCTGTTTGCAGTAAAGGTAGCCATACGATCCCTCTCTGATCAGATCTGATCAGAGAGGGATCTATCTGTTGGTCGAATCTTATGGCAAATCGACCAGTGTATGGCTACCTTTACCCCCTGCAAGATCCTGAGGAATCAAACCTGTGCAGTTCTTTCTGTATATTGTATATAATATACAGTGGCTTGCAAAAGTATTCTGCCCCCTTGAAGTTTTCCACATTTTGTCACATTACTGCCACAAACATGAATCAATTTTATTGGAATTCCACGTGAAAGACCAATACAAAGTGGTGTACACGTGAGAAGTGGAATGAAAATCATACATGATTCCAAACATTTTTTACAATTAAATAACTGCAAAGTGGGGTGTGCATAATTATTCAGCCCCTTTGGTCTGAGTGCAGTCTGTTGCCCATACACATTGCCTGATGAGTGCTAATGACTAAATAGAGTGCACCTGTGTGTAATCTAATATCAGTACAAGTACAGCTGCTCTGTGACGGCCTCAGAGGTTGTCTAAGAGAATATTGGGAGCAACAACACCATGAAGTCCAAAGAACACACCAGACAGGTCAGGGATAAAGTTATTGAGAATTTTAAAGCAGGCTAAGGCTACAAAAAGATTTCCAAAGCCTTGAACATCCCACAGAGCACTGTTCAAGCGATCATTCAGAAATGGAAGGAGTATGGCACAACTGTAAACCTACCAAGACAATGCCGTCCACCTAAACTCACAGGCCGAACAAGGAGAGCACTGATCAGAAATGCAGTCAAGAGCCCCATGGTGACTCTGGACTAGCTGCAGAGATCTACAGCTCAGGTGGGGGAATCTGTCCATTGGACAACTATTAGTCGTGCACTGCACAAAGTGGCAAGAAGAAAGCCATTGTTAACAGAAAAGCATAAGAAGTCCTGTTTGCAGTTTGCCACAAGCCATGTGGGGGACACAGCAAACATGTGGAAAAAGTTGCTCTGGTCAGATGAGACCAAAATTGAACTTTTTGGCCAAAATGCAAAACTCTATGTGTGGCAGAAAACTAACACTGCACATCACTCTGAACACACCATCCCCACTGTCAAATATGGTGGTGGCAGCATCATGCTCTGGGGGTGCTTCTCTTCAGCAGGGACGGGGAAGCTGGTCAGAGTTGATGGGAAGATGGATGGAGCCAAATACAGGGCAATCTTGGAAGGAAACCTCTTGGAGTCTTCAAAAGACTTGAGACTGGGGCGGAGGATCACCCTCCAGCAGGACAACGATCCTAAACATAAAGCCAGGGCAACAATGGAATGGTTTAAAACAAAACATATCCATGTGTTTGAATTGTCCAGTCAAAGTCCAGATCTAAATACAATCGAGAATCTGTGGCAAGATCAGAAAACTTCTGTTCACAAACGCTGTCCATCTAATCTGACTGAGCTGGAGCTTTTTTGCAAAGAAGAATGGGCAAGGATTTCAGTCTCTAGATGTGCAAAGCTGGTAGAAACATACCCTAAAAGACTGGCAGCTGTAATTGCAGCAAAAGGTGGTTCTACAAAGTAGTGACTCAGGGGGCTGAATAATTACGCACACCCCACTTTGCAGTTATTTATTTGTAAAAAAATGTTTGGAATCCTGTATGATTTTTGTTCCACTTCTCACATGTACACCACTTTGTATTGGTCTTTCACGTGGAATTCCAATAAAATTGATTCATGTTTGTGGCAGTAATGTGACAAAATGTGGAAAACTTCAATACTTTTGCAAACCACTGTATATTAGTTATGTTGTGGATAACAGAGGCAGCATTTATTCCCTGTGTATTTAACTGTTTTGATGTATATATTTTTTTCTAGTAAGAAAGTTGGAGATAACCTAGCAATGCTAATCCTAATGATTTAGTCGCTTTGACTGGGTTACAACAGTATAGGAATATTTCACTCAGGCACTTGGTGTTGACAGCCCTGTCTTGCTGGTAATCACTGACAAAGTAAAGAGATCAAATTTCCTGCTGTGCAGCTAAAGTTATCTCGGCATCAGTATCCTTCTGCTTTTTATTTGTTGCTAGTTATTAGAAAAAAATGATTGGGTACTTGCAAATTACTTAGCTAGGCTGTCTGTACTTTTGCTGCAGAACCTATAAGCAATGATAGTTATTTCAAAATGGTACTCACTGTGCATCTTGTGAGATCATATTATCTGCACAATACTAATGTCAACTATGTTCAAGAATCCATCAAAGTGGCCCTCCAAGAATTGTTTTACAAATGTGATTGCTGGAATCCTGTAGTGACCACAAGTACTTAGTTAAAAAACAATACTGTGCTAAGCCACCAAAATTGTGGTCACGTGATCACTTCCTTCCCCTCCATCTTAACAATAGCACTGTCTCCAGCCTTGAAGATTAACAGTGGCAGTCTACTACTGTAAGGAAGCCTGGTCCATGTGTGTAACTGCAATGGGGTTTGAAAATGGTATAATTTAAACATTAAAGGATAAAAAACAAGTATCTACTTATATGTGTTGGATAAAAATAAAAAAATATTTCCTTCAATTCTGCTTTAACGCTTCTCTTTTATTCTTCTCTATGCAGCATGAAGAATCTTTGCCCTTTAAAGCGGACCCAAACCAAACATTTTTTTTTTAAATTCTAAATATTTAGTTGCACCACTCTGACACATACAAAGATAAATAAACACTCCTTCAAGTCTATGAGCATTTCAGTGCATGCTTTTCAACCTTCTTTTTTCATAACTAGGGTTATACAGGTGGCAGCCATTACTTCTGAGCTTAGTAGGAGGTTTTAGATCATGGGTGTGTTTGTCATCAGCTACCTTTCCTCACAGGGGCGTCGTCTATGTGAAATCTCACACAAGCGGAGAATAGCAGCCTGTGTTTTGTTTTTGTTTTTTTATCTCCTCCACCAGTCTGCCGGATTTTTTCCCTTCAATATGAAAGGAAAGGGGGTTCCTCCAATAAATGTAAAATATGTTATATTTGTCATCATGCAGCTGAAAAAAGGCTGCTATTTATTATTATAATTTAGAAAATAGATTTTATTTCTGAATTCTTGTATTTTTAATTTGGGTCCACTTTAAAACGCTAAACAATTTGTCACTCACCATTTAAAAAACCATTAATTACATAAATAACATTAAATAAAGAGTGCTATTGGCCTCTCATTTTCCCATACTAGACAGACAGGAAATGGGCAATATGTCTGACGAACACACATATAGTTACATAAAATAGAATGTGCACTCCTGAGATGTAGGCAGTAGTCATTAGACTCTTCCAAGGAAGTTCCAGCAAGGAAAGTTGTTCTCCTTTGTTTTTTACAATCTCCTTCCTTTCACCGTATCTTAAATCTTCTGTAAAGTGCTAATTTGCTCACGTCTTCATAGTGGCCATTTAGTCTTTACAATTAACCATCTTTTACGTAACAATTCTTTCATTCTGAGGTGTGTTATCCCCAGAGAAATGTCACAGGAATTTTTTTTCAGATACATCTGTCTTGCGTGTTGTTACCTGGATACAAAACATACAAATACATTTTGAAAAAAAATATATACAATACAAAAAAGACAACAACTTTTGTTTTGGTTGTGGTTTGTTGGAGAAATGTCCCCTCATTCCCTGACAGAGTGACACATGATTGGTGGAGATGAAAGTGAGGAGAATTCTTCTTAGTAGAGATGCAGTGGGCAGCATGACAAGGGTTTAATCCTTATCCTCATTCAAATATTAAAGCATTTTCCACCCTAAAAAAGACCCCACCAGATTTAAATACCCAAATACTCATAAAATCCTCCAAAAAGTGCCACAATGATGTCGTAAATCATCTTCCAGCCTGGGTCTAAACCAGGCATGGGCAAACTTGGCCCTCCAGCTGTTAAGGAACTACTAGTAACATGAACATCAATACACATTCATGTTATCTTGCAGATCACACTATGGCCCATATGCAATTAACTTTTTCTCCTCAGTTTTTTCCTTATTGATATTTTTAAACTTGTCAATAAAATGCCTTTTAAGGCACCAGAAAGCTAGAAAACACTCAAAATAATTTTGATAGTACTTTTTTTCATCTTCATCTTCTTTTTGGTATTTTTTAGTTGAAAAATACTGGAAAGTTATTTTAAATTGAAGATACAAAATTATCTCCTAGGAGAAAACTCAGGTGAAAAAGTGATTTGCATATGGCCCCTGTGCAGTGTGCAGTGCCTCAGAACTGACAGCACCGCACGTAGGGCTTGATTCAATAAGACAAATAGCATGTCTTATCAAAGTTAACACGCCTTATCAAAGTTAACACGCCTTATCAGAGTAGCATTGCGAACTTATGCCTGCTAATTGGCAATGACGAGAGCTCCACTCGTCCTGCCCTGAGCCCCTGCATGTTGGTAGCGCTCTCTATGCTACTTTGATAAGGCGTCTTACCTTTGATAAAGCGTGCTAACTTTGATAAGGCATGCTATTTGTCTTAGTGAATCAGGCCCATAGTGTGAACAAGCCCTAAGAGACCTATTGTATAGTGTATTTGCATCCTGATTTTTTTCTCAGTCTTCTTGCATTATAGAACATAGCCTCAGCTTCAATACATTTACAGCTGATTAAATGCAAATTTGTATGTAATGCTGACATTTAAAGGTGACATTATCTGTATCTTGTAGTATTAAGCATTTCTAATATTAATTCTGCCCCATAGCTAATATCTGTTTTTTTATGTTTTGTTTTCTTTTTTGCCCACATAGGAGCTGCAATGTTGTTGGTGATGTAAACCCAATGTACAGAGCAAGAAGAATTAATGACATTTTGTCTCCTCTACCTGGTACTCACCCTAGCCTGTCAATTGAAACAGTTACATATTACAAATAATACATCTCTTTTCAATTTGAGGGAGGCTGAAAACGCAAATAACTGAAAATAAACTGATTAGATTCATAACTGTATCTGTAGTTTTATTCATAACTAGGATTTTCTTGGAATGCCACAGTCTTATTTTGTGTTAAAAAGCTAAAAAATAAATTAAGTTTTTATTGTCTCAGTTGAATGTTGACAGTTTTAGATGTTTTACAACCCCTATTTAGAACTATTGACCTTTTTTAATCTATTTCCTTCACTCAGAATTGTCTCTCTGCCATAAAAGAGTTTTATAGCCTGTAATTAGCTATCAGTTTGTGCAACACACTCTATGTAACTGGTGCAAGTACCAGTAAAAATACTGTGCACAGGCTGTGCATGGCAGTTTTACTACAGTTGTATGAATATAACCCCATGTCACATGTCAGCTAAGGTACCCTTTAATTTATCCAGAAACATTTTGTATAAAGAGGAAGCAGCCATAACAACTAACAACCGAAGACGGGGCCATTGGGAAATTGCAGCTAAACGAGCGGGCAGAAAGGAGAACGGGGGAGCAGTGAGCATTAGGACAGCTCACCATACATGCCTGCCCTCCCCCCCCCCCCCCCCTTCTGTTACTCATCTGTGTTTGGGATCTGTTGTCCTTTAAAGAGGAACTCCAGTGAAAATAATGAAATAAAAGAGTGCATTTATTTTCACAATAATTATGTATAAATGATTTAGTCAGTGCTTGCACATTGTAAAATATTTCCTCTCCCTGATTTACATTCTGACGTTTATCACATGGTGACATTTTTACTGCTGGCAGGTGATGTTAGTGGAAGGAGATGCTGCTTGCTTTTTTGGCAGTTTGAAACAGCTCTTATTTCCCACAATGCAACAAGGCTCCCACAGTGTGATGTCAGAACCATGGTCTTGGCATCACACTGTGGGAGGGGTTTCAACACAATATCAGCCATATAGAGCCCTCTGAAGACCCGTTTGTGAAAAGGAATAGATTTCATTATCAGCTACTGATTGGGATGAAGTTCAATCCTTGGTCGCGGTTTCTCTTTAAAATGCATGGGCAGTAAAGGGTACTCTTTACCAAAATCTTACATGCATTCCTCTAAATTTTACACCAATGGACACATGACATTATTGCCTATCACCCTAATACTATCTTTCTTGGTTATCACAGTGTTTACTGGAACTCATTTGTCAGATATGCTCCTAATTTTCTCATTCAATAAAAAAATGTTTTTTGCTTTCCGATTCAATTTTTTATCATATTAAATTGGAAAAACAACCAAACTGAAATAATGCTGATTTTTTTTTCTCGAATACAGACGTTTGATCAAATCCCTTACTGCATTGTACAACTATATGCTTACACAGTTGAGACCAGCATAAAGAACATTTGATATACAATTGTTTTTATTTAGCAGTTAAATCTGATAAAAATATCAAACAATGTACTATTAATTTAAATTCAACCTGACAGCAAGCCAATTGGCATTATTTAGAAGGGAAAAGATAATAGTTTCCATATTTCTCCTGCTACAAGTATCCTGTAAAAAAAACCTGAAGAGTAAAATACCATAGACTATCTTGAAATAGAAAGTAGCAGTAGGGTATTGTACCGTGTTAGCCATCAGTAAAAGCAAGAAGTTTTAAATCAGGATGATACCATTTATTGGCTAACTAAAAAGAATAAGAATAAGCAAGCATTCGGCCTTGCAGCATTCGTCGGGCTTACAAGCCCGACAAAGGCTGCGAGGCCGAAAGCTTGCTTATTCTTATTCTTTTTAGCTTGCCAATAAATGGTATCATTCTGATTTAAAACTTCTTGCTTTGAAATAGAAATTGTCACATCTTTATGGTAAAGTAGCGCTGTAGTGAAAAGGATATGGAGGTTGCCTTATTTTTCCTTTTACATTATGCCAGTTCCCTGGCTGTTATCCCAATACTCTTGCTCCAACACTTTAAGCCACTGACCCAGAACGGGTATGCAGATCAGATACTCCAACCAAAGTGTGACTACACTAGCCACATGCTTGTTTCAGGTGTGTGATTCAGAAACAACTGAAGCCAAAACATCAGCATGGCAGTGAAGCAACTGGCATTGTTTAAAGGGACCCTGAGCAGCATTAAAAAAGGAAATCTGGACTTACCTGGAGCATCCCTAGCTGCCCCATAGCCCGCAATGTCCCTCGGCATCCTCTGGATCTCCTCCGTGGTCCATCTTGCGGCTCCATTAACCCGGCAACTTCGCCTGAAGTTGGGCATGCGCTGCCCATCCACATATCTGGCACGTCATCATGCTGGTTGCCATAAGCATCCTGCACATGCGCGGTTTAGACTTTTGAACACCGGGCATACGCAAGACGCTTACACCAACAGGCATGATGATGTGCCGGGTGCGCAGACGGGCCACGCATGCGTGACTTTGGCCAAAGTCGCTGGGATAGCAGAGAAGCCGTCAGAACCACGGAGGGGCTTCAGACGATGCAAGGGCACCTTGCAGGATATGGGGCGGCTGGAGAAAGCTCCATGTAAGTTCAAATTTCCTTTTTTTTAGTACTGCTTAGGGTCCATTTAAAAGGAAATACATATAGCAGCCTATTTATACCTCTCAATACAGAGTTTCTTTAAACACTGGTTATTGAATACATTATATTAAAATGTATTTTGTGCTAATATAAAGGGACTTTAATTGCAATGCATCTGATGCACACTGCTGCCCAAATTATTTGCCCGAATATGATAACAAAAGATTAACATCATCTTGATTTTATTTCCTTACATCATGATTTTCTAAAATATGCTTTATGCTGCTCAGTGTTGATTGTGGTAAATGGACCCGGCAGCCTATGCAAATCATTTTAAGTACATCCTACTTTCACACAAATGAAGCTTCCTGATCAGATCAGATGCAGTATTTTCAGAATAGAATTACTCACCTTTCATTTATTTGCTCAAGTAAAAGTACAGCTCCACTTTTGATGTTGAGGCCTCTAATAGTTTCATATTCTCCGAGTTCTCTCCCATTGTAAGAAAATTGCTTCTTCCAGGAGGTGACTCCTTGTTTTACTAGATGAACCCGGAGGTCCTTTATGGTGTCTGCTGGCCGTACCATCACCGAGCACATCTTACAGTCCTCCGGCACATGAACAAGAATCTCAAATTTTACCCAGTGTAAACTTAATCGCTTTAGTTTTTCCATATCGATGTATGTGAAACATTTTACAGCAGCGAAGAGGCCATACCTCGAAAAGGCACCTGTATCTATTAAATTCTTGTGTTTCTCGTCTGACAGGTATTAGCTGCATTCTTCTTGTAGTCACAAGCACACACAGGGCATGCAGAGTCTTGTAGAGATGTAGGCCTATGCCATCATTACCTGTCATACTAGACTTACACTTCTTATATTCATATGGAAATACATCTATAAGATATTTCTTGGGTTTAATGTAATTAAATTGCTGGTTCTATTTGTTTTGCTTAACTAGAGTTACAGATCGCCCAGCAAGCATTTACTAGATATGGCTAGAAATATCTCCCCAACTACAATTTGTCACTGGATGTCTTTTTGGAAGTATACTCTGAATGTACTAAAACATCCTGTTAAGAGCTCTTCTTGCTGTCGGTCTAGGAGATATATGCCAAACTCTGGCCCTCAGAGCCATTAAATTTGGCCCCCAAGTGGTTTTCCAACTTTGCATTATGTTTGGCCCACACTAGACCACCAACCCACCTATACTGGGGGTGAAGCCCTAGATCACAAGGGAAGCCATATTTGCGAGGAGGGAGAAACTCACTAGACACCAGGAAACTGTATGGGGGCACTAGACTCCAGGGATCTATATATGGGAGGTCACTAGACACCAGGAAATTGTATAGGGAAGAGAAAGGGCCTCTAGACACCAAAGAACTGTATAGCAGAGGGAGGGGGCGAGGACACCAGGAAACCGTATAGGGGAGGTATGACCACTAGACACCAGGGAACTGCATAGGGGAGGGAAGAGGCATTAGTCAACAGGGAACTGTATAGGGGAAAGTGGAGGGCCACTAGACACCAGAGAACTGTATAGGGGAAAAAGGCCATTAGCCACCAGGGAGCTGTATAGGAGAGAGAGGGAGGTCACTAGACACCAGGGAACTGTACAGCGGAGGGGGGCATTAGACACCATGGAAATGTATATGGGGTGGGGGGCATTAGACACCAAGGAGCTTAGTAAGTGTGGGAGGTGGCGACAACAACTTACATGAGTAGGTTTGAAGGGCCAGGACAAATAGCTACACCCAAAGATAGCGCTGGAATGACGGGCCTGATTGTGGAACAGGAAGGCTCTATGCTATCCAGAGCCCTCCTTCTAACTATCTTTGGAAGGGGTTTAGCAACTGACGTTACACAAATTTCAGGATCACTTAGTATTCTCCTGGCCTCCTTCAGGCAGCCTGGTCGTCACACAATACAAGTTTTCCACCTTAGGCACGCGATTGTAGTCTAAAACCCTCTGCTGTTTTTTAGCTGTTGCAAAGTTAATTGCCACACATGTGCAAGTGTTATTTTAAAAGAAGCTAAAATTGCAAGACACTGTAAATTACTCTGAATTATAAAGGGACAGAAGAGAGAAAAACTTTCACCACATTAAGGAGCTTTGCATGTGCTAAATGGAGTTGGGAAGCTATAAAGCAATTTGATTGAAGGCGGATCCTCAGCAGCCTGAGGAAGCGGGAGTTACAGGTGATACAAGTTCTGGAACCTGGGCACATAGTTTATTCAGTTGTATGGATGAAATGTCAGATTGCATGCTGACGCGTATGAGTGGACCAATCCTAAGGAGGGAAACTTAACGATTCTTGTGGGTTGGCTTAACTTGAGAATGCTGTAGTATTCTTGTAGAATGAAGTATCTCCATTTTGTTTGGAAGTTTTTATTGCTTTGTGTAATGTTTGTAAAGTTTGAGTGCACAGGTTTAGGCAGACCCAGACTCTTGCATTGAACACAATTTAAAGCCTTTATTACACATGATGTTCAGAATAAAACTGCTAATAAAACACATCAAACTGCCCTATTAGTTGCTGTGAATAGGCTGCAGGAGAACTCTGCCTTAAGTACCTTAAGAATCCTTATAAGCCTGGATTCTGTGTCTTTTGTATCATGCAATCTTTGTGGCCATCTTTATAGCACTCTCCAGAGGTTAGTCTTGATACATTATCTGCACCAGGAGAGGAGCGATAAGGTTATGCTCTCCTAATCTGTTTAATGGGTGGATGCAGAGTTAAGACATATACTTACCCAGAGGAGCCTCTGTGCAGCTATGTGATGACACAAAATAATGTGGTGTTTTGCAAACTAAAACCTCTGCTTTTCAATTACCGGTAGTTGTGTGATCGTGGTTCCCTTTCATTATGTTTAAATGAGTATTTGTGTATTAGTGGGCAAAGGGTTCATTGACTTTCTGGTACAATGTACAGTATATTTCTATAGCAGCAGTCTCCCCCTCCCTTTGGCCATGCTTCTCATCTGGGTGTGAGTGGCAAGGGTACAGGGACAGCTAGACCACTGTTATGAAAATCTACATCATGTCAGAATCTAACATACATAAATACAACATAGGTTACCAGTAGCTCAGGCCTGAAGTGGTTAAGAATTAGCTTGACTGAATTCAAGCAACAATCTACAATAGTCTTGGCCAATCAATATATACATACATGTGTTTTAATTATAAATTATACAAAGACTCACATACACACAATGTATATATTAATCAATATACAGATATACATTCATACAGTCTGATTACACATACACATATAGAGATCCACTACTAAAGCATTTCACAGAAATAAACAGTAGACTCCAACTGTCCAGGTTATAATTTGCTTTTTTTTATTAACAGAAAGCGATAATTAAAGTGAACCTCCGGACTAAAAATCTACTCAGCAGAACTGAAAAGGCTTGGTGTTTCTTTACCAGTTTTACAGCATCAGAACTTTGTTTTTCTTACCAAAGCATCATTTTTAGCTGCATTTTTTAGCTAAGCCCCACCCACCAAAGAGACTTGCCCGGGTCGTTTTTCCCTGATGCTGTGCAAAGCATGATGGGATTTCCTATGTTGTTATTTATGTTGCCTAGCAACTGGGAGGGGTGATCAGCACACAGGACAGTTGGAACTGTGTCTCATGCTCCATGTCACCTCCTTTCAACCAAAAAGATGGCTGCCCTTATGAAATCAAACATTTGCCTGTTCTTTTAAATCAGGGTGGGTAAGAGATTATATTACCTATCTATTTTAATTAACATAACTAATTTAACTTAATAACAGTATGTTTGTTTAGGCTGGAGTTCTTCTTTAAGAGGGTTTTTTTGTCTCCTCTTTTCACACCTTTTTTGATCCATACAAATCTATACGTGTGTGCATGTGTGTATTATTTCTGTTAGTAACAGCAATTCTTGCTTGGAACATTTCAAACAGAAGAAAAAACAAATTTAAGATTTAAGAAGTCAGCGCTCAGCACATTTGAACAACAAATCAAGAACATTAAGACAAATTTAATGGACCTGAGAAGCCTATTTCAAAACTGAAAAAATTAAATCTAATAACTTACTTATTTATCTTTAAAAAGTTTTAAAAAATAATTACTTTTAAAAAGTGGACATAATTGCCAAATACAGCATATCCTACCATATGAATGCTCACTATGATTGTTTAATAGCATATGAATATTTTACTCTTAAAGCCCTAGTTCAGTAAGTACTCTGAGGGCTGGAACCCACAAGGATTTAAGGCCCGTTGGCCACGATACAAATGGGCAAATAAAATGTGTGGGTTTAATTACGGTAGCATGTTTTATTTTGAAACTATAATGGCCGAAAACGGAGAAATAATGAATTTTTTAATTTTTTTTCTTATTATTCCCATTAAACCTGAGTTAGAATAAAATAATTCTTAACAAAAAGTACCCCCCAAAGAAAGCCTAATCAGTGGCGAAGAAAACAAAATATAGATTGTTTCGTTGTGATAAGTAGTAATAAAGTTATAGGTGAATGAATGGAAGGAGCGCTGACGGGTGAAAATTGCTCTGTTTTTTTGCGAGGAAAAACCCTACGAGGTGGAAAGGTTAAGCACAATTTATGCTTTACATACATTAACCACTTCAGCCCACAGGGTTGAGATTTTTTTTACATCTGAGCAACTTTCACCTCCCATTCATTTGCCAATAACTTTATCACTACTCATCACAATGAATTGATCTATATCTTGTTTTTTTCCGCCACCAATTAGGCTTTCTGTGGGTGATACATTTTGCTGAGAATTAATTTATTCTAAACTCATTTTAACAGGAATATTAAGAAAGAAATGGAAAAAAATCATTAATGCTCAGCTTTTGGCCATTATAGTTTGAAATTAATACATGCTGCCATAATTAAAACCTATGTACTTTATTTACCAAATTCTCCTGCTTATTACACCATTTAAATTATGTCCCTATCACAATGTATGGCACCGATATTTAATTTGGAAATAAAGGTGCATTTTTTTCAGTTTCCCTCCATCACTGTTTAGAAGCCCATAATTTAATACATCATATTGATATACTCCTTTGACATGAATATTTAAAATGTTTAGACCCTTAGGTAACTATTTATGGTTTTTTTTTTATTATTGTAATTTTTTATTTTATTTTTATTCCAACTTCTATGTGGGTATTTTTTAGTGTGGGAGGTAAACAGGGGATTTTACATGTGTAAAAATGTATTTATTTAATGTAAAGTGTTTTTTGGTGTAGTTTGCTATTTGGCCACAAGATGGCCACAGTCAAAAAGTCCTGGGAGTGATCAATCTCGCTCCCAGGAAGAAGTTAGAAGCAGGGGAACTTTTTGATCTCAGAAAAGCCACAGCGTCTGAAGAGACGCTGTCGGCTTTTCTCCGGGGGAGTCCGATCAGTGAAAGGGATTTATAATTCCTTTCATTGATCGCTGGGCTAACGGCCCCCAGCGGGAGCGAGCACGGGGGGGCCTGCGGGAGCGCGCGCGACCTGCGGGAGTGCGCACAGCCTAACTGGACGAAAATTTTCGTCCAGTTAGGCTGAAGTGGTTAAAGGTAACATTAACATACTTGCTATATAGCCACAAATAGGTTTTTTGTAAATATGATTGTGTTGCACTTGCTATACCAAAATCCACTTACAGTATGCTTCTGATGTTGGGTTATTTTAACCACTTTAGGATCTTTGGTACGCCCCTTTAAACTTCACGTGTGGATCAGGGGGGTAGATATGCGTTCTACTGCCTTACCATCGCGTTCACGATCCCCGCGCTGTTTTCCGTCGATCTATCGTCCCAGCCCCCTCCATCTGTAATTAGGATGTGAGAATCTTTTGATTCTCAATCCCGATCACCGTTCCCGTGTCTTCCGAGAGCTTGTAAACGCCACACAAACTCTCAGACCCAACACTTCCGTGTTCCTCTGTGTTCTATTAATAGAAACACGGTCTCAGTAGCACCATCTTGTGGCCAAAAAGTAAAATACACCTATTTATACCAGTATACTGTTCTACATAGAAAGTTTATTATTATTTTATTTTATTACTTTTAACCCCTTCCAACCCTGCCCCACAGTTACAGAAATAAAACACTTGTTAAAAAAAATTAAAAAATTACATAATTTAATTTTTTTTTACATAAATAGTTACCTTAGGGACTTTTCTAATATGGATGTCATGAGAGTATATAACTGTTAATTTTGCAAAAAAAAAAAAGTATGGTAATAAGTGAAAAAGTATTAAAAATCCCTAAATGGAAAAATGCTCCTTTATTTCCAGATAAAATATTATCACCATACATTGTACTAGGGACACAATTTAAACGTTGTAATAACCAGGACAAATGGGCAAATAAAACGTGTGGGTTTTATGTACCGAAGCACATTTTATTTTAAAACTATAATGGATGAAAACTGAGAAATAATCATTTTTTTCATTTTTTCCTTATTATTCCCTTTACATTGCATATGAAATAAAATAATAAAAAACTACCACCCAAAGAAAGCCTAATTTGTAGCGAAAAAAAACAATATATAGATTATTTCAGTGTGATAAGTAACAATAAAGTTATCGCTGAATGAATGGGAGGGGCGCTGAAATGTGAAAGTTGTTTTGGTTTTTAAGGGAAAAAACCTGTGATCCTAAAGTGGTTTTGAACAACATGAAAATGTTGAAAAACATACTGGTCTGCTTTCTTTCTTGTGTGTTGTCACAACACACTACTGAAGTATATTGATAACATATATTGAGTTACCTATGTGATATAAAACTGAGTTTGAACACATTGTGTAGGGCTTCATTACATAGTACAGTGTCATGATATTGTTACAAATTTGCCTAACATAATGTAAATGATAGTCCTCACTATAACATATGTACAGTACACTCTGTAGTCAGGAGGAGCTCCACACCAAAATGAAGATGAGTGTGCCTCGACCTTCACCTCTGCGTCCACTGAGGTGCTCAAAGCATTCAAGTAGTAAAGAGGTCGGCACCACTCCAAGCATCAAGAAAAGCTCTTTTATTGCATCACCATTGTGGCTTAACAATGACAAACGTTGTTTCGGGCGTTGCCCTTTTTCAAATTGCAGCAGCCATATACAAACACACATGTGCAGTGCCTTAAATACCCCACCTCCACTAAAATCACCAATCGGTGACTTACTGGGCGGAAACCAGTGGTGGACCTGATGGGGAACTGCGAAAGCTAATATGTAAATCACAATTAACCATTTACCTGCTGACAAAAATGACCCAATACAGAGAGTAAATGTGCCTCCATTGATCATAAGAACAGATCATGTGACATCCGCATCACTTCCTGGCCCTTTCTGGCCAATCAGGAAGATCCACGTCATAAAGCAGAACCACACGTCCAAAAATACGCATGCATGCATGATCGCACGCATAGAACGCCAGCCAGCCGCGGTGTAACAGCAAAAACGCGAAAAACGCGAAAGAACGCGAAAACGACGCGAAAAAACAGCGAAAAAGACGCGAAAACACCAACGGCAAAAACTGCTTCAGAACAATGCGTCACAAAATACGCATCCCAACATGGCGGTACGCATGGAACGCACCCCAAACGCGGAGTGCGCTCCCAAACGCGTACAACTGACGTAAAAAAATACGCAAAACATATGACTATACGCGTAAAAACCGACGGTAAACCGCTTCAAAACAGTGCGTCACAAAGTACGCATCCCAATATGGCGGTACGCATGGAACGCACCCCAAATGCCGAGTGCGCTCACACATGCGTACGGCAGATCCTCAACGCGTCAAAAAATACACAAAACATATGGCTATACGCATATGAGCAAAATGCATGCATACACAAGTATTAATATTTGACCAACCAAAAATGTCATGTTCATGGAACCAGAATGTCAACTAGGCACTCATGTTCCCACACCAGACAAAATCCACAAATGTGGACAAGTCAATAGTGGCACTATAATAACACCAAAAAAATTACAGCAGGCAAATGATTCAATACGTCACCCTCAGCAGGTCCATCACAGTACAGCCCAGGGATATCTAAAACAAATACAAAGCAATAAAATAAATACATATAAGATCAAAAAGTTAAATATCAATCATTTAGAAAAAGTAGTAAATTGCAGGCATTAAGAAAGACCCCGCCCATCAGACAGTATCTGACCTTCAATGAATACAAAACGCTAGGTCATATTCCCGATTGAGTCCATTAGGCTCCATCGTCCCCAACCGCCTTATCCAGAACGCCTCCCTCTTGCGTAATGCAATCTCCCTATTGCTTCCTCTCCAATCCATGGGCACCGAATCAATAATCTTAACTTTAAGTTGTGTGACTGAATGTTTCATCTGTGCAAAGTGTTCAGAAACCGACTGGCCCTGTGTCTTATGTCGTATCGCCGACTTATGCGACGAAATACGGTCCTTGAGGCGTTGCGTGGTCATGCCCACATATGCAAGCCCGTAAGGGCACTTGAGCATATATATGACATAGCTAGAGTCACACGTGTAAAAATCTCGTAAATGAAAAAGAGTACCCAGGGACGGGTGAGTGAAGGTATTACCCTTCAACACCATGCCACACATGTGGCACCCCATACAAGGGTACATACCCGTACGTTTATTCGCCGGTCGTCCTTTACTCTTTGTGTGTAACTTGTCCCGTATTGTCGGGGCCCTTTTGAAGGACATCATAGGCGGGTAACGAAACTCGGGAACCCGTGGAAAACCGTCGGATAAAATTCACCAATGCCGCCGTATGACCCGTGAAATCACATCACTATTCGCACTAAATGTTGACACAAATGGAAGACGGGGGCCATTCGGTTTCCGCCCACGTCTAATCCGTGGAGTAAACGTCTCAGACGGGTAGCCTCTTTGACGAAACCTACCAATCATTTCATCCCTACGTATAGTACGTTGGAACTCATTACTAACTATCCTGTCTACCCGACCTAACTGACTCCGAGGTATACTGTTCTTGGTACCCATGGGATGGAAGCTTTCGTAATGCAATACGGAATTGCGATCAGTACTCTTATTGAACAGATCAATCACCAGTTCTCCTCCCTCCCCTCTGGTGATAGATGTGTCCAGAAACGATATAGTGTTTAAATCACTGTGGGACGTTAGTTTAATGTAAGGGCAGCAGCCGTGCAGCTGAAAAATAAATTCCATAAGGGTCTCATGTGACCCCCTCCATATGCAGAAAACATCATCGATATAGCGCCACCAGCAAATTGCATGCCGGTGGAATAATGCATTGTTGTAAACAAATGCCTCTTCATATAGGCTCATGTATAAATTTGCATAGGAGGGGGCCACATTTGACCCCATGGCCGTGCCACGACGTTGCATAAAAAATTGTCCCTTAAACTCAAAGTAATTGAAGCGTAAGACAATCCCCAGCAAAGTCAAACAAAATCTCCTCTGATCTAAAGTAAGATCAGTGCGCGTCATTAAAAACCAATCAACAGCCTCTACACCCCCATCATGTGGGATGGAGGTGTAGAGGCTGTCCACATCAAGGGTAACAAGGAGGACCTGATCATCAGGTAACCGCAACTCCCTAATCTTTTCAAGGAACATGGAGGTGTCCTTCAAATACGAAGGAGTTGACCGAACCAATGGTTGAAGTAGAGCATCCAAGAATTTAGCAAGGGGTACAAATATCGAGCCAACCCCGGCCACAATCGGGCGGCCAGGGGGGTTGGCTAGAGACTTGTGAATCTTGGGGAGTGTGTAAATTCTAGGGGTGGAGGGATGATCAGCCTTTAAAAAGGTAAACAAACCATTATCAATAACATTTTTTCTCAAAGCATCATGTAACACACTATCGATTTGTTTCTGTATCCACGCCAGGGGATCTCCCATTAGTGGTTCATACACTGCTTCATCAGAAAGCTGTCGTAAGATCTCATTTTCATACATACTTGTGTCCATCACCACCACCGCCCCACCCTTGTCGGCTGGGCGGATGGTGATGGACACATTATTCTGCAGGGCACATAAAGCCTCCCTCTCATCCCTACTAAGATTATAATGTAGGGTATGTTCACCCTTCCTCACACCCTCCTCCAATTTCTTAATATCACCCTGAACCTTGGAAACAAAGTTGTCAATAACAGGATGACTCGGGGGTAAAAAAGAGCTGGGATTTCTGAAACCCAGCTCCTTCAACCTAAATTGTCCATCAGCATCTTCTTGATTAGTAGAAGGAAAAGTGGGTAAACAAGAAAAAAAGTATTTCAATCTAATGTTCCGAAAAAAGCGAAACAGATCTTGATCTAATTGAAAAAAGTCAGTGGCAAAAGTAGGACAGAAGGAAAGTCCATAATTCAAAACGTGAGTCTCTAACGGAGATAACGTATATGAGGAAATATTTACCACAAGGGACTCTACTTCCTCCTCCGGCGTAATACCCGTGGGCTCAGAACTTTCTTGGAAGCTGCGCCTCCTCCGGCGCCTCCCTCCCCTATGCCTCCTCCTCTTCCACAGTTTGGGGAATCATCCCGTGAAGAGGCCCCGGATTCCTCTCGAGGTGAATCAGAGCCGGGTCTGGTGGGCCTCCCACCCCGAGGTGGTTTTCTTCCTCTAGGAACAGGATTACGCAGCCCAGATTGTCGCTGCCACGGATAGACGTATCCAGAGACATAATCACAAGCATCTCGAGTAAATTTGCCCCTCTTATCCTCCTCAATCTTCTTGGTCAAAGTACCCAACTTGTTGTTAAGAGAATCCATGAAATCATCAAACTTATCCGTGGGAAGGGTCTCCTTGATCTGTTTAGTCAAGACTTCAATCTTTGTCGTTAGTAGGGGTAATTCACGCTGGATGCGGACGATCGTGTGCAACATCGCATCCAATGATGCCTTGTTCCAAATGTTGGCCCACACATCACAGTATGCCTCATCATTTGGAAATAGTGTCTTTGCCACATGTGCCCTCATCGACCGAGGAATCCTCTTGGCGTGACAGTATTCTGCCAGAGTCCTGGAATGCATGCCGGTGGAATAATGCAATAATATTATAGTGCCACTATTGACTTGTCCACATTTGTGGATTTTGTCTGGTGTGGGAACATGAGTGCCTAGTTGACATTCTGGTTCCATGAACATGACATTTTTGGTTGGTCAAATATTAATACTTGTGTATGCATGCATTTTGCTCATATGCGTATAGCCATATGTTTTGCGTATTTTTTGACGCGTTGAGGATCTGCCGTACGCATGTGTGAGCGCACTCCGCATTTGGGGTGCGTTCCAGGCGTACCGCCATATTGGGATGCATACTTTGTGATGCACTGTTTTGAAGCGGTTTACCGTCGGTTTTTACGCGTATAGTCATATGTTTTGCGTATTTTTTGACGCGTTGTGGATCAGTTGTACGCGTTTGGGAGCGCACTCCGCGTTTGGGGTGCGTTCCATGCGTACCGCCATGTTGGGATGCGTATTTTGTGACGCATTGTTCTAAAGCGGTTTTTGCCGTTGGTGTTTTCGCGTCTTTTTCGCGGGTTTTTTTCGCGTCATTTTTGCGTTCTTTCGCGTTTTTACGCATTTTTTGCGTTTTTGCTGTTACACCGCGGCTGGCTGGCGTTCTATGCGTACGATCATGCATGCATGCGTATTTTTGGACGTGTGCTTCTGCTTTATGACGTGGATCTTCCTGATTGGCCAGAAAGGGCCAGGAAGTGATGCGGATGTCACATGATCTGTTCTTATGATCAATGGAGGCACATTTACTCTCTGTATTGGGTCATTTTTGTCAGCAGGTAAATGGTTAATTGTGATTTACATATTAGCTTTCGCAGTTCCCCATCAGGTCCACCACTGGTCTCCGCCCAGTAAGTCACCGATTGGTGATTTTAGTGGAGGTGGGGTATTTAAGGCACTGCACATGTGTGTTTGTATATGGCTGCTGCAATTTAAAAAAGGACAACGCCCGAAACAACGTTTGTCATTGTTAAGCCACAATGGTGATGCAATAAAAGAGCTTTTCTTGATGCTTGGAGTGGTGCCGACCTCTTTACTACTTGTATAACATATGTACAAACAACAATTAAGCACAGGGCAATTAATGATGCAAAGTAACATTTTTACCTTGAAATGGACATCCTGGTATATCCCAAAAAATGCTCACTGCACGAAGGTCATTATACAGTGTCCTAAACTGGCCCTTTCTCTCCCTTTCCTGTAGCATGGGGTCACCCAGTACCGATGTGCTATTCTCCTGCGTCTTGCAACAACAGCAGCTCCAGTCATCAAAATGCTCAAAGCACAAATCTCCATGATGAAGCACCCAAAAATACAACCAATAGCTCGCTCTCTCTCTATAGCTCACTTAACTCCTCACAGTATGCAGACAGAATGTGCTTTTAAAGACCACATGATGGCATTAACACAATCAGGTGTGTATGCAAATTTACATCGAGATAAATCACAACACACTGGCTACATGTTGGGGAAAAGTGACAAAATTTGAATCAACCAATGAAATTGAAAAACGCTATACTCAAATCGCTATTCGCTAATGCTTACAAAACGCTCATCATTTCTGAAAAAACTCGCACAAAAACGCTGAAAAACACTCAAATAATCACTTGCTAAACGCACATACAGAACGCTAGCGATTGCGATTAGCGATAGCGCTTTGTAGTGGGTTCCAAGCTTGATTTGGCATCAACCATTCATCACCTGTGCTGGATAAGAGAAAGTCTACTGCCCCTAGAAGATTGGTTAACTGTCAAGTTGCTAACTAATTAATATGCAACTCAAAAATTGTATAAGCCTATTTCAAAGTTTTTCCTCAAAGCCTTCTAATTCCCGAATTCCAGAAACAAAAACACTGGAATATTTATCCAAAAATAGGTATTGCACTGTGAGTTCCAAGGGAATTCTAAGTCACCAGGTAGATATGTATTCAAATGTTACCTGCCTATTGGCTTTTTTCTGTATATGCTGTTCCCATCTCCTTATATAGCACCCCATAGTAATTATTACTACCTGTTGCTCTACTAGTTTTTTGCACAATTGTTTTTTGGGTTATTTAAGCCATGATTTTTCTTGTACATTCTGACGCTTTATGTATTCTTGCACTCACAGCTTTTCTCTGATGGCACCCCTGGCACTTTACTCTCTTGATACTAGTTTATCTGGCATATCACTTTAAATCACTCTAGTGTGAATACAGCTATATTCCCAAATTCTGCTACATTTTCCAATTTTTCATACAAATTGTTTATACAGTGGCATGCGAACGTTTTGGCAAAGTTGTTAATCATCATAATTTTCCTGTATAAATTGTTGGTTGTTGTTACGATAGAAAATGTCAGTTAAATATATCATATAGGAGACACACACAGTGATATTTGAGACGTGAAATGAAGTTTATTGGATTTACAAATAGTGTGCAATAATTGTTTAAACAAAATTAGGCAGGTGCATAAATTTGGGCACCACAACAATGAAATGAAATCAATGTTTAGTAGATCCTCCTTTTGCAGAAAATACAGCCTCTAAACGCTTCCTGTTGGTTACAATGAGAGTCGGAATTCTGGTTGAAGGTATTTTGGACCATTCCACTTTACAAAACAGCATGGACAGCTCTCTTTAACTCACACCACAGATTTTCAATTATATTCAGGTCTGGGGACTGAGATGGCCATTCCAGAACGTTATACTTATTCCTCTGCATGAATGCCTTAGTGGATTTTGAGCAGTGTTTAGGGTCGTTGTTTTGTTGAAAGATCCAGCCCCAGCGCAGCTTCAGCTTTGTCACTGATTCCTGGACATTGGTCTCCAGAATCTGCTGATACTGAGTAGAATCCATGCATCCCTCAACTTTGACAAGATTTCCAGTCCCTGCACTGGCCAGACAGCCCCACAGCATGATGGAACCAGCACCATATTTTACTGTAGGTAGCAGGTGTTTTTCTTGGAATATTGTGTTGTTTTTCCTCCATGCATAAAGCTCCTTGTTATGCCGAAATAACTCACTTTTAGTGTCAGCAGTTCACAGCACCTTATTCCAAAATGAAGCTGGCTTGTCCAAATGTGCTTTAGCATACTTCAAGTGGCTCTGTTTGTGCTGTGGGCGGAGAAAAGGCTTCCACTGCATACAGCATCTCCTTGTGTAAAATGCGCTGAATGGTTGGTTGAACGATGCACAATGACTACATCTGCAGCAAGATGATGTTGTAGGTCTTTGGTGCTGGTCTGTGGGATGACTCTGACTGTTCTCCCAATTCGTTGCTTCTTTTTATCCGAGATATTTCTTGGTCTGCCACTTTGAGCCTTAAAGGGAACCTAAGCTGAGAAGGATATGGATTTTTCCTTTTAAAATAATATCAGTTGCCTGACTCTCCTGCTTACCCTGTGTCTCTAATACTTTTAGCCACAGCCCCTGAACAAGCATTCAGATCAGGTGCTCTGACTGAAGTCAGATTGGATTAGGTGCATGCTCGTTTGAATCACAGGTCTGTGATTCAACCACTACTGCAGTGAAAGATATCAGCAGGACTGCCAGGCAACTGGTATGGTTTAAAAGGAAACATCCATATCCCTCTCAGTTTAGGTTCCCTTTAACTTGAACTGAGCCTGTGGTCTATCAATTCCTCTCTAACTGTGGAAACATACAATTTTTGTCTTTAGGTCATTTGAGAGAGGTTTTGAGACCCCCATCTTGCTACTCTTCAGAGCAATTTAAAATAGGAGGGAAAATTATAATTGACCCCCTTAAATACTCTTTCTTATAATTAGATTTACCTGTGTATGTAGGTCAGGGGTCACTGAGATTACCAAGCCAATTTGAGTTCCAATAATTAGTACTAAAGGTTTTGGAATCAATAAAATTACAACAGTGCCCAAATTTATGCACCTGCCTCATTTTATTTAAACAATTATTGCGCACTTTCTGTAATGCAATAAACTTAATTTCACTTCTCAAATATCACTGTGTGTGTCTCCTATATGATGTATTTAACTGACATTTTTTATCGTAACAACCAACGATTTATACAGGAAAACTATGATCATTAACAACGTTGCCCAAACTTTCGCACCCCACTGTATATTGATTGCATTAACCTGGGTTTTTAATCCGAGCAGGGTCCTCATTGGAACCACAAAGATTAATTTACTGAATTTTTTTATTCCATGTGTCATATTTTTGATTACTACAAATACTATTATTATTATGCAAGTAGGGAAACATTATTAGACTTTTTAAGTGTTTTTATCACTGTGTTACTATTTGAATTGTGAATAAATTTTGACTTTACTTTATACAGTGGTGCTATGATTATTGGCCTCATCTTTTGGGAGCAAAGTAGTATTTAACTTATATAGAGACTACAGCACACTGTTCAGTGTTTTTGGTGCAGATCAGTTATTGTTTTCTGCAGTTATACCAAACAGGTGCTAAGGATCATCATTTTCATTAAAGAGAACCCAAGATGGACACTAAGAATCCTATTAGCACACAGAGGCTGGTTCTGCATATGATCACCAGCCTCTGTTACTATACTGCCCCCCCCAGCCCCCCCCCCCCCCCCCCTCACTCTGCTGTCCCCCCCCCAAAGAAACCGCCATGCTAGCGACACGCAGCGTATCGCTAGTAGGCTATTTACATGCAGACTGTCACTCTCCGCCACTCCCCTGCCTCCTCTATAGCACCGCTCCCCGCCTTCATCCCTTCCCTCCAATCAGCTTACAGAGGAGAGGAGGGAAGGGACGCAGGCGGGAAGCAGTGCTATACAGGAGGCGGGGGAGCAGCGGAGAGTGACAGTCTGCATGTAAACAGCCTGCTAGTGGCACGCTGCGTGTTGCTAGCACGGCAGTTTCTTTTGGGGGGGACAGCAGAGCGCAGGGGAGACCTGGGGGGGGGGGACAGTATAGTAACAGAGGCTGGTGATTATATGCAGAACCAGCCTCTGTGTGCTAATAGGATTCTTAAAACCCACCTCGGGTTCTCTTTAAAGGATTCCAGAGCAAAAAGAAAAAGTAAAAAGCCTCCTACACAGATGTTTCTTTCAGTTAATAGGGATGTTTCAAACTATTAAAGGATACCAAAGCTGAAAGAAAAAGTAAGAACGAGGGGAGCAGGCATGTATATGAAGTAGTCCTCATGTCCACTGCTGCCCCCATTCTCCTCTGTCCCCCTCCTTTCTTGCACAAATACCCCCCGCAGCCACTTCCTGGTCGGCCTGGCTATGCAGGCACTGGCCTTGCTATGCATGTCCTTGATCACGCAAACACAGCTGGGAGCACTCTGCGCATGACACCATGACTATGTCGTGTGCATCCTGACCGTGGGTGCATGATCAAGGGTGCGAGCAGCCGGGCCAGCGCAAGTGCACTAATGCCCGACCCGGATGACCAGGAATTGGTTGTGGGGGCATTTGCGCAAGAAAGGAGGGGGATGGAGGAGAATGGGGGGAGCAGTGGGCATGAGGACTACTTCATATATATTCCTGCTCCCCATTTCTACTTTTTTACTTTCAGCTCTGATATCCTTTAATAGTTTGAAACACACCTATAAACTTAAATAAAAACATCTGTGTAGGATGCTTAAAACTGGCTGAAGGTCAGCTAAACTCAGCTACCAAAGTAATGCTCAGCTACCAAGGTGATGGGCTTAATCTTCATCAAGGCAAGATTAACTGCTCTGCGACTGCTTCATGCCAATTGATGTCCACAGAGTGGCTCCCCCAAGACTGCCTAACGCTGATGGGCATCAAGTCCTGGGGCGGAGATTAGCAGGGAACATGTGCGCGATCGTTCCCTGCTGAGACACAGAGCGGAGCTCCGTGATCAGCCTGCCAGCCCACGACTGCGGCTGGCAGGCTGTTAGGGAACAAAAAAAGGCTATTGTCATTTGTACAGCAATGCGATCTAGAGCGCAGCTGTCCCAAGGAGTGGCACGGAAACAGATCCCTATCATAGGCTGATGCCTATGAGAGGTGATCGTAGTTATTGGATCTCGGGGGGGCGGAGAAAAAAAAGCCATTTTTGTTTTTAAAAAAAAGAACAATAAAAATTAATTTAAAAAAATACAGCAGCAACTTCCACCTTCGTAACATCTGTAAGATTCGCCCTTTCCTGACCTCTGCCACCATCAAACTCCTCATCCATGCCCTCATAATTTCCCGCCTTGACTACTGCAATGCCCTTCTGTCTGGTCTCCCTATGACCCGAACAGCCCCACTGCAGTCCTTTATGAATGCGGCAGCCAGAATTATCCACTGCTCCCATCGCTCCACCACGGTGGATCCCCTCTTTGAATCCCTCCACTGGCTTCCTATCCAGTCCAGAATCAGATTCAAGATACTGTGTCTGACCTACAAATCTGTCCACAAAACCTGTCTAACCTACATTTCCGATCTTACTCAGAGGTACCAGAAAATAATCGCAATGTGGGGGCAATCACCAGAAAATAATCGTTATGTGGGGAGTATTCACCAGAAAATAATCGTTATATGGGGAGCAATCACCAGAAAATAATCGTTATGTGGGGAGCAGTGCTGTGAAAAAAAATCACTCCCCTGGCTGGCCTCTGACGTGCAGCTCCCCGACGATCCTCCAGCGACGATCTCCCGCGCTGACAGGCAGAGTGCAGGGCTACGTCAAGATGGCGCCCGAAGCCCTGTACTGCAGACACAAATAGTCTCCAGAACAGGGCTTCGGCAGCCATCTTGTCGTAGCCCTGCTCTTCCTCCGGGAGGCGGTCCCCACAGCGGGGAAATGAACCGGGCGGCCAGCAGCAGGGAAGAGAAGCAGAAGGAGGGGACCCCGCCGCTGTCCCCACCCCTCCATCTAGCGCTGCTCTTCCCTCACCATGGGGATCGTGGCGACACCCCCTTGGGTGTCAGTCACCTGGGGCGCCACGCCCCCCTGCGCCCAATGGACGCGGCTAGAGGGAGGGAGCGGCAGCCAGAGGGGGTGAGCGGCGGCCAGGCGGCGCCTGACAGAGAGAGGCGCCTGGGTGCAATGCAACCGCAGCACCCGCCCAGGCGCGGCCCTACATACATGCACTGAGGGCCATACATGGATTCGATGCAGCCTGTGCGGTCAAAGTCTGCCATGCATTAGCTACAGGAAAGATACAAAAAGCATATTACTAATGATGGTTGAGCAAGAATAAATTAATGGTCCTCAGATCATATCTTCATAAATTATACTCACTAATGAGGGACATTTACATCAGGATGCACAGTAGCATCACACTAACAGCATGTTACTTTACCCTCTAGTCATGCTGTTCATTTAAGTTCATTCAAATTTTAGCAGGAAAAGTGCTTTAAGATGTATATTATGTGGGAAAAAAAATACTAATAGTGATTGAAACCTACAACAGCTAAAAAAAAAAAAAGTTTAATGGCATTTTAAAGGCTCAGTGGGAACCAATGAAAATGTGATAATGACTGCAATGTGGAAATGTGAAAAGTAAATAATGTACTTTAAAATAACTTAGCAAAGTAGTTTCACGCTGGGCTTGGTTTCAAATTTAAAATAATCTAGTATAATTATGCAAATCGACATTATAGCCTGAATACAGAAAGATTGCCTGTGCGTTATTTCATCGTTTGTCATCTCGCGACTCATCTGCAGATTGAGAGAGAAAATATATGTTATTTGTAACTGCATACATAAAGCTGCCATTGCAAAGTGTAGTAGCAAGGAAAGCTCAAATCAGCTGGCTTATAATGGGGCCATGATTGATAAAAACATTGTACATATGAGCAGGCATGCTCAAATCACTTATTCGGATGAAATCCAAATAGGTGTTATTCGAATTTCATCCAGCTAATTGCAGTACCTGTGCGGGTGGCCTGGGGGGGTTAATCTTACCCATCAGCGTCTTCTTAGCTCCGTCCCTCGGCGCCTCCCACGCTGCGTTCCATTCCGGCGTCACGTGATTACATACACTTCCTCCTTCCGGGTTGAAGGAGGAAGTGTATAGTCAGGTGACGTCGGATTGGAACGCAGCGTGGGAGGCGCCGATGGGTAAGATTACCCCCCTAGCCCACCTGCACAGGTGCTGCAATTAGCTGGATGAGATCCGAATAACACCTATTCAGATTTCATCCGAATTCGTGATTTGAGCATGCCTGCATATGAGTACACCTCTCATCCCCTTTGTAAAAATGTTATTATATCTTTTCATGGGACAATGCTGAAGACATGACAATGACACTGTGATGTAGAGTAGAGTAGTCAGTGTTCAGCTTGTATAACAGTGTAAATTTGCTGCCCCATCAAAATAACTCAACATACAGCAATTATTTTCTAAACTGCGGGCAATAAAACTGAGTACCCCTTTAAGTGCTATGTGTCAAGAATTTCAAAGTTCTTCCCAATCAGGCAATTTCCCTCCCTGTTACTCATTAGTGTATCATCTTTGACAGGGGGGTTTTGCTTTGAAATTCTGAATTTTCTGGACAGCAGTGCAGCATGGCAAAATGGTCACAGCTGGTGCACCACATCACCCAGCACATCAGGACTCTATGAAGTGAGTCATACAATTTATTTACATTTCAATAGGTTTCCATCAGGTCTGTCCTGCGTTGAAAGTGTTGTGATTCGCTGTCATTTTAAATATTTAGAATAAAGGAGTATTTTTTACACAACAGTGGTGCCAGCCTTCCTTTATAAACTATTTGAGAAACAATTTGATGCAATGGGCTTATTAACCATAGAATTTTTTTGTGAACGATTGTGTCACACTGCTGTGTGATGCGTAACATACAATATAACACACAAATATTACGTAATATTGGTCCGGACCGGTCCGTAGTCAAACACAGAGTCAGATATCGATGTCAGTCGTATTGTAAGGGTCAGGCAATAATGAAGTCAGAGACAGGCCGAGTTGTAACGTATATCATATGACTAAGGTACAGAAGGAGTAGACAGAGGCAAGGTCAGGAGGCAGGCAAAAGGTCGGTACACAGAAAATCAATACAATAGATGTTGCTTCAATAATATCAGGAGGATATTACAAATAAATTACAAAATATAACTACAAGAACAATACTGACTGACTGGAGTACATATATATTGTGCGTCTACACAATATATAAATGTATCTCAAAAAGCGAGCTAGCTAGGCCAGGAACCAGCGTGCTGATTAGTATCAAGGCCGGCGAGTGAATGACTCACCTGGCCTAATATACCTTGACAGAGGGAACGAGCTCAGCCCACAGCTCAGAGGACAGACTCCATCAGGCACGCCTCCTTAACTTGTAAGAGCTGCTCTGACCCACCGCGGCCGCGCCGGAGACGCCAGACGGAAAGGATGACGCGAAGGATCCCCTGCGAGAGCGAGTCCTGCCGGAGATGCCGTGAGGAACGTCGCGGGACCCACTACGGGAAGGTAAAGTTGTTACAGATTGGATTTTCAATCAGGTTGTAAGGTCTGGCGGATCACCTGCCTTTTTTCAGTCCCTATACCCCAGTCTACTGCACACTCTTCACCTATAGTCAAGTCCCCACGTGAACGGGAGAGGGAGTTACGCCTACCCGACTACAGTTACTCCCAGGACTTCTGAGCGCAAGTTATATAGAGACTGAGGCCGGGAAGACAGGCGTACTACCAGAGCCCACTAAGCAAGACAAATGTGGCTGGGTAATATCAGGTAATAGTGCGGGATGCACTTGTGGGGAACACTACACTGATCTCAGCAGGAGTAGTAGACTACATGGCTGTGGCTGGATAGTGTAATGGTTAAGGGCTCTGGAGACCAGGGTTCGATCCTCGGCTCTGCCTGTTAAGTAAGCCAGCACCTATTCAGTAGGAGACCTTAGGAAAGTCTCCCTAACACTGCTACTGCCTATTGAGCGCGTCCTAGAGGCTGCAGCTCTGGCGCTTTGAGTCTGCCAGGAGAAAAGCGCAATATAAATTTTATTTGTCTTGTCTTGTCTTGTCTTGACTAGAGACAGGGAGCAAGGTTGGTCAGAGTAACTGCATCTCTGAGCTTCCAATAACCGCCACAAAAATGAGACACAATGGTTGCTCAGAGCGACCGCAGTGCTGAGCATCTGTTGTCCAACACACTGAATAAGACAAGAACAGACAGAAAGACAGGAAGGAGTA
This sequence comes from Hyperolius riggenbachi, assembly GCF_040937935.1. Lineage (NCBI taxonomy): Eukaryota > Metazoa > Chordata > Amphibia > Anura > Hyperoliidae > Hyperolius > Hyperolius riggenbachi. The sequence continues at coordinate 366,912,041 of NC_090646.1, forward strand.
TTTGCTAATCTAATCGCTACTGCAACAATGGCAAACATCCACTCAAACAAGACAGGACAAGAAGGAGCATAACTAATAGAAACTGCTGCTATGGTCATGTCCACAGAATCAGGACTAGAAGAAGCGATAGCCAATCACTACCGTAGTGATGGCTGCATCGAAGCAAGCAAGGCTGGAAGGACTTTGCTGTTTACCCACGCAGGAACAGCAACCGTTCACAAGGAAGCAAGACAAGGCAAATCACAATTGAGACACGAGACCCAGCAAACAACCATGGCAAAGCTGAAAGCTATGACGGGCAAGAAGTCAATGCAGGAAGAGGCTTTTATATGGACATTACCCAATGAGAGCAGGCATGCAAATTCCAACACAGCTGAATGATAATCACTCAATCCTGTGTGCTCAAACCTACTCAAACCCGCCTTTGCTAAGCTAATTTGAAAAAGCTCTTGCTAATTTTATAAAACCACATCACTCAAGTGGGATCACACCCATAGCATTACATTAGCAAGAGTTTTTCAAATCACAAAGTGCTCAGAAATGTGCTCCTAGTGGGTTTCTGGCCTTACTCTGATTGGAGGCTGCAGGCTGGATAAGACTCTCAATACAAATGCATGCATCATCTTGCAGCAACATGTATGCATTGAATTCAGTACTGTCTGGCTGTAGCTCAGTTGCAACAAGCCATAAGTGGATTCATGACAGCATCCTGAGCTGCTCTGAACTGCAGAGTGATTGCAGATGGCAATGACACTTATTGCAAATGCAAGCAAAAATATGCAACTGAATGCATGCAGAAAAATCAGAACTGCCTGGTTGCAGCTCAGCTGCAATCAGCAGGGCATGCTACAGGAAAGATCATAACACAGGTATTCAGATTGCGTTGTATGAAAACAGAGAAGCTGGTGGGCTTGACCAGTCATGAACAATCGCATTATCAATATTTTCCTCAAAGAGCTTGTCAATCAGCGTGGTCAATTTTTGCACAGGTATGATTGCAACTGAATTCAATATTAGGAATGCATTGGATTCTTTTATGCTGTTGTTTGATTAAATATGATCTTTTCTTTCAATCTGAATGATCTTATCTAAAATATTGGCATTCATATCATTGCATATCTGTATAAACTATTATTTTAGATGTGCCTTCATGGATAAGCAAGCCTGGGCATTCTGTGTTACAAAGCATTTCTCAAGGCCTCACTGTATCTAACCCAAGAAGCCCCTTCCTGGCTAGGCAAACTCTGATATATAGCTGAACTTGAATTAAACTGCTCCTTCCTAGAGAGAGGGCCCCAAGATCTGACATCAAAGCTTTGTTACTACATGAGCTTGGAAATGCCATATACTTGTTAATCGGGTGTGTCTACAATGGCTGTTCCTGCTGCAGATGTACTACTGAGCTAATATCAACTCCCATGTTTTGCTCTTTGCCATGGCGGCAGGATCGTCACCTGATATATCCAGAGGAACACTATGTATGAAGCTCTCTCTCTTACAAAGATGATTACTGGGCTCAACAGGTGCATGTATAAATGTGTTGACACATTAGAGTAGAGACAGTGGCATAGCAATAGGGGATGCAACCGCGCCAAGGCCCTTGGAGCAGAGGGGCCCTCCTTCAGCAATCTTATTAGCTTTTCATTGATGCTATGCTGATAATGAACGCCTCTATACAGAGCCGGGACAAGGTCCTCCAGCACCCAAAGCTGAGACACCAAAGTGTGCCCCTCCATCCCTCCCACCCCAGCCTTCACACACTGATTGCTATTAGACTAATAGGTGTCCCAGGGCCCCCAACCCCCCTAACTCCCTAATCTCTAGTTATCTGGCTTGCAGTTCCTGTCATGTATCCCCTTTTCTTATTTCTTTCTGCTTCAAACACAATTGGGAATGACAGCTGAATGAATTGTGCACCCCCTCCTACACTGCGCCCTGAGGCTGGAGCCTCTCCAGCCTCTGCCTCGGCCCGGCCCTGCCTCTATACAGCAGGGTCGGACTGGGCCACAGTAGTACAGTTTTTTCCCTCGGTGGGCCCCCCTCCAGGTCTCTGGTGGGCCCCCCCTCCTTGTCTGACAGAGCTGCAATTGCTGCACCAAAACCTGCCAATGGCAACTACAGTGTCAAGAAAGGGATGGGAAATAGCTTGTTAATGATTACCACTGTTCAAAGTATCTATAAAAGTGATTATTATGAGCAAAGGACCAATAGAGAGGTAATACTGTAGTTGAGGGAGGGCCCTTCGGGTCCCCTTTGGCCCAAGGGCCCCGATGCGGTCGTAACCTCTGCAACCTCTGCGGTCGCAACCTCTGCAAAGTAGGACATTACTTTATATTGTAGGAGGGGACTCTATGCAAAGTTTTGCTGGGCAGCAGTGTCTCTACTGCTAAGATCATGTACATTTGGCCCTGTCCATAATACATCATGACCACACCCACCTTCCGGTGCATGGTCACTTTTTTTCCCCCCCGCAATCAAGGGATGTGTGGGCCCCAGGTTGAAATTTCTTTGGTGGGCCACCCAGTGTCCCAGTCCGACCCTGCTATACAGTATGTGCATTGTATAGTGGTATGTATCAAACGCAGATAGAACAGAGGCGCCAAAAAGAGTAAAAACACTATTATTTAAAAACAGTAAAAAGAGGGAAGGTAAGGTGGACTTACCTCCCTCTAGCAGTGGAAAACAAAACTCTGAGGTAGAGTAAAATGCATTTATTAAACAGTGTAACTCCTAAAGATGCAACGCGTTTCGCGGGCCACAGCACCGCTTCCTCAGGCTATACAGGAGTTCAAAAAAGCTGTATCCAATCCAAGTATTGAATGAGCACCTCAGAGGTAAAACATGCACTGGTTACACCACTGAGTAGAGATAATACCCCCATTTTCCCTTCCCCTTAGCTAGCTCATATGCCATAACTTGCATACTTATTTACTTGTAAATAAACCTGCCCTTTGTATAAAGATCAAGTGATCAGTCATTAATAAGTAAGTACATAAGCTGGTGCACATTCTACCAAAAATATGATAATTTGCTGAAAATCGCACCATTAATAGACACCTTTAGATATTTAAGTTCCTCTTAAAACTGCAAAGTATAAATGTACTTGGAATCACGGAGATGTTTGTTTATGTTACTAAAAAGAAAACTGTAAATTTGCAATTCAGTTCTGCTGATTAAATTACTATTTAATTAGAACTTCTTGCAGTCAGTATACAGGCATATGGATGCGGTATAAACATTGGTATTTATTTTTCAAGGCTGGAAAAAGAGTGGAGGTGTTAGATTTCAGTTGTCATTTTATAGTGCAGATGTGATATATTCTGCTTTTTTGTCAAATGATCCCACTGCATGTAAATACAAATGCATATTGATTCCCAAGGTGCTGCTTATAGCTGGCAGATATCCCAAATGCAGATTGTCAACTATGAATCAGGAAGAGAGGGTGCACCATAATGCAAAACTGTATAGCAGGTATGTGGTAAAAGGATTTTATGCTTCGTTCATTTGTTCTAGGTGATTGAATAGGATAGTGTTAAAATTAAACTCCCACTCATAGGGCTTCTTCACACTATGAGCTTTTTCGGAGGTTTTTTTTAAGTGCTGACGATTTTAGAAATCGCTCCAAAATCTTTTGTGCAATGATTCCCTATGACAGTGTTCACATGAGAGTGTTTCGATTTTATTAAAATCGCAAATGCGCTACATGTACCATTTTCGGAGCGTTTTGGCTCAATGGAAGGAACAGGGAAATCACAAAGTGCTTGAAAAAGCTCTTTGTATTGCGATTTCCTGAGCGCTTTGATGAATAAATACATTGGGCTTGATTCACTAAGACAAATAGCATGCCTTATCCGAGTTAACACGCCTTATCAGAGATAACACGCCTTATCCAAGTTAACATGCCTTATCAGAGATAACACACCTTATCAAATTTAACACACCTTATCAGAGTAGCATAGCGAGCACTACGAACTTATGTCTGCTAATTGGCAATGACGAGAGCTCCACTCATCCTTCCCCGAGCCTCTGTGGGTTGGTAGCGCTCGCTATGCTACTCTGATAAGGCATGTTAACTTTGATAAGGCATGCTAACTTGGATAAGGCGTGTTATCTCTGATAAGGTGTGTAAACTCGGATAAGGCATGCTATTTTTCTTAGTGAATCAAGCCCATTGTATTTATTCATTTCCAGGTTGAAGAGTTCACTTCCTGACTGATGTCAGGAAGTGAAAAAACAATTGCTTCGCAAAAGCGCTTAGAAAAGCGCTTGTAAAAGCACTTTTGTAATCTGAAATCGCTCACCACATAAATTGCCAGCTTTTGCGATAGCGCTGGCGATTTATAATGTGAACAAGGCCTTAGGGCTATTCACACTACAAGAGCTTTTCTAAGTTGATTGTGATTTTAAAAGCTCTTGCTAATGTTATCCTATGTGTGTGTGCACACTGGAGCGATGTGATTTTGTAAAAATCCGCCATAGCATTACATTAGCAATTGCTTTTCAAAAGCACTAGGACTTAAAGGATACCTGAAGTGACATGTGACATGATGAGATAGACATGTGTATGTACAGTGCCTAGCACATAAATAACTATGCTGTGTTCCTTTTTTTCATTCTCTGCCTGAAAGAGTTAAATATTAGGTATGTAGGTGGCTGACTCAGTCCTGACTCAGACAGGAAGTGACTACAGTGTGACCCTCTCTGATAAGGGATGGGATTATATGATGCCCTGACATCTCATGTAATTTGCATGGGATTAAAATGTAGTGAAGGCCCATGATGACAGCATCATCTGTACACCTATTAGGCCAATAGGTAAACTGATGGGGGTCCAACAGTATATCTCTTGTTGGGTTTGAGATATGGAGGTATGACCCTGGGAAAGTCTTCTTGATCTCTGATGTCAAAGATACTGGTCTGTAGTACTTGGCTTTCCAGGAACAGGCAGAAGGTGGCACTTTTAAGCCATGGAGACTGTAAAAAATTGGTTAAAAATTCTTGTAAACACCAGTGTTAGTTGGTTTGATTAGCATTTCAAGAAGAGAGTAGAAACAGAACCTGCTCCCTTGACAATTTATGTTGTGCATTTTGAAGGGAGAGCAGAGCATTAGACAATACCTTAGTATAAAAGAATAGCATAGACAAGGCCTCTTGAAAGGAGTTTGGGAAAGTGCATTCAAGACCTTAAAGGGACTCCGAGCAGTGCAGAAACTATGGAAAGATGCACATCATTTTAAAGCTCTCATTCTACTCTTTCCAATGATATATAAACCGCCACCCTACGCCTTTTAGTTTTCGCTATTTTCGCGATTGAAATTGCCGCGGCCGCGATTTCGATCGCGAAAATAGAGAAAACTAAAAGGCGTAGGGCAACGATTTAGGTGTCGTCAGAAAGAGGAGAAAGAGAGCTTTCAAATGATATCCATCAAGCCATAGTTATATTGTATTACACAGGGCGACTTTTTGTCAAAGTCAGCAGCTGCATTCAGCAGAATGGAGCTGCTGACACTGGGGAAAGTGTCGTCCTGTGTAATACAATATAACTATGGCTTGATGGATATCATTTTAAAGCTCTCTTTCTCCTCTTTCTGACGACACCTAAATCGTTGCCCTACACCTTTTAGTTTTCTCTATTTTCGCGATCGAAATCGCGGCCGCGGCAATTTCAATCGCGAAAATAGCGAAAACTAAAAGACGTAGGGTGGTGCTTTATATATCATTGGAAAGAGGAGAAAGAGAGCTTTAAAATGATATGCATCTTTCCATAGTCTCTGCACTGCTCGGAGTCCCTTTAATGAGTTCAATTATCTCTGCTAGAGTAGAAATTATCCTTTAGAAATATAACCATGCTTACTTCCCACTCTTTACTCTGAACTCTTTTTTCATTTACACCAGGGAGAAATCTAGTAAATGGAAATCCAGTGTGCCACCTACTGAAATAACGTGTGAGTTAACGTCATTGCAATAACCCTTCTCCTTTCTAAAATAACATATGTCTACAGGGAAAGGTAAAAAAACTAAAAACCCAGGTTATTTGAATTTATGACAAACACGTTAGAAAGATTGTACTATACCAGCAATTGTTATACTAAAATAAAAGGAAACACCATTTAAAACATATACAGTATAGTGTATATATAGTGCAATGCTGATTGGAGGGGAGGGTGGGAGTTGGTGTGAAGAACCATATGTATGTATTATGTTAAATTGTATGTTGCCTAACCAAGATGTTGTACTGCATATCTTTCCTTTGTTCTATAACTTTACAACACACTAAATTCTAATTTAGAGAGTACATATACAGTGGGTTGCAAAAGTATTCGGCCCCCTTGAAGTTTTCCACATTTTGTCACATTACTGCCACAAACATGCATCAATTTTATTGGAATTTCACGTGAAAGGCCAATACAAAGTAGTGTACATCTGAGAAGTGGATCGAAAATCATACATCATTCCAAATATTTTTTACAAATAAATAACTGCAAAGTGGGGTGTGCGTAATTATTCGGCCCCCTGAGTCAATACTTTGTAGAATCACCTTTTGCTGCAATTACAGCTGCCAGTCTTTTAGGGTATGTCTCTACCAGCTTTGCACATCTAGATACTGAAATCCTTGCCCATTCTTCTTTGCAAAACAGCTCCTGCTCAGTCAGATTAGATGGACAGCGTTTGTGAACAGCAGTTTTCAGATCTTGCCACAGATTCTTGATTGGATTTAGATCTGGACTTTGACTGGGCCATTCTAACACATAGATATGTTTTGTTTTAAACCATTCCATTGTTGCCCTGGCTTTATGTTTAGGGTCGTTGTCCTGCTGGAAGGTGAACCTCTGCCCCAGTCTCAAGTCTTTTGCAGTCTCCAAGAGGTTTTCTTCCAAGATTGCCCTGTATTTGGCTCCATCCATCTTCCCATCAACTTTGACCAGCTTCCCTGTCCCTGCTGAAAAGAAGCACCCCCGAACATGATGCTGCCACCACCATATTTGACAGTAGGGTTGGTGTGTTCAGAGTGATGTGCAGTGTTAGTTTTCCGCCACACATAGTGTTTTGCATTTTGGCCAAAAAGTTCCATTTTGGTCTCATCTGACCAGAGCACCTTCTTCCACATGGTTGCTGTGTCCCCCACATGGCTTGTGGCAAACTGCAAATGGGATTTCTTATGCTTTCTGTTAACAATTCCTTTCTTCTTGCCACTCTTTCATAAAGGCCAACTTTGTACAGTGCATGACTAATAGTTGTCCTATGGACAGAGTCTCCCACCTGAGCTGTAGATCTCTGCAGCTCGTCCAGAGTCACCATGGGCCTCTTGACTGCATTTCTGATCAGCGCTCTCCTTGTTCTGCCTGTGAGTTTAGGTGGATAGCCTTGTCTTGGTAGGTTTACAGTTGTGCCATACTCCTTCCATTTCTGAATGATCGCTTGAACACTGAACAGTGCTCCGTGGGATGTTCAAGGCTTTGGAAATCTTTTTGTAGCCTAAGCCTGCTTTAAATTTCTCAATAACTTGATCCCTGACCTGTCTTGTGTGTTCTTTGGACTTCACGGTGTTGTTGCTCCCAATATTCTCTTAGACAACCTCTGAGGCCCTCACACAGCAGCTGTATTTGTACTGACATTAGATTACACACAGGTGCACTCTATTTAGTCATTAGCACTCATCAAGCAATGTCTATAGGCAACAGACTGCACTCAGATCAAAGGGGGCCGAATAATTATGCACACACCACTTTGCAGTTATTTATTTGTAAAAAAATGTTTGGAATTATGTATGATTTTCGTTCCACTTCTCATGTGTACACCACTTTGTATTGGTCTTTCATGTGGAATTCCAATAAAATTGATTCATGTTTGTGGCAGTGATGTGACAAAATGTGGAAAACTTCAAGGGGGCCGAATACGTTTGCAACCCACTGTATATATACACACATATATATATATATATATATATATATATATACAGAGAGAGAGAGAGAGAGAGAGAGAGAGAGAGAGAGAGAGAGAGAGAGAGAGAGAGACTATACCACCTAAAACCACAGGTGAGAGTCTGGGTAAAGATATTCAACAGCATTATCACCACAATCCTGCTCTATAGCAGTGAGGTATGGGGCCCGGTCACCTATCCTGACCAATCAAAATGGGACTCTGTCCCAACAGAAATCTTCCATCTAGAGATCTGCAAGTATCTTCTCCAAGTCCATCGCAGTATTTCGAACTCAGCTTGCCGGGCAGAGCTAGGCAGATTCCAACTATGGCTGACTATCCAGCAGAGGGTGCTCTCATACTGGGCGCATATACAGAGAAGCAGCCCCAGCACTTACCACCATAATGGGGGGGTGAGGCCATACCATGCACTTTGAAACAAAGCGTCAGCAGCCAGCCCAGCCAAGACCACCAACACAGGCTGACAAAAGCCCAAACAAAGGGGACGATAGAAAGCTGCAAGGACCGATACCTAGAGGAATGGAGAAGTGACATAAAGAAATCCCAGAAACTCACCATCTACCAATCACTGCAGAGACAGTACAGAATGGCCCCGTATCTGGAGAGGCTACATCACCACAAAGACAGACAGACCTTGAGCCTGTACCGTCTGAGCGCCCACAACCTCGAGATACAGACAGGGTGACACAGACAGACATGGAAGCCCCGGGAGGAAAGACTGTGCAGGCAATGTGACCAGCGGGTCCTGGAAGATGAGGCCCACTTCCTGCTACACTGCAGCAAATATACACCGTTGAGGATCGCACACTTCTAGAGACTCTCCGCCCACATTCCAGATTTCACCTTCACAGATGAGGAAACTCTACATCCTACTGGGGGAAGAGGAAAAAACTGTGCAAATAGCAGCCCGATATATCACTGCCTGCCACCAACTGAGAGGAACATGATACCACGTGGACTGTATAACCCCATACTCCCCTCCCCTATGGACCGTACATCTATACCCCCCCCCCCCCCATGAACTATATATCTCATCCCCCCATACTATCCCTTACATCCTCCACACTCCTATGGACTGTATACATATATCCTTCCCTTACTCCCTAAGTCCTGGGGCTCTGCGCGCGCATCTCCTGCTTGGGGGGCGGAGCTCCGCCCCGCCTTCAGTCTCTGCGCGGCTATTGCCGCTCGGGAGACTGTTAGACGGCGTGATCGCCGTCTATTAACATGGTGCAGCCCTGCGATCAGCAGCAGCGCTGCACTGGGGACAGCCGTGTGACACGGTTGTCCCCCTGGTGGACAAGAGAGAGATCGGCTCTCATAGGCAGAAGCCTATGACAGCCGATCGCCATAATTAGCTGGCTGTGGGGAGGGAGGGAGGGAGGGAGGGAGTTAGGGTATTTAAAGAAACAGGGTTTAAAAAAAAAGCCAACAATAATATTTATGAAAAAAAAAATAAACATGGGGAAAGCGATCAGAACCCACAAACAGAGAGCTCTGTTGGTGGGGAGAAAAGGGGGGGAAATCACTTGTGTGCTGTGTTGTGCGGCCCTGCAGCTTGGCCTTAAAGCTGCAGTGGCCAATTTTACTAAAAATGGCCTGGTCACTAGGGGGGTTTAGCACTGCAGTCCTCAAGAGGTTAAGGTGCACAAGTTTAAATAGCGCAAGTAACAGGAGTTTACTCACGCTATTTTTCTTAGTGCACCAACAAGTTCTTTGCACAGCCCAGTGCATTGACCATATGATATGAGACACTAGATCAGTGGTCCTCAAACTAAGGCCCGCGGGCTGAATGTGGTTCCCCTGATGGTTTTTTACTGGCCCTCCACACACAAAATGTATTACTTATAGATGTGGCAGCAGTGCTGGCACCACATTTCCACATGGAAGCCAGCAAGAAGTCATTTGCTGGCTTCCAATCCAATTCCACATTAGGTCGCACTGCTGTCCAATTGTATGTCAGGTTGTCACCTGGCTATGCTTCACTGTCTGGTGCGCAAAAACATTGTGGTAGTGGTGGTGGGTGGTTAGAGGTAATGTAAAAGCAGTATGTGCCCGCGCGTGTGTAGGGGTGGATAATTTGCAGTCCTTGCACTTAGTTGGGGAAAGAGGGTTGTTTTGGGGGACTTTTGAAAATATGTATTTTGAACACTGATTGCTTTGCGTGTAGGGGAGGGTGTTTCAGGTGCTGTTTACACTACCTAGGTTCAATGTAATGTTTTTCTACACCATTTTATGTACACTCCGGCCCCCCAGCAGTCTGAAGTAAGTTGACCTGGCCCTTGACTAAAATAGTTTGGGGACCCCTGCACTAGATTCTAATTGTATTTGAGAATATGAAGCTGTTGTGGTAATTGTAGACTTAATGCAGTGAAAAGATCTCTGCTTATTATAGCAGAACCTTTCTTTACAATGTAGAATTGATTGAAATGTAACAATCACTGGCAGACAACCAAGCACAGCAATAGGGTCTGTTAGATAACTCACCAGCTTCAAAGTAAGCAAAGTAAGCATTGAATTTGCAAGGTACCAGTAGTAGATTTCTCTAGGTAGTAAAGAAACAGCAGAACCTGTATCAAGCAACAGGGCAGTAGAATACTGATTAGTAGTGGCAACAGAAACAGTCCTTTGCTCCAGGGTGAAGTGCGCATGGGCGACCCGGCCGTTCGCTCTCCCCTGTCCTGCTCCTGTCACCGGGAGTGAGACAGGGGAGCGCACTCGGCTGGACTGCGCCTGTGCCGACTGGCCCTGACTGGATGACTTACTGGAACCAATTGCGAGAGGATGGCGTGGGAGCGATAAGCCTAGAGGGGGTTTGAGGAAGCCCCAGGTATGTATATTTTGTATATAGGTCCTCATCTCAGGTACACTTTAAAGGACAACTTATCTGAGGTGGATATGAAGGCTGCCATATTTAATTCCTTTTAAACAATGCTAATTGCCTGGTTGTCCTGCTGATCCTCTGCCTCTAATACTTCTAGTCATAGACTCTGAAGAAGCACTTAAGTTTGACTGTATTTGTCACATGCTTGTTTCAGCTGTTATGCAGACTCTACTGATGCATGAAAGATCAGCAGGCTGCCAGGCAACTGGTATTGGTTCAAAGGAAATTAATATGGCAGCCTTCATATCAGGTCTGTTGTCCTTTGACAGAGACACATCCTGGGAGGCAAGGGCACTGGAGTGCACAGTAAAGTGACCCTTACTTCTAATAGCGCTCTAGGCACAGGCCTGGACTGGCTGTGCCTGGAAACAGTACTGCTGCTTTTTTATGATCAATGACCTAATTTACATTTTTTTTTCTAATTAGGGAGTCAGGTTTACTGAACATGTGTTAAACTACGTGTGTTTTCAAATAATGGAAACATTGACAAAGATTTAACTTGACAAATATATCACTGTTTGAAAATTTCTAAAATTACAATTATACAACAGAATATTCTCTCTGTGTCGTTAAAGAGTATCCAAAATATCAAGTAGAAAGGCTTTATATGTTATCACTTGGTAGAGGTAATTAAATTGTGAACTTTGACAGGAACAAAAGAGCCAATTAATTTCCTAATAGTTCATGATTGCTGAAGACTTTAGAGTTCAAAAATGATTTCATAAAAGGCAGCTAGCTCATATGATTCATATAAAAATAGGATGACACTTAAAAAGTCATCCTCTTTCATTCAGGAATGTACAAGGCTATGAGACATTTTGCTATAACATTTTTTTAACTCACCAATGTACAGTATATGTACACTTTAGTTCTGGTTCTCAAGAGGTTCTTATAATTAAATACTATAATCAATAAACAGTACCGTATATACACTCGCATATAAGCCGGCCCGCATATAAGCCGACCCCCCCACTTTTACCTAAAAAACCGGGAAAAAATGATTGACCCCCATATAAGCCGGGGGTAGGAAATGCTGGCCGCCTTATTCCCCTAGTGTGTCCCAATATAGCTAGTAAAGTGCCCAGTATGAGTAGTTAGTGCCCCAGTATAGCTAGTATAGTGCCCAGTATAGGTAGTATAGTGCCCAGTATAGCTAGTATAGTGCCCAGTATAGGTGGTAAAGTGCCCAGTATTGGTAGGTAGTGCCCCAGTATAGCTAGTATAGTGCCCAGTATAGCTAGTATAGTGCCCAGTATAGGTAGGTAGTGCCCCAGTATAGCTAGTATAGTGCCCAGTATAGCTAGTAAAGTGCCCAGTATAGCTAGTATAGTGCCCAGTATAGGTAGGTAGTGCCCCAGTATACCTAGTATAGTGCCCAGTATAGCTAGTGAAGTGCCCCAGTATAGCTAGTATAGTGCCTAGTATAGCTAGTAAAGTGCCCCAGAATAGTTAGTATAGTGCCCAGTATAGCTAGTATAGTGCCCAGTATAGGTAAGTAGTGCCCCAGTATAGCTAGTATAGTGCCCAGTACAGCTAGTGAAGTGCCCCAATATAGCTAGTATAGTGCCCAGTATAGCTAGTAAAGTGCCCCAATATAGCTAGTATAGTGCCCAGTATAGCTAGTATAGTGCCCAGTATAGGTAGGTAGTGCCCCAGTATAGCTAGTATAGTGCCCAGTATAGCTAGTGAAGTGCCCCAGTATAGCTAGTATAGTGCCCAGTATAGCTAGTATAGTGTCCAGTATAGGTAGGTAGTGCCCCAGTATAGCTAGTATAGTGCCCAGTATAGCTAGTGAAGTGCCCCAGTATAGCTAGTATAGTGCCCAGTATAGCTAGTATAGTGCCTAGTATAGCTAGTGAAGTGCCCCAGTATAGCTAGTATAGTGCCCAGTATAGCTAGTATAGTGCCCAGTATAGCTAGTATAGTGCCCAGTATAGCTAGTAAAGTGCCCCAGTATAGCTAGTAAAGTGCCCAGTATAGGTAGGTAGTGCCCAGTATCATAACCCTCCGCGGCCGCCGCTTTTACCTTAGCCGGCGCCGCTTCTTCTATTCCCCTCTCCTGCTCGCTTCATAATTCACAGCAGCGCTCTTCACGGCTGCTGTCTGTGATGAATCAGGAAGCAGAGAGCGCGGCTTCCTGTAGTGGCGATGTGTATCGCTGTTGCTATGGGAACCGCTCTCCACCTCATCAATAGCAGCGGCGGCCGCGGGGGAGGGGGGGACGCTGGGGTATGGGGAACCACATGGCTCGCATACAAGCCGACCCCCCAACTTTTGACTCACTTTTGGGGGTTAAAATCTCGGCTTGTGTGCGAGTATTACGTACGGTAATTCTGTACACATGGGCTTCATACCCATTACATTATAGCATAGGAAGGACTCCATTTACTGGTACTTGTAAAATTTTGTTGGGGCAAAGAAATGGCTGAATAAAACAGACAATAAAGAAAAAATTGAAATATATTAAAGTGCGATTGGTTCAGGAAAAATAAATCATTTTTCTTATACATGTGTACATGCTGTACATTTTGTTTGCTTGAAATTCTAACTTTATCTTAGCAATTTCAGTAAAGTTTTCTTTAGTGCCTAAGAAAGCGTGCAAATTATGGAGGAATATTGGTATATTAATGTTAATATGAACATATCTCACTGCTATCCAGTCTTGATATTTATTATATGTTTTCTGGTTAGACATATTTAATCTCTTTATATAATTTACCTGTGTCCCTGCGTCCTGCTTTGTCCCTGTGTCAATGCTTTTTTGCACTGTGCATGGGGGGACGCAGAGACACTGAAGTCTTGCAGGGGAGGAGGAGCCAGAAGGGGCAGGGGTGTGCATGTGCGCAGCGGGCATATGTGGGCGCAACGGGCGTGTGCGGGCACGCGCGTGGTGGGCGCACACATGCTTGCGGCAGGCACTTGCGCGCTAATATGAGCAGTGACAGACCTAGCCCGTTTTTAAATGAGCTAAGATCACTAGTACTGTTATAAGTTCCTTTGTAATTTATTTACTGTTTGCATTTTTGTTTTGTTAAAGCACTATCAGTTATGTTTATTTATTATTTCAAACTTAACCTCCTCTCGACCACTTAACGACAATGGGTGGTGGGAGGGTGGAGCCGCCAGGACCGCCTAATGCCAATTGCCGTCAAGTCCTGGAGGGGGAATTAACAGGGAATGCACACGTGTGCTCCCTGCCGAGTTACACATCCCTGATCAGCCTGCCAGCCGCAATCGGAGCTGGCAGGCTGTTAGCAAAAAAACCCCTAACATTTGTACATCGCTGCGATTTAGCGCAGCGTTGTACAGGAGACAGCCTTGTCACTTAACTGTCCCCTGGAGTAGCTCACAATGTAATTCATCTCATAGGCTGATGCCTATGAGAGGGTAGTATAGTGTAAGGATCGCAATCAGGGCCAATTTAGAGTGGAGGGAGGGAGAGGGGGAAAAAATATATATATATAATATAGATATAATTTAAAAAAAATTATTTAAAAGGAAAATAGCAGCAGCAATCAGAGACCACCCAAAAAATCCTCCATTAGTGGCAAGAAAATGAGGTCAAATTAATTTGGGTGTTAAGTTGTATGGCTGTGCAATAAACCATTAAAGTGGCGAGGTGCTGAATTGTAAAAAAATCGCCTGGTCACTAGGGGGGTGGGGGTATAAACCTGTGGTCCTCAAGCGGTTAAATGCCGATTCCGCTTTACTTTGGTTCTGGTATGGATTTGAATGATGCTTTAAAGTGGACCTGAACTCTTGCACAGGACAGAAGGAAAAATAGAGAAATGCACCCTGAATGTATTTAGGGAGTTTAGCCTGTTTAATTTCCCCTCATTGGTGCCTAATCACAAGTTGTAATTTGATCTCTCCCCTGTGTCACCTGAGTGCCACGGTAGGTAAGGAAGATAAGTTAATTTGAAAGCACAGGATATTAACAGTATGCCTGCTTCCATGAAAGCAAGCAGTAGAAACAGCGTAGATTTATTGCAGGATTTGTATCAGCTGTAACAAAGAAATGTTTTTCTTTAAAGGTTATTATGCTGTTGTGAATCTGTTCGAGCAGAGAGGAAGTTCTGAATTCAAGTCCACTTTAATCAACATGGCAGACTTGTGGCATGCTGTCTATCTGGGAATTATATATTCTATCTGGGATTTATATATTCTTAATATGATATATTAAGAATATTGTTTTTATTAGCAGCCTTATAGTAGCACAAGTTTACATAAAATCTGCTATAATATTATTAGTAGCAACACTAAAAGTATGTTGTTGAGTCATGATGGTTTTACTGTAGCAAAACAGATGGTTGTTGTGACCAACTAGTACTTGCAGTGCTGTTAGCTCTCAACCCATACAACATTCTGTCATGCATCTCATATTTTTGTATTTGGTTCTTGTGTGTTTGCGATATATCAAGATCTAACTTACCAGTATAGTAGTTCTGTAGTTTGTAATTTGTTACTCCTGTCAGATATGACATTGGCCTTAAAATAGCCAATGAATGCATTTACATGCAATGCTGACCACCTTAAGCTGCCCATACACCTAACGATTTTGCTGCCGATATACAGCAGATTCGATCACTGTGATCGAATCTGCTGTGAAATCGATGCGCAAACGCTGACAGAACGATCGATTTCCATCCAAAATCAATCGTTCCCACTGATTCCCGTCGATCTGTCCGTGCAGAACTTTTCCCTCAGTCGCCGGCGGGAGTGCGCCGATAGCGGCGTTCGATTGCCTGATGACCTACGCTAGCGGCAATACATTACCTGCTCCGGCCGGCGCGAGTCCCCCTCTGTCCCTGCAGCTTCTTTTCCACCTTGGGTTCCGGACCGGCTCCTGCTTTATTGAACTTCCTGTCCCGGCAGGAAGTTTAAACAGTAGAGCGCCCTCTACTGTTTAAATTTCCCTCGGACAGGAAGTTCAGTGAAGACAAGCCAGCCGAACCGGAGACCAGCGCGGAGAAAAAGCTACAGGGACAGAGGGGGACTCGCGCCGGCCGGAGCAGGTAATGTATGCAGGCGGGCGGGGGCAGCGGCAGCACCACCACCACCACAGATTGTGAACGGTTTCAGGCTGAAATCACAATCTGTTTGCAGTAAAGGTAGCCATACGATCTATCTGTTGCTCGAATCTGATGGCAAATCGACCAGTGTATGGCTACCTTAACAGTGTCAATGAAATTAAGCAACATGTCCAGATTTTTGGAAGACTTTCAGGACAAACAGGCATGAGGTAATGTCTGCAACAAGAGAACAAATATTTATCTACTAAACAGATTGGATGCAAATTGAAAGTTAGCCAAACATGGGTGAAGGTTCTGCTTATTTTACTTAGAAGTAAAAAATTGATTTATGGCTATTACCAGCACATGTACATTCATTAATGTATACATGGTCCTTTTGCAATCATTTTCCATTTAAAGACATCAGAAGATGCAGCAGACATTGTAAAATTTGAAAAAAGTTAAAAGACTGAGGCTAGGAACACACAAGTCAGAAACGCTATCTTTGCCGAAACCGCTAGCGTTTTTGCCGCTTATAAATGTCTATGGGCTGCATGTAAAAATGTATGTACATGCGTATTATAGTGTGCATTTTTGAAAATGCATAACTTGCTGCATAATTTTCAAGGATTGTAACGTAATTGCCACCGCACCAATGGTAGGTAGATGTGCAGAAATCTCCTTTGGAGTCACAAGTCACTGTAGATCAATCCATACGATTTTGCACCATCTAAAAGGTTCTTTATTAGGCATCCATTAAAATTTACAACATCTTAAAATTTCCACATGTGGGCATGTGAGCAATGATGACACACAGGCGTTTCGGGCCGTATTAGGTCCTTCTTCAAATCATGACAGGCCCACACTGAAGTCTCAGGTCTAAAAACACTCTATAAGAAGCCCATAAGTGGACCACATAGGGAACTACTCATTATCATATATACATATTCATGAATGAGCTTTCCACCAATCAGGGTTTATGCCATGATGAAATTACATAAACATCAACTGCAGTTAATATCAAGATGTGTAGACGGCGTATATATAAATGTATATAAATATGGGACACTCACAAACTTATTTCCCATGTAAAACACGAGAAAATAGAAATGAAAATCGGCTCGTCGTGTCCCCTCTGGCATTAACCAATCACCTGTATCCCTACAACGTCCGCCTCAGGACTGCAAATTCCATCTGCCAATCGCTAGGGAGCCCTTAGGCTGCAACTCCCTGTCACAGGAAGCCCTAGTGGTCAGACCGCAAATGGCCTTCCAAATGGTGCCAGCGCACGGATCGTGCGAACTCTGGTCGCAGTCAATGCGCAGGAACCGTTGGGAATTTGCCGCAGACAAACCAGGAGGGAGCCTGTGAGGTACGGTAATTACAACTTACACACGATTCCAGGGTATAACTGCCACCACCACTGATATGGGCCAGTGGACCCGACTGCCTGACTGATCCTGCGAAAAAAACGGTTAAAACACGCTGTATTCTGTCTAGCCAACAACGAACAATAGTAGCGTCTCTTCAGAGACTTGGGATCAGTTCTGTGTGTGCTGAATAATAGGGTAGCTAGAACAACAACTGACAATAGCGTCGGTTTATTGAAAGCAATATAAATAATTAATATATATACAGACAATTATTAAAATCAACAATTATTAAAACTGTAATAGCCAGTATGAAATAAAAGGGAGAAAATACTTGGATTTGTGGAAATATGTCCGTTCTGGGAAAACTTGTAGAGTTCCTTTTGTTCAGTTCCAGCAAAGTTTAAAATCCAAGCAATATGGAAGATGTCCTTTGTTCAGTTTCAGCAAAGATTGCCGATCAAGATGGCCACTAGCCATGTGTCCTTCGTTTCAGCTTAGACAAGATGGCCGCCAACCATGTGTCCTCTGGCTGGCAATGTGCTTTCATTAAGGTGGAATTTGGAGGACTGAATAGCCCGGGCAGCTCATGTACTTTTAAAGGAGCTGCTTTCAGAGGCTGGCTTCCAGAGTCGGCCCCCAGGCCGGACTATGGTAATCACATCTGGGCAGGGGCTTCCACAATCCCCATAATCCTGACATTTCTCTAGACCGACCTACGCGGCCAGCACACAAATAATAATTACATATTCTCGATCCCCAGAACCTACCGATTAATATGATACCTTGGATGCGGGTGTTAGGGCGTATGGTTACCGAGGGGTCCATAACTCCTTAACCGAACGGGCCATCACAATGAATTTCATATCAGCACGATGGCCAGATTTTTTCCGAATAAGACTTTATGAATTTTATAGCTGTGCGATATACGGTCTCCATTTAATAGGTAAGAAACCCTATCCCCCAGGTTTTCCTATCTGTCTGGTCGGTGCCGTTCTGGCTGCTTTGTCATGGCCCCCTGGAGAGCCAGTTTCCTTTCTCTTTTCATGGGGCCATCTGGCTGTGGGGGAAAAGGAGCTGGTCCCTGCAGGGAATCCAGCCACGTGCGACATTCCTGAGGGGAATGCTTTGCTTACAGGGGAACAGGTCTCTGGATTAAAAACCACAAAAGTGTCGTTTTCTGATCGCTTGCACGACTGCACAGATCCGACAGGGAGCGGTCAGGAAAGCGACTGTGGATTCTCTAGATTCACCTGCGTTTCTCACGGCTATTCCGTGACACCCCCCTATCTAGCCAATCATGGATAACGCCAGTCATATTGCAATGCTATATGTAAAACCGCCTCATGAGACGTGTAAGCGTCTCTATCCAATAGAAAAGGCACTGGCAGAGTCCGCATAGCCCTAAAGGCAAAGGCAACCGCCCCTTGGAGATGACCAAGCGTCTACTAGCCAATCAGCTTAGCGCCGACAACGTCCGCGCTAGAGCAGGCATCCAGGACACACGTGACCGGAGTTCCCCGTGTCACGTGTATCCCTGCACTAATAGGCAGCTTGCCTACAACGTCCGATGCAGGGCCGTACAACTTAGCACACAAGTGATTCCCCACTCCCCCTTCCTGCTCACCAATAGAGCTTTCTGTTGGTGGGCTATGATTGCTCCCCCAATGTTTGTTTATTTTTATACAAATATTATTTTGTTTATTTTTTAAATAAATTGTTCTATTTCTTTTATAATTTATTTTACCAACCTCCCTCCCTCCATCCCTCCCCTAGCCAGCCTATGACAGCGATCGGCTGTCATAGGCTTCTGCCAATGAGAGCTGATTGCTCTCCTGTGTCCCAGGGGGACAGCCATGTCACGCGGCTGTCCCCAGTACATCGCTGCCGTAGATCGCAGCGCTGTACAGACTAAATAGATGCCGATTTCACTATTTAATAGTCTCTTAGCAACGATCGCCGCTGGGAGACTGATGACGGAGCTCCAAGCAGAGATGTGCGCACATCGGTGTGCGCAATCTCTTGCAAATCCCTGCCCCAAGACTTTACACCGGTCGGTGTTAGGCAGTCCTGGGGCTGCCGCCACGGTAACGCCCATCGGCGTAACGTGGTCAGATAGTAGTTAAATGACACAAATTTAATCTATATAAAACACCTCAAATGTATCACCTAACTGAGATTTTGGCTGTTTCACCTTTGTCAGGGGCATATATTTTCACTGTTCCACTTATATATGTTTATATGACCCATCCAACTCCACCTCCTCCTTTGTCAAATAAAATTAAAATCTCCTTTTATGCATATAACCAATAAAATATAAGACAACACACATACTGTATCTAAGCATAAAAATGTTAATGTCTGTTGATGTCTAAACAAAACCCCACAAAAAAACCCCACAAAACTTCTCAATGAACCTACAGGCAAGGTTTGCCTGAGAGGCAAAATGCAGACACACCTTTTAAAAAGTCAGCTGGGAAATGCTTCCCTCCGATAAAGAACAATAAAGTAGTTAACAGAAATGACTTTAAGGTAAACTGAAATTATCCGTTCTCCCGTAGTCAGCTGCATGTGTGGCCCTGGCCGTGCGCAATCTTAGTTCTTCCCCTTTTACCAGGAGTGTTCTGCGCATGCATAGTTACAGTCCTCATGAACTGCACATGTGCAGAATGCTCCCAGCCACAGCTTTGCGAAGGAGGTTGCGAGTGGCCAGCGCATGTGAAATGGCGCATGACTGGGCTAGTTGGGGAATTTACTGGCACATACTGCGTGGGAATGGAGGAGGAGGAGGGTGAGGAAGCCCATGGCCTACAAGGGACTGGAAGCCCCAGGCAAGTTGAATGCTTGCACCTGTTTCATCTCAGGTGCACTTTAAAGGAAACATCCTGGCTGTACAAAAAAACAAACTCCACTTACCGGGGGCTTCCTCCAGCTCCTGGCAGTCGTTCTGTGCCCTCGCCGCAGCTCCTCTTACTCCCGGTGTCCTGCGCTGAAAAAGGCCGACCTCGTCCGGGTCAGCTTCATGTGCGCTCCACGGCACGGGTCACATGGTGTACGTGATGTCATTGGGTCTCGTCATGTACACCATGTGACCCACGCCGTGGAGCGCACATGAAGCCGACCCGGCTTCTTCAGCGCAAGACACCGGGAGTAAGAGGAGCTGCGGCGAGGGCACAGAACAACTGCCAGGGGCTAGAGGAAGCCCCCGGTAAGTGGAGGTTTTTTTTTGTACAGCTTGGATGTTTCCTTTAAAGGTTACCAAGAGTAAGGAGTTCAAATAATCAATAATTTTTTTTTTTGTAAAATGTCATAAGATTGTACATTTGGCTGTAGATTAGAATAGATTACCTGGCATTGTTGATAACCGTGCTTAAATATGGTTAAAAATCATTAATTAAAAATAATTAATTTCCTTATTAGTAACAAATAATATTGAGATTGTTTACTTGTACTGTATATCAGAAAATTGAAAACATGCAAGCATATTTACATACTATATATACACACACACACACACACACACACACACGCACACACACACACACACACACACACACACACACACACACACACACACACACACACACACACACACACACACACACACACACACACACACACACACACACACACACACATACACACACCTCCTCCTTGTGAGGAATTGCCACCTACCCCACAGCACAACTTCTATAATGAACACCATAAAAAATGGAAAAGTCCTGTATGAAAGTCTATGAGAGTATATAACATGATACATGTGGCTTTGGCTTTTGACAACATTAGTTCCCGCCTTCTAACAGTTTTTCCCAATGTAACCGCTCACAACATAAAACTATTCCGCCTCTATATCATCAAAGTTTTACCCTACCTCCTGTGGTGATATATTGAGGTGTTGATGATATTAGGGAGTACAGGAATATATCTCTGTCATTTTTCTGTCTGCTATATCTCACATGTGTATTCTGCTTTGAAGCGATGGTCATCTGGCTGTACTACATTTGCATCTAAAGAGGACTTCAGTGAATAGAGCTTGGGTAATCAGACAATGGCAGAAGTGAAATGTTGAAGTCATTGACACTTGAAATGTTTACACTCCTGTTGAGGAAGGCTGCTAAAGCATTGTCAAGAACTCTAGCCAGGAAGAGCCTCCTGTGTGTTAAACACTATTTCGTTATGAGGAAATTAAATTATTGGTGGAGGTGCAAACTATATCCTAATCTTTGATCAGCTAGGAAATACGGTCAACAATGGGGTTGTCACCTGTAACTTGGACTAGGGAAATCTTTTTATGTATGTGGGCTATAGTACATTTTTCACATGTGGATGTTAGATCTCTGGAAATCCCATTATGACTGAGGATGTAATTAAATCTAGTCCCCCCATCCACACAGGCTTACAGCCTCGAGGTGAATATTTTATTATAAAAACCAGGGGACGGATACCTCAAATCAGTCCCCTCCTGACGGTAGCTGCGGCTGGTCACCTGGCCCAAGCTAGTGGACTCCTGGTCTAACCAGAATTGTGTCCGTCCACAAAAGTTCAAGGTTCTTCTATCTGGATCCCTGTATTTTGGTAAGCAAATTGCTTGGTGTGTATTTTTGTAACTTTTACTTTTGTAACTTTTTATTTTGGGTTTTTTGTTATCTTTTGTATATATTCTGTTCTGCATTGTTCCACTTTTTTCCCTGGAATATTAAATTATTATTTAATAAGCCTGACTTCTTCTGTACTAAACTAACACTCATAGCCTAGAAGAGACTGAAGTGTAACCGTGTATAAGTTTCATGCCTAATTGTACGCTTGAGCAACACTACCGTATAAGATTGTAATTGCATTGTGTGTATGAGGCATTTCTGCGCTCGACAGCCGAGTGGGAAGTCTAACAGTATCGTTCGGAACGACTGTTAGTGGTTTTGCTGCACGACAGTGTAACTTGCATTACAAATCAGTGCCTGATTGTGCTGTGTTACTGCACAACTGTACTGTGTGTGTGGGTGCGTACCGTTCCCGTATTCGGCCTAAGCGCAAAGCTGACCCGAATACGAAGACGCAGAGTGCGCATTGAGCCCTCGACAGCTGAGTGGACGTGTCTAGCAACGGCTAGTGGTGGCAGTGGGAAGTGTTTGAGGGGTCCCAGCCTGGTTTGTAGCTTAAATAAGGCTGTTCCCCGCTTAATCTGGTCAAACCCGCAGTCGGGAACCGTATACGCAGGCGTGCCGCGGGCCATTTCCTGACATAATTGGCTGGCAGTGGTGGGATCGTTTAGTACATTAGTACGCAGTTTAGCTCGCTATTCTGATTACTAAAGGCTGGAAGCTTGCTAGAAGCATCTAGCCTACAGAAGTCTACTCAGTGCAGAATCTATATACGTTTTTTTTGTTCAAAGATACACACTTGGTATTTTGCTTTCCCTCCCCCCCCCCTTTTTTCTTTTTCTTTTTTGCAACACGATGGCTCAGAAAGCATCCAGCTATGCAAGGCAAAACAAAGAGATACTACTCAACCTGTGTGAGCACAAAGGCATCGAGATGGTGAGCGGCCAGACTAAGGAGCAGTTAGTTCGTGCGCTCGAGGAGTATGATGAGGCAGAGCGAGCCCGTGCTTCAACGTCAGCGGATGCAGCTCACGACACGCCAGAGGAGGAATCGCTCCCGCCACAGAATACGAGTAGAGACGATGTCCTGGATGATCCACCGAACACGGAGATGACATCTCTGGAAGCCGACCTACAGATACTAGGTTCGGCTGAGCCCGAACTGCGCCTAAAGCTGATTCTGGAACATCGGCAAGCAGAGAGGGAAATACAACAAGCCCAGAGGGAACAAGCTGCCCAGCGACTCCAGGCCGAGAGGGAAAGAGTTGCACAGCGACACCAGCTGGAGCTGGCTAAACTTCAGCAGCAGAACCGGTCTGCTGGAACCGCAGAGCGCGAAGGTGAGCAAGTCCACAGAATCCCCCTGGATAAGTTCCCCGCTATGGACAAGGACTCTGACATAGACACTTTCCTACAGGGGTTTGAAAGGACTTGTCGGCAGTATGGGGTGCCCCGTGAGCAGTGGGCAAGATACCTCACACCAGGGCTGAGAGGCAAGGCCCTGGAGGCATTTGTGAGTCTCCCCCAGGAGGAGGAAACAGACTTTGAGGCAATTAAGAAAGCCATCATTGCGCGATACCACCTCACGCCAGAGGTGTATCGGAAACATTTCAGGACAGTGCAGCGAGGTCCTAATGACAGCTACCTGGATCACGCTTGCAACCTGCGCACTGCCTTCCAGCAGTGGTTAAAAGGACTGTCAGTCAAAACCTTGGATGCCCTGCAGGAGCTGATGATAAAAGACCAGTTCCTACACACCTGTCCTGTTGAGGTCCGGCTGTTTGTGCTGGATCGAGAACCAAAGACAGTGGATGAGGCTGCGGAAATGGCCGATTCCTACACCGCCCATAGAGCACCTGAGTCCCAGAGGACTACTACGCCCAGCTGGAGGGGAGAACAGAGTGCTAAACCTGTGTCACCCAGCACCCAGAGGAGGCAAGCACCGCTGTCTCCTGGATTCAGGCAACCAACCACTGACACTCAGAAATGCTTTGTATGTGACAGGGTGGGTCATATCAGCACGACTTGCCCAGAGAGGAAGAGGGTGGCCCCAAAATCCAGTGAGGCCTCAAACCCCAGTGAAGTCCCAACGGCTTTGTGTGCTACCAGGAATGCCACTGGCTATGCAGAGAATCTGCAGCTTGTCACGGTTGGGGGTACAGTTGCCACTGGGCTGAGAGACACTGGAGCAGAAGTAACTCTCATACATCCCCAGCTTGTGAACCCGGAGCAGTACATACCTGGGAAAATGATTGCTGTCCGAGGAATTGGGGGTGTCACCCCAGCCATACCCACTGCCTTGGTTCACCTGGATTGGGGGGCCGGCAGCGGATTGAAAGAAGTTGGGGTAACTGACAAAATCCCCACCAACGTTTTGCTGGGTACTGACCTGGGACGGTTAGTGGCCCGGTATGAGCCTACTCCAAACCCCAGGGAGCCTGCATCCCCAGCAGAAGTTCAGGACTCTTTCAAGGTACTGTTTGATAACGCAGTGCAAGTGGGGAGTGCTGGTGAGGCCCCAGGGGCTACGGACTGTATACTAGGAGCCAGCCCTAGTGATTCTCCAGTGCCTAGGCCTGGAGTGGGACATGTTGATCCGGAGAATGCAGAAACTGATGATGTCCTTTATGACGCACGGACTATCGAGGCGATCGATGCAAGAACTGTTGATGCTACTTGTGAAGTGCTGGGTAGCACTGGGTATAATGCAGCAGATAATGTTGATGTGGAATGTAATGTTCTAAATGTCAATATGTGTAAGATGGATAATGCTGATGTCCAATGTGTTGTGCTACATAATGCTGTGTGTCAGGTGGACACTCCGTCGGCTGCAGGAGTAACCAGCCGGGCTCGCTGGGCTGCAGCAGATGGATTGCCCACTGAAGGGGCAGACGGCACCAGGTCAGGTCTTTCCCCTTCAGATGTTTTTAAGACCAAAGGTGATGTGGTTTATGATATGTGTAATGTGGGCACTCCCTCAGATGCCGTGGTAACCCGCAGCGCTAGCGGGTCTACAGCACAGGGACTGTCCACCGAAGTGGCAAATGTTGCTGGGTCAG
Organism: Hyperolius riggenbachi; assembly: GCF_040937935.1. Classification (NCBI taxonomy): domain Eukaryota; kingdom Metazoa; phylum Chordata; class Amphibia; order Anura; family Hyperoliidae; genus Hyperolius; species Hyperolius riggenbachi. The sequence continues at coordinate 366,936,904 of NC_090646.1, forward strand.
CCACATCCAATTCGGAACCTGGCCCTGAGGGCCCAGGAGCCTCTCCGTCTGCAGCCTTCCTGGAATGCGTGACAGGCAGCACTGAGCTCTCTGGGGCTGTTCGATTTGACAGCAGCCTGGAACAGCTCAGGGGTCTGGCCAGCAGGTCACCGGCTGGGAGGGGCGGGCTGAGAGGGTCCCGGGAAGTTATTCCCTCTGAGCTGTCCGAAGTGGAGGAGGCAGACCGGCAGATAATCGTTCCCCAAAGGGACAGAGAGATAGCTCCTGCCACTATAGAGAAAGTGCGTGTAGCGACGGTTGGAACCATTCCCCAGCTGCAGCACTGTCTCTATGGTCGCGAATTCACGGTTGTCACCGACTCGCATTCCCCTGGTTGGTTACGTCAGGTTGCCAAGGGCAACAACACATTGCAGCAACCTGACCTAGCTTTCCATTCGTATAGCTTGGAGCTAACTGACAGGTGGGGAACCCTCCTGAGGATACTAAAGGGTTACCCCACCCGGCCAGGCCGTCAATGTAGGCTTTGGCAGGATGATTCGTTAGAATCACCTACCAGCGCCATCTGGAAGGGGATCAATCATCGGAATGCTGATGGGCTGTCCTGTCAAGCAGAACCAACAATGTAGGTGCTGGCAGGATAATCTGGGAAGACCATCTGCCTTGCTCCATTCTAAAGAGGGGAGGTGTGGTGATATATTGAGGTGCTGATGATATTAGGGAGTACAGGAACATATCTCTGTCATTTTTCTGTCTGCTATATCTCACATGTGTATTCTGCTTTGAAGCGATGGTCATCTGGCTGTACTACATTTGCATCTAAAGAGGACTTCAGTGAATAGAGCTTGGGTAATCAGACAATGGCAGTAGTGAAGTGTTGAAGTCATTGACACTTGAAACGTTTACACTCCTGTTGAGGAAGGCTGCTAAAGCATTGTCAAGAACTCTAGCCAGGAAGAGCCTCCTGTGTATTAAACACTATTTCGTTATGAGGAAATTAAATTATTGGTGGAGGTGCAAACTATATCCTTATCTTTGATCAGCTAGGAAATACGGTCAACAATGGGGTTGTCACCTGTAACTTGGGCTAGGGAAATCTTTTCATGTATGTGGGCTATAGTACATTTTTCACATGTGGATGTTAGATCTCTGGAAATCCCATTATGACTGAAGATGTAATTAAATCTAGCCCCCCCCCCCCCCCCCCGTCCACACAGGCTTACAGCCTCGAGGCGAATATTTCATTATAAAAACCAGGGGACGGATACCTCAAATCAGTCCCCTCCTGACGGTAGCTGCGGTTGGTCTCCTGGCCCAAGCTAGTGGACTCCTAGTCTAACCAGAATTGTGTCCGTCCACAAAAGTCCAAGGTTCTTCTATCTGGATCCCTGTATTTTGGTAAGCAAATTGCTTGGTGTGTATTTTTGTAACTTTTACTTTTGTAACTTTTTATTTTGTTTTTTTGTAATCTTTTGTATATATTCTGTTCTGCATTGTTCCACTTTTTTCCCTGGAATATTAAATTATTATTTAATAAGCCTGACTTCTGCTGTACTAAACTAACACTCATAGCCTAGAAGAGACTGAAGTGTAACCGTGTATAAGTTTCATGCCTAATTGTAGGTCAGTCCACAGTGGAGTCGGCACCATCAGATGTATTAAAGCTCTTTATTTAAAGCAGCATGATGAGCAATCTGTAACAGCGACAGCCCTGCTGTTTCGATCTATGCGACCTTTCTCAAGCCGTTCAGCATCACATCTACTGACATCTAAAATCATTCCTCCTTATATACTCCAACCACCTTAAAAACACCAATCAATTCAAAAGATCCTTCAGCCAATCAGGATTCACAAAGGTGTCCCACGGACCTGATGGAGAACTACAGCACCTAACATGCTAATCTAGTACCTCCCACAGCGCTGTCACATAAGCCCTTCTATCTAACAGACCTCCCCCCTTCTGCACATAAAATGCCCGGGACCTTCCTCATTACTTAAACATACATCTGTATAGTGGGCTTCCTTACCCAATCACCATGTCGCAAGGAGCAGTCGTGTGGTCTCCGCCCCCAGCCGCCTCTCCTTCCGTCTGTCTCGCCGCGGTGTAAGCATGTATCTATAGTCATGTGACTAACCAGTCACATGACTTCCGACATCATCGTCAAGTGAGCGTGTAATAAACACACCCCCATCTCCATAGCGACGTTTGTATGCGTAGCTCCGGCATCTATGCCAACAAAACCACGCATCATACTCACTAAGCTTCGCTATCATGCTTGCTCATATATAGATAGGCGGCTATGAGGGAAAGACTCACCAACTGCCCCCCGCTGCACGGTAGTGGTACTACACCTTCGCTTGGGATATTAACTTCTTTATGGGACAACCAATGTGAACCTCCGGCTTCTGGATCTCCCGATAATGTGCAACTGCAAAATATAAATACAATATTATTTACAATCCCATGTATTCACAAGTAAATCAACAGCAAGACTTTTTTTCATCAAACCCCTTATATACACGGTATCAGGTCATATTCCTTATTTAATCCCCCCCTCCCCAAAGTACCCAATCTGCGTATCCATCCCGCTTCCTTAATCAGTAACGTTTTATTTCTATCACCTCTTCTCATATTAAAGGGGACATGATCTATAACTTGTACTCTCAATTGTGCCACTGAGTGACCAAATTGTTTAAAATGTAAGGAGACCGCTTGATCCTCATCCCCTCCCCGTATTGCTGTTTTATGCGACGAGATCCTATCTTTTAGTGGTTGGGTCGTTTTTCCCACATAACCCAACCCACATGGGCACTTAATTAAATATACCACATATGTTGATTCGCAGTTGTAATTGCCCTCTATATAGAATTTACGTCCACTAGAGGGGTGAGTAAAGCAATCTCCCTTTGAAACCTGACTGCACATGTGGCAATTAAGACAGGGGTATGTACCCTTCCTATAGTTTCTTATTTTTGGCTGTTCATAAGTTTGTACTACGTTATCCTTTATTGATGGTGGACGTTTAAAGGACATTAGTGGTGGTTGTCTGAACTCCTCAATATGAGGGAAAGCATTTTGCAATATTTTCCAATGTTTTTTAATTGCTATCCCTATTTGTGGGCTTAGACTATTAAAGGTTGTAACAAATGGAATTCTTGGACCTCTAGGCCCCCCATTTCTCCGCCTCCTTTTTCCTAAGTAAATCTCCCTTGGATAGCCTCTCTTCCGAAATCTTTCCTGCATCTGTTCTATCCTCGTTGTACGCTTCTCAGGGTCCACCACCAACCTCTCCACTCTCATAATCTGGCTACTAGGAATACTATCCTTAACATGTTTAGGGTGAAAACTATCATATTCCAAAATTGAATTTCGATCTGTAGGTTTGGTGTACAGGTCCGTGAGCAACCTATCACCAGACCTGTACACCAAAGTATCCAAAAAGGATATTTCGTCCAATGCCACATGCGCAGTCAGTCCAATACATGGACATTTTGTTTTCAACTCAGCTATAAAATCATCTAGGGTCGAACGCGGCCCCGCCCACACGCAAAATATGTCATCAATAAATCTAAGCCAACATTTCGCATACTTTTTAAATATGGCACTGTTATATACAAATGCCTCTTCATATTGGCCCAAAAACAAATTTGCGTAGGACGGAGCCACGTTCGACCCCATCGCCGTCCCACGGCGTTGTACATAGAATTGTCCCTCAAAAAGGAAGTAGTTATCCCGCAGGATGATCTGCAAGAGTGAGACCACAAATTTCCTTTGGGGATCAGAGAGATCTGTGTAAACCATAAGGTACCACTCCACAGCCTCCACACCTCCATCATGTGGGATGGAGGTGTAGAGGCTTTCTACATCTAATGTCACCAACAATGAGTCCGTTGTCAATGCAGATAAATCATTTAATCTCTCTATGAACATATTCGTATCTCTCAGATAGGAATCAATGGACCGAACCAATGGCTGTAAGAGTCTGTCCACAAATTGCGCAAGGGGTACAAAAACAGAATCCACCCCGGAGACTATAGGTCTACCGGGGGGAGCCTCTAAGCTTTTGTGAATCTTCGGTAAGGTGTACAGTATTGGAGTCCTGGGGCATGATTTAATCAGGAAACGAGAACACTCTTGATCGATAATTCCCCCTTCCAAAGCACCGTCCACTAGATTCTTGATCTTCTTTTGAATCGCAAAGAGTGGATCCACATTGACCTTTATATATATGTCCTCCTGGGATAGCTGTTGTAATATCTCCTGTCTATAGTAACTTGTGTCTAGGACCACCACTGCTCCACCTTTGTCAGCAGCCCGTATTGTAATCTGTTTGTTCTCTTGCAATGCTTTAAGTGCTTTTCTTTCCCCACTTGTTAAATTAGGTGTTTGAAAGAAATTTTTCTTTCCATATTCACTCTCCAATTTCTGTAATTCCATATTGACGTTACTAATGAACAACTCAATAGTTGGATGAGTGGGTGGGTTAAAGGAACTTTTATTCCTTAGGCCCAATGGTCTCAGGGTTAATTCCTGCTCCTCTCTAATTTCTCTAGATACAGGCCATGGTGGAATTGATGCGAAATATTGTTTTAACTTAATGTTCCTGAAGAAACGACACAAGTCCAGGTCCAACTTGAAAAAGTCCGGACCAACTGTAGGGCAGAATCCCAAGCCATGGTTCAATACACGAAACTCATCTTCAGATAGCACATGTTTTGACAAGTTGACTACTAATTGTGGTTCTTCTGTATTCGCTGGCGCAGGTTCATCTTGCCTGCTCCTACTCCATCTTTCTTGCCTTTGCTTTTTTTGTTGGTACCTCCTGCCTCCCCTCCTTCTGTGTCCCCTCCCGACATCGGGGAGGTATCCCTGGAGGATGGTAAAAAATCGGATGAAGATTCCCCACCAGCTGGTTGTCGGGGTCCTTTACCCCGCTTAGGATTAGGGTTACGTCCTCTCCTTTTATTACTGAAGCCTTCCTTTTGCCAGATATATACATATCCACTTGTGTAGTCCGATACATCACGTTGGTATTTAGATCTTTTAGTATCTTCAACACTTTTCCGGTAAACCTCCATTTTTTCTTTCAATCCATCACTATAATCCATTGCTGTGGCAGGTGATAACAGAGCTCTTAGTTCCTTATCTAGATCATGAATTTTTTCTTGAATTTTTGGGATTTCTTGCTGTATTCGATCTATCATATGCAGCATCGCGTCAAATGATGCAAGATTCCAAATGCGTTCCCACACATTGCAGAAATCTTTTTCCCTTGTAAACATCATAGGAGCAACTCTAGCTCGGATGGACCTTGGAATCTTTTTTTGTTGATAATACTCCACCAACGTGGCCACATGTAATTCATAATTGATTAGTGTCTTACTCCAAGACTCCAGATTCCTTTTAATCAGTTTTTCATCCGGTTTCTGTAGGAACGAATTCCCTTTGGTGGCTCGTCCCAAAATTCTTGCTGCATCATCACCAGTGAATCCAAAGGTTTCACTTGTATTATCTTTCTCCATCTCCATAGTGCTTTCCGCTCCTTGTGTACTCCAAGAACTTTTTCGGTATGAAGCTAGCACCCCGGAGAGAATTGGTTGATGTGCCCTAGACTCCCAATATCTCCACACTCCGATATTCCAGTTATCAGTCCACAGTGGAGTCGGCACCATCAGATGTATTAAAGCTCTTTATTTAAAGCAGCATGATGAGCAATCTGTAACAGCGACAGCCCTGCTGTTTCGGTCTATGCGACCTTTCTCAAGCCGTTCAGCATCACATCTACTGACATCTAAAATCATTCCTCCTTATATACTCCAACCACCTTAAAAACACCAATCAATTCAAAAGATCCTTCAGCCAATCAGGATTCACAAAGGTGTCCCACGGACCTGATGGAGAACTACAGCACCTAACATGCTAATCTAGTACCTCCCACAGCGCTGTCACATAAGCCCTTCTATCTAACAGACCTCCCCCCTTCTGCACATAAAGGAGGCGGAGAAATGGGGGGCCTAGAGGTCCAAGAATTCCATTTGTTACAACCTTTAATAGTCTAAGCCCACAAATAGGGATAGCAATTAAAAAACATTGGAAAATATTGCAAAATGCTTTCCCTCATATTGAGGAGTTCAGACAACCACCACTAATGTCCTTTAACCACTTGAGGACCCACCCTTTACCCCCCCTTAAGGACCAGCGCTGGTTTGATTGATCTGTGCTGGGTGGGCTCTGCAGCCCCCAGCACAGATCAGGGTGCAGACAGGGAGATCAGATTGCCCCCCTTTTTTCCCCCCTATGGGGATGATGTGCTGGGGGGGTCTGATCTCTCCTGCCTGCTGTGGGTGGCGGGGGGGGGCACCTCAAAGCCCCCCTCCGCGGCGAAATTCCCCCCTCCCTCTCCTACCTGCTCCCCCCCCTGAGATCCGGGCTGCACAGGACGCTATCCGTCCTGTGCAGCCAGTGACAGGACGTCCCCTGTCACATGGCGGCGATCCCCGGCCGCTGATTGGCCGGGGATCGCCGATCTGCCTTACGGCGCTGCTGCGCAGCAGCGCCGTACAAATGTAAACAAAGCGGATTATTTCCGCTTGTGTTTACATCTAGCCTGCGAGCCGCCATCGGCGGCCCGCAGGCTATTCACGGAGCCCCCCGCCGTGATTTGACAGGAAGCAGCCGCTCGTACGAGCGGCTGCTTCCTGATTAATTAGGCTGCAGCTGGCGACGCAGTACTGCGTCGCTGGTCCTGCAGCTGCCACTTTGCCGACGCACGTTATGAGTGTGCGGTCGGCAAGTGGTTAAACGTCCACCATCAATAAAGGATAAAGTAGTACAAACTTATGAACAGCCAAAAATAAGAAACTATAGGAAGGGTACATACCCCTGTCTTAATTGCCACATGTGCAGTCAGGTTTCAAAGGGAGATTGCTTTACTCACCCCTCTAGTGGACGTAAATTCTATATAGAGGGCAATTACAACTGCGAATCAACATATGTGGTATATTTAATTAAGTGCCCATGTGGGTTGGGTTATGTGGGAAAAACGACCCAACCACTAAAAGATAGGATCTCGTCGCATAAAACAGCAATACGGGGAGGGGATGAGGATCAAGCGGTCTCCTTACATTTTAAACAATTTGGTCACTCAGTGGCACAATTGAGAGTACAAGTTATAGATCATGTCCCCTTTAATATGAGAAGAGGTGATAGAAATAAAACGTTACTGATTAAGGAAGCGGGATGGATACGCAGATTGGGTACTTTGGGGAGGGGGGGATTAAATAAGGAATATGACCTGATACCGTGTATATAAGGGGTTTGATGAAAAAAAGTCTTGCTGTTGATTTACTTGTGAATACATGGGATTGTAAATAATATTGTATTTATATTTTGCAGTTGCACATTATCGGGAGATCCAGAAGCCGGAGGTTCACATTGGTTGTCCCATAAAGAAGTTAATATCCCAAGCGAAGGTGTAGTACCACTACCGTGCAGCGGGGGGCAGTTGGTGAGTCTTTCCCTCATAGCCGCCTATCTATATATGAGCAAGCATGATAGCGAAGCTTAGTGAGTATGATGCGTGGTTTTGTTGGCATAGATGCCGGAGCTACGCATACAAACGTCGCTATGGAGATGGGGGCGTGTTTATTACACGCTCACTTGACGATGATGTCGGAAGTCATGTGACTGGTTAGTCACATGACTATAGATACATGCTTACACCGCGGCGAGACGGACGGAAGGAGAGGCGGCTGGGGGCGGAGACCACACGACTGCTCCTTGCGACATGGTGATTGGGTAAGGAAGCCCACTATACAGATGTATGTTTAAGTAATGAGGAAGGTCCCGGGCATTTTATGTGCAGAAGGGGGGAGGTCTGTTAGATAGAAGGGCTTATGTGACAGCGCTGTGGGAGGTACTAGATTAGCATGTTAGGTGCTGTAGTTCTCCATCAGGTCCGTGGGACACCTTTGTGAATCCTGATTGGCTGAAGGATCTTTTGAATTGATTGGTGTTTTTAAGGTGGTTGGAGTATATAAGGAGGAATGATTTTAGATGTCAGTAGATGTGATGCTGAACGGCTTGAGAAAGGTCGCATAGACCGAAACAGCAGGGCTGTCGCTGTTACAGATTGCTCATCATGCTGCTTTAAATAAAGAGCTTTAATACATCTGATGGTGCCGACTCCACTGTGGACTGATAACTGGAATATCGGAGTGTGGAGATATTGGGAGTCTAGGGCACATCAACCAATTCTCTCCGGGGTGCTAGCTTCATACCGAAAAAGTTCATGCCTAATTGTACGCTTGAGCAACACTACCGTATGAGATTGTAATTGCATTGGGTGTATGAGGCACTTCTGCGCTCGACAGCCGAGTGGGAAGTCTAACAGTATCGTTCGGAACGACTGTTAGTGGTTTTGCTGCATGACAGTGTAACTTGCATTACAAATCAGTGCCGGATTGTGCTGTGTTACTGTACAACTGTACTGTGTGTGTGGGTGCGTGGCGTTCCCGTATTCGGCCTAAGCGCAAAGCTGACCCGAATACGAAAACGCAGAGAGCGCGTTGAGCCCTCGACAGGTGAGTGGACGTGTCTAGCAATGGCTAGTGGTGGCAGTGGGAAGTGTTTGAGGGGTCCCAGCCTAGTTTGTAGCTTAAATAAGGCTGTTCCCCGCTTAATCTGGTCAAACCCGCAGTCGGGAACCGTATACGCAGGCGTGCCGCGGGCCGGTTCCTGACACCTCCCACCTCCAACATCCCAAAATCCACTGTTCCACATCGTCCTAAAAAACAGCAAAATGATCTGTAACGATTGTGGAATTCTCTTCGTGGTCAGAGCACAGGACGCGCGCTGATACTGCGGAAATCCTCCACAAGCGTATAATTTGAGAGAACCCAGCAAAAGGTGCAACGCACCTGTAGAGGGAAATTCCTGTTGGCAGATGGAGCTGTGGAGTGCAGAGGAACAGATCCTCTGCCCTGCCACAGACGCCAGACAGGAATTGTACGAAGGGAAGAAACGCAGGGCAAGATAGCCCTTAAAGAGAGAGAGTAAAGCGACAGAGTGTATGTGTGTCCACCAATCTAGTCGCCACCCAGCGACGATGAACACACAACCATGAAGATCAGGTGAGAAGGCAATCGCAAGATATGGCGATTGCTAACAGCGACACAAGACCAAATAAGCACAGAGGAGGAATGTATGTATGTCCACCAATCTAGTCGCCAACCTGCGACGGTGGACACACAACAGAGGAAACCAAGTGAGAATGCAATCGCAAGAGAAGCGATTGCGAATGAGAATGAGCACAGGGACAGAATGTATGTGTGTGCACCAATCTAGCCGCCAACCCGCGACGGTGCACACACAACAGCAGAAACAAAGTAGGAACGCAATTGCGAGAGAGGCGATTGCCAGAGATGACACAAGGCTAAAGCAAGACAGGGTACGAGAGTAGCAAAGGCACAGCAAATCATACAATGAGAAGATAAGGAAAATAACAAACGCTAACTAAACGCGAACACCGCACTTATTCGCAACAGCGAACGCATTTACAGCGCGATCTCCGCACGTTAAGCACAACAGAGACAAGCACGCCTAACTAACCCCGCCACCCAAACATGAAACAGAGAACACAAGCGCTTGCTTAATGGTTACCTCACCGAGCTTACAGCAAGCGTTCGTATCAGACAAGACAGACAAACGGACGGGAAACAGGATAGGAAAGATCCACTGCTCTTTCCGCCAGAGCGAGTGCGATCCAAGTAAAGCAACAGAGCTTAGCAGGATCCACTGCTCTTTCCGCCAGAGCGAGTGCGATCCAAGTTCAGGGACAGGATAGGAAAGATCCAATGCTCTTTCCGCGAGAGCAAGTGAGATCCGGGTTCAGGGACAAGATCACAGATCAGAAGGATCCACAGCTTGGCTAGTGCGATCCAAGCAAGACAGGCGGATGAGATAGCAGGTGGCAACCGCTGCTCCAGCTATAATCCAAGAAAGCAGATCAGAAGGATCCACAGCCGCTACCGCTAGAGGCTGGTGCGATCCAAGTCAGACAGATGAAAAAGAAGGGGCTACCAGTAGCAACCGCTGCACTGGTTAGCATCCACAGACAGACAGGACGATTTCCTATCGACCACCGTTGGCGACAGGACAATCTCAGCAGAGAGGCAACATAGACAAAACAGATAAGCAGGCTAACTGCACAAGAGGAGCTGCCTAGTGCAGTCCCCAGAATTACTCTAAGATACCTATAACAATCCAACAGGGAAGGCTGACACTCCAGGAGTGTATTTAACAAACCGTTATGACCAGCAAAGCCTTCTGGTAGCAGAAGGCTTTTATACTGCCAGCCCTCAATGGAGACAACTGGGCAATTTGCATGTATGCAAATCCCTCAGCAAAGCAACTCTGAAAGTTGCAAGATGAAGCCAGGTCTCTTTTCCAGAGACCTGCATCTCTCAGACATAAGGAATGGTCAAACAGCTGTCTGCCTGTGCAGCCAGCTGAGCGGATCATTACATGATCTATGGAAGAAGACCAGCAACAAAATCTTCAACACTAAGAATCCTTGAAGTCAGTGGCAAAACCACTTATTGCTGTAAACATTATGTGACTTTTGAATATAAAATTATAAAACTAACTTGGGTTCTCTACATTGGTCTATAGAATGCAAAATCACTGCAATACAGAAACAACTCTAAACACACGATAAAGACAAAAGAAATACCGAGAGCCCAATATAGTGTAGTATGCAAAACAAGGGGTTGGAAATGAAAAGTGTAACGATCGGTGTCAGCACGCAGAGAGAATCTGATTATTGGTGATCTGCAGTATCACCAAGAATACAGATATAAACCTGATTATTGATGATCTGCAGAATCACCGATAATACAGATATATTGCTAACCTCTGGACACCTGGATAGTGGGAGTGTTTGGTGTAACGGTAGTACTTTGAGTATAGCACAGGAAATTAGAGACAGTATGGGCAATACTGCTCTAGAGATAAGGAAACCTTCCAGTAGCCTGAGACTCCCCAAGGGGCGGAGTCAGGCTGGAAGAAGGAAGGTTCAGAGAGTGAGTGACAATAAAGACCAATGTCACTGAGTGATCTGGAGACTATCTTTTAATAGTAGAGATAGCTCTCGAGGTCGGGCAAGCCAGGTCGGCAACACACGTTCAGATAAGGTACATAGACAGAAGGCTGATTTGGTATCCAAGGCAAGCAGGGTTTGGCAACAGAGTATCAGATGTGTGAGGTACCGAATCAGAGATCAGAGGAGTAGTCAGGAAAGCAATAAGTCATAACAGATATCAAACAATGCCTAGTCTGGGTGTGAGGTCCTTGGTCTCTACACCCTGGAACTGGTCTAAGCATAAACAGATTGATAACACAGGTTCCCTAGTCTGGGTGTGAGGTCCGTGGTCTCTACACCCTGGAACTGGTCTAAGCATAAACAGATTGATAACACAGGTTCCCTAGTCTGGGTGTGAGGTCCGTGGTCTCTACACCCTGGAACTGGTCTAAGCATAAACAGATTGATAACACAGGTTCCCTAGTCTGGGTGTGAGGTCCGTGGTCTCTACACCCTGGAACTGGTCTAAGCATAAACAGATTGATAACACAGGTTCCCTAGTCTGGGTGTGAGGTCCGTGGTCTCTACACCCTGGAACTGGTCTAAGCATAAACAGATTGATAACACAGGTTCCCTAGTCTGGGTGTGAGGTCCGTGGTCTCTACACCCTGGAACTGGTCTAAGCATAAACAGAATACAATACAAGTAATCTGGCTCAGTGTGAATTCCCAGGTCCACCTGGTTCAAACACACTGCAGGATCTGACTAAGGTCTGAGTGCTTCCACGTAGTGTTCGCAACGGCAGACAACTTGCGACTGGCCAGCAGCAACTATGTATAGTGTAGCGCTCTCTGGCGCCACCCCTAAGTGATGGACCAATAGAAACTTGCTTTGGCGTCAGCTGACCAGCCCGGTCAGCTGGTCCCCTCTTGGCCGTCACATGTTCAGATAAGGTACATAGACAGAAGGCTGATTTGGTATCCAAGGCAAGCAGGGTTTGGCAACAGAGTATCAGATGTGTGAGGTACCGAATCAGAGATCAGAGGAGTAGTCAGGAAAGCAATAAGTCATAACAGATATCAAACAATGCCTAGTCTGGGTGTGAGGTCCTTGGTCTCTACACCCTGGAACTGGTCTAAGCATAAACAGATTGATAACACAGGTTCCCTAGTCTGGGTGTGAGGTCCGTGGTCTCTACACCCTGGAACTGGTCTAAGCATAAACAGATTGATAACACAGGTTCCCTAGTCTGGGTGTGAGGTCCGTGGTCTCTACACCCTGGAACTGGTCTAAGCATAAACAGATTGATAACACAGGTTCCCTAGTCTGGGTGTGAGGTCCGTGGTCTCTACACCCTGGAACTGGTCTAAGCATAAACAGATTGATAACACAGGTTCCCTAGTCTGGGTGTGAGGTCCGTGGTCTCTACACCCTGGAACTGGTCTAAGCATAAACAGAATACAATACAAGTAATCTGGCTCAGTGTGAATTCCCAGGTCCACCTGGTTCAAACACACTGCAGGATCTGACTAAGGTCTGAGTGCTTCCACGTAGTGTTCGCAACGGCAGACAACTTGCGACTGGCCAGCAGCAACTATGTATAGTGTAGCGCTCTCTGGCGCCACCCCTAAGTGATGGACCAATAGAAACTTGCTTTGGCGTCAGCTGACCAGCCCGGTCAGCTGGTCCCCTCTTGGCCGTCATAAAAGTTCTGCCTCTCAGCGCCCGCGCGCATATTCCTAAACCTGTGTGAACTAACAGACTCAGCCACACCAGACGCACGCTGCTGCCTGCAAACCGCCGCGCTGGAAGCGGAACCAGCCGCCTTGCTGTCAGTACATGCGGCGGCTTTTCCGCGTTCTGCCAGGTTACCAGACGCAAGCCTCCGAGTGCAAACCGCCGCGTAGGACACGGAATCAGCCGCCTTGCTGTCAGAACGTGCGGCGGCTTTTCCGCGTTTTCTCACAGTACCCCCCCTGAGGAGTGGACTCCGGACAACTCCTACCCGGCTTTCCAGGATGTAAGTTATGGAACTCCCTTTTCAAGTCCTTTGCGTGCATACGACAGTCTGGCACCCAAGTTCTTTCCTCTATGCCATACCCCTTCCAGTGGACTAAATACTGCACTGAGTTCTGCACAAGCCGTGAGTCTAAGATCTTCTCAACTTCCTACTCGGGTTGATCATCTACCAACACAGGGGGGGGGGAGTGGAATCCACGTGCACTGGCGGCTTGAGTAAGGACACATGGAATGATCTCACACCTCGCATGCTGGTGGGGAGATCAATGGCATAAGTGACATTATTGATTTTCCTGGTCACTGGAAAAGGACCCACAAATCTGGGACCTAACTTGGGCGACAGTTGCTTCAGAGCCAAATGTCGTGTGGACACCCAGACCAAGTCTCCTGGACGGAATTCCCACTCTACGGAACGTCTCTTGTTTTTTCTGACTCTGAAAAGCCTTCCCCAGGTTCTTCCTGACTATTCCCCAAATTTGTTTCAATGACTTTTGCCAATCCTCCAGGGCTGGAAACGGAGTAGAAGCCACTGGTAATGGGGTGAACTTAGGTAACCTTCCTGTCACCACCTGAAATGGAGAAAATCCTGAGGAAGAGCTTTTCAGATTGTTGTGTGCAAATTCTGCAAACGGCAAGAATTTGACCCAGTTGGTTTGCGCATCTGCAACATAACACCTCAGAAACTGTTCTAGAGACTGATTGGTTCTCTCGATCTGGCCATTGGTCTGTGGGTGGTAGCCTGATGAAAAAGAAAGCTCCATGTCTAACTGATGGCAGAATGCCCTCCAACTTGGAAACAAATTGGACTCCCCGATCTGACACTATATTTTACGGAATACCATGCAGCCGGAAAATATGCAGGATGAAGAGATCGACCAATTCCTGGGCCGAGGGGAGTCCTTTCAAGGGGACAAAATGGGCCATCTTACTGAATCTATCGAGTACCACCCAGATGACCGTCATGCCCTCAGACCTGGGGAGCTCACCCACAAAATCCATGGACAGATGGGTCCATGGTTCACTCAGGACTGGCAAGGGCTGTAATGTCCCCACAGGTGCCTAAAGGGAGGGTTTGCTCCTTGCACACACTGCACATTCTCTCACATACTCCTTGCAGTCAGTTGCCAATGATGGCCACCAAGCACACCTATCAACAAGATCCTGCGTTCTGGTGGCCCCAGGAGGCCCAGCATTCTTGTGGGAATGGAACAGCTGCAATATCTGTAGACGAAAAGGCAGTGGTACAAACATGACCTCTTCAGGCTTCCCCTCTGGTACATCCTGTTGGAATGGACCCAATGTCTCTGCCCAGTCCCTCCAGGTCTCAGTAGCTGCCAGGACCACTTTCTGCGGGAGAATGGTTTCTGGGTCTGAGGGCTGTGCTGTCTCTGGCTCGAAACATCTGGATAAGGCATCTGCCTTGATGTTTTTACTACCAGGGGTATACGTGATTACAAATCTGAATCTCGAGAAAAACAATGACCACCGGGCCTGTCAGGGGCTAAGTCTCTTAGCACCCTCAATGTATTCCAGATTCTTGTGGTCAGTGTAAACGGTAATAGTATGTTCTGCCCCTTCTAGCCAATGGCACCATTCCTCAAAGGCCAACTTGATGGCTAGAAGTTCCCTATTGCCTATATCGTAGTTTTTCTTTGCGGGTGAAAATCTACGGGAAAAATAGGCACAAGGGTGCAATTTTCCCTGCAACCCAGAACACTGAGACAGCACAGCCCGTACCCCTACCTCTGAGGCATCTACCTCCACGATAAATGGAAAGGTGATGTCAACGTGTCTCAATATGGGTGCAGAACAGAACAATTTCTTCAGAGTGGAGAAAGCAGCATGGGCCTCAGGGGACCAGTGGTGAGTATCTGCCCCTTTTTTGGTGAGACTGGTGAGAGGTGAGATCACCGTAGAGTATACCTTTATGAACCTCCTATAGTAGTTGGCGAACCCCAAGAACCTCTGGAGAGCCTTCAGTCCTAAAGGTTGGGGCCACTCCAAGACAGCTGAGACTTTAGCAGGGTCCATAGAGAGACCAGAGGTTGAAATTATGTACCCCAGAAAGGCGACGGAGGTCACCTCGAAAATGCACTTCTCCAACTTAGCATACAGCATGTTTTGTCTTAACTTCCGTAATACAAATTTAACCTGATCCCTGTGTTCTGAGAGGTTAGACGAGAAAATTAGTATGTCATCTAAATATACCAAGACAAATTTGCCTAAAATCTCTCTGAAAACCTCATTGATCAGTTCCTGAAAGATGGCCGGGGCATTACACAACCCGAAGGGCATCACCAGGTACTCGTAATGCCCATCAGGTGTGTTAAAGGCCGTCTTCCATTCATCAGCGTCCCTGATCCGCACAAGGTTGTATGCACCCCTTAAATCCAACTTCGAGAAAATTTTAGCATCGGTGACCTGAGTGAATAAATCGTCTATCAAGGGCAAAGGATAACGATTTTTTTACTGTAATTTTATTTAAGCCCCGATAATCAATGCATGGACGGAGGCCTCCATCCTTCTTTTTCACAAAAAAAAAACCTGCCCCTGCTGGTGACCGAGAGGGACGAATAAAACCTTTAGCTACGTTTTCTCGGATGTATTCTCGCATGGCTAATTTCTCTGGCCCAGATAAATTATAGAGATGACCTCTAGGGGGCATACAACCAGACCTGAGATCAATGGGGCAATCGAAAGGACGGTGTGGAGGAAGTTTATCTGCTGACTTAGGACAAAACACATCCGCAAATTCTGAATACTGATCTGGCAAACCCTCCATGTGAATCTTGGTTTTCCCTAAGGTTACCTTCGCTAGACAATGATGATAACAATGGGTAGACCAGCTCATTAGCTGACCTGTAGCCCAATTGATCTGAGGCGAGTGAAGTTGTAACCATGGCATGCCAAGAATGATCGTGGAGGTTGTCATTCGTAACACCAGGAATTTTAAACTTTCTTTATGTAACACCCCTATTGTGACCCTTAACACTGGGGTCTGAGACAAAGGGTGGTTACTCTGCAGAGGGGAATCATCCACTGCAGTGACCCGAATCTGTTGTTTTAATGGGGAGATCGGGATCCCCAATTTCTTAGCCAATTCATAATCCATGAAATTGGCTGCTGAGCCAGAATCAATGAAGGCTTCAGTGATCTCTGTCTTATCCTTCCAAAATATAGTACAAGGGAGGAGCAAACGTTTATCGTCTGGAGGCAAAGACTGCTTGGGACAACTCTGCACTATATGACCCACCTCTGCACAGTATAAACAGAGCTGCTCTGTTTTCCTGCGCTTCTGCTCTACCCAGGACAATTTCGAGCGCCCAATCTGCATTGGTTCTGGTGGAGGTGAAGCGGGTGGAGATGAACCAGGTTGAGGCGCGGCGTAGGAAACTAATCTCATATCGTTCCTACTCCGAGTCTGTCTTTGATAACGTAAGCGACGGTCAATCCTGATGGCCGATGAAATGGCCTCATCAACAGACTTCGGCTCAGGATGACCCAGCATAAGATCAGAAACTGCGTCTGACAAGCCTGACAAAAAGCAGTCTAGCAGAGCGAATGAGTCCCATCTAGCTGACACAGCCCATTTCCTGAACTCTGCAGCATAGTTCTCTACCGCAGGGCTTTTCAATCTTTTCACTTATTGTACCACTTTTATCACCTGAAAATTTAGAAGTACCACCTGTGCGCCTGCGCAGTAGAGCGGACCTGATCAGGCTCAGCTGTTTCCACCAGAATCAAAGCGGAGAGCTGCTACTGCATATGCGGGTATGCTGACAAGGAGATCTTTGGGCGTCCTTTCACTGGATCCCCTCTACTGTGGAGGAAGGGGGAAGCCTCTTTGGCCTCCGAGGTCCTCGCTGTGCTACCCTGCAGAATAGTTCAGACCTCAGATCAGCAGTAACCCGACTGTCACTGTCACTGAGCACCGATTGCCTGGCTGTCTCTTCGCCACTGATCTGAGGTCTGAAGTATGCTGTAGGGCAGCACAGCGAGTAGCGAGCGAGGGGGAGCTGCACTTTGTGGAAGCAAGATGGGAACATGACAAGTGGCAGACAAACCTGGTGTGTACCACCTGGCCAACAGCAAAGTACCACTTGTGGTACGCGTACCACAGGTTGAAAAGTCCTGCTCTACCGGACCCTTGCCCTGCCGCAGTGTCTTGAGCTTCCACTCAGCGGTAGAGGCAATGTCCGGATCATCATAAATTATAGCCATAGCTTTAAAGAATTCTTCCACCGAAGTTAGGGCGGATGCCCTGTCTGGAGATTATATGCCCAAGTCTGGGAATCCCCTGACAACAAGGTCCTAATAAAGGTTACTCTCTGGGCCATGGTTCTAGATGAATTAGGCCTTAACTCAAAGTATGATAACACTCTATTTCTAAAATTCTGAAAGTCAGATCTATGGCCAGAAAACTTTTCAGGTGCAGGCATACGTATGTCTGTGCTAGGAGGAGATCGCAGTGAGTTTATAGCTGATTGAAGTTCCTGAATAGCCCCAAATAGCTGGTTGATCTGGCTCTGTTGGTTCAAAACTGCCCCGGAAAGATTGTTTACCACGGCGGTCAGAACTTCAACATGACTATACAGTGCGTCCATTTGGGTTTGGTCTGCCGTTCTGTAACGATCGGTGTCAGCACGCAGAGAGAATCTGATTATTGGTGATCTGCAGTATCACCAAGAATACAGATATATACCTCATTATTGATGATCTGCAGAATCACCAATAATACAGATATATTGCTAACCTCTGGACACCTGGATAGTGGGAGTGTTTGGTGTAACGGTAGTACTTTGAGTATAGCACAGGAAATTAGAGACAGTATGGGCAATACTGCTCTAGAGATAAGGAAAACTTCCAGTAGCCTGAGACTCCCCAAGGGGCGGAGTCAGGCTGAAAGAAGGAAGGTTCAGAGAGTGAGTGACAATAAAGACCAATGTCACTGAGTGATCTGGAGACTATCTCTTAATAGTAGAGATAGCTCTCGAGGTCGGGCAAGCCAGGTCGGCAACACACGGTCAGATAAGGTACATAGACAGAAGGCTGATTTGGTATCCAAGGCAAGCAGGGTTTGGCAACAGAGTATCAGATGTGTGAGGTACCGAATCAGAGATCAGAGGAGTAGTCAGGAAAGCAATAAGTCATAACAGATATCAAACAATGCCTAGTCTGGGTGTGAGGTCCTTGGTCTCTACACCCTGGAACTAGTCTGATGTATAACAAAATGGTAACACAAGTTCCCTAGTCTGGGTGTGAGGTCCGTGGTCTCTACACCCTGGAACTAGTCTGATGTATAACAGATTGATAACACAGGTTCCTTAGTCTGGGTGTGAGGTCCGTGGTCTCTACACCCTGGAACTGGGCTAAGCATAAACAGATTGATAACACAGGTTCCCTAGTATGGGTGTGAGGTCCGTGGTCTCTACACCCTGGAACTGGTCTAAGCATAAACAGAATACAATACAAGTAATCTGGCTCAGTGTGAATTCCCAGGTCCACCTGGTTAAAACACACTGCAGGATCTGACTAAGGTCTGAGTGCTTCCACGTAGTGTTCGCAACGGCAGACAACTTGCGACTGGTCAGCAGCAACTATGTATAGTGTAGCGCTCTCTGGCGCCACCCCTAAGTGATGGACCAATAGAAACTTGCTCTGGCGTCAGCTGACCAGCCCGGTCAGCTGGTCCCCTCTTGGCGGTCATAAAAGTTCTGCCTCTCAGCGCACGCGCGCGTATTCCTAGACCTGTGTGAACTAACAGACTCAGCCACACCAGACGCACGCTGCTGCGTGCAAACCGCCGCGCTGGACGTGGAACCAGCCGCCTTGCTGTCAGTACATGTGGCGGCTTTTCCGCGTTCTGCCAGGTTACCAGACGCACGCCTCCACGTGCAAACCGCCGCGTAGGACGCGGAATCAGCCGCCTTGCTGTCAGAACGTGCAGCGGCTTTTCCGCGTTTTCTCACAAAAAGTATATAATGTATATACTCACAAACATGGGTTACCGCCTAGGTAACCACTGTATAGGCAGGTGAGGAGATTAGACCTGCCCTCACTCAGGATTAAAAGTCGCTCTCTGTAGATAAGGAAAAATGGGGATCAACCCCTCCACCAGGGGTGGATATTGATAATGTAAGAGTGAACAGTGAACAGAGGCACCAGCAGGATAAAAGGTTCTAAAAGGCTTAAAATCCCTCAGATGGTGGTGGTGGACTCGCCTCCCCGAAGCAGACAAGGTACCGTCAGTTTTATGACAACAGGTTTATTAATATACTCCAAAACAAACAGTGCAACGCGTTTCACAGGTATGTTCCCGCTTCCTCAGGCAATAAGCAGATAGGAGTACAAAGTATAGTCTCAAGGTCACGAATAGCGCCTCTGAAACACAATGACTAAAAAAAGGCATGCGTGCACTTACACAAACTCACATGTATTACAAACATACAAAAGTGTATGCACAACAGCCATACACAAACAAAAAATATACCTAAACACACAAATGTTCACATCACAGACACATACACATGAAGACACAGATGTGCATAATAAAACACGTACACAACAGACAGACTAGCATACATGTGAAGAGGCACAAACACACAACTAGAAACACACACAAACAGCTAAATAGAGTATAGGTCATATAAAGAGGCATTATAGCTGCCCCGTTATGTACAAAAAGATTCGTACCACACACATTTTTATAACAGTTTTTAATGTCTCCTTTCCATCACTACACTATCTCAGTGTGGTATGGAATATTTCATCAGAGACTTTGTACTGGTGAGAAATGTGGATAAATAATCTAGCAGAACTGTATTGCTAATGTGTAGTAGTAAATATAGAATTAATAGGAAAGGGGAGGTTATATATTTATCGATTATTTATGGGTTCTGTGATTTGTCGACAGATGTAAATGACTACTTTTCAACTGATTTTTTTTCTGGCCACAAAAGGAAAAAAATCAGATGCGCATTTAAAATGTTTCATACAAATGGACAGAACAATCAATACTGCTTCCCACAGGTCCAAAATGGTAAATAAATTGTATACAATGTGGTGTGTACCTTTTTCTGCTGCACTTCCTGCCCAAATAGTTTCATTACCTAGCAACATAGTGAATTATGTTTTTTTTTTACAATAAAGGAACATACCTTGGGTGAGGAGTTAGCACATTGGTGATGATAATGAATGTTCATAGAACTCTCCATACTCCCTGGCTGTGAGCTCGATAAAAAGAATGAAAGCTATCAAGGAGTCAAAAGAAGCCGCTCTAGGAGTCATTGTAATGGGGAGAGATTAAAGAAGACACATAAGATACATTTCATCTGCTTGCAAACTCTATCTATGAACTGAAAATGTCTCTTTCAATAGCACATGCTATCAGCTTTATTTTGTTGGGAATTATGTTGTGCCTTCATCCTGTGAAACAGAATTCAGATTTGCACCTGTGTCCAGTTTGTACCTGTTATGATCAAGATAATCAAACAAGTGACAGCGCTCCAGGCTGTAACTGAAATGAAAACCAACAGAGGCATGCAGAGCCCCACAGGGGCTAAATACATTCCTTGAATGCAAATCAGATGCAAATTATGTACTAATTCCTAAGGTAAAAATTTGAATGCAGATTAAAGCACATGAATGCAGCTAGCCAAAAAGAATACTTACGTTAATTTTGTACAGCAGGAGATATTGGCAGCGCTTCCAGACAGAGGCTGTACCCGAATTAGCTACCTGCAAAGATGTGCAGAGCTCCAGAATATGGACAAAATTACACAACTTGTATTCAAAACAGGTACAGCAAAGGAGTGTGTAAGCTTTAGTATAAATAATATGTGCACATATGATTCCCTACTAGACTTCCCCACAGAGATGATGGGCCCTCACGGGAAAGACCTACCACTAGTCTACCAATAAAAACATAATTTTAAAAAAGCTAGCCAATTCGGGTAAAGCCTTCAAAGATGTCTCTTTGAAGAAATGTGTACACCATTTATGACTAGCAGCACTAGTAAAAAAAGATTTATTGTTAGACTAGCACTAGGTCTTCCCTGTGAGGGCCAGTCATCGCCGTGGCTAATTCGAGTACAGCCTCTGTCTGGAAGCGCTGCCAATGTCTACTGCTGTACATGATCAAGATAATGCCTTGTGTAAATCCTAAATTTGACTCATCTATCACATAGCCTTCAGATTACTCTAGAGGAAAAAGCCTCCCTTGCCCCATTAGGATGTTAAGCCATACAGGTAAAGCAGATTGGTCAATCCCATTTACCTCTCTGTAGCCGTAGAAAGGTGAACCCACAGGTAAGACATTGTACTATCTTATCTTTGGGTCTTTCACTCCGCAATGTGGTGTGTACCTTTTTCTGCCGCACTTTCAGCCCAAATAGATTTATTACCTAGCAACAAAGTGAATTATGTTTATTTTTTTTTTTTTTTTTATTATATTCATGTTGTTTACTTTCTTTTAGTAAATATATTATTGGCAATTTCTTATGTTTTCAAACATTAAATATAAAATAATTAAGTGGCTTTTTACTGAACTGAGCAAAACCCTATTCTCCTAATTACTTCTCTTTACCCAGATGCTAACCTGTCAATTACTACAGTGAACTGTTAGAATTTTTGTCAGGTTGAAAAATGCAAATCAAGAGGGGAATCTGTCCTAGTAGCCCTGCTGAAAGATGAGAGGTTGTTGAGTGTTGAAAGGTGGCATTTCTGAAATTTTTGTAAGTACTTTAACCTGCTGGGGACCGGCTGCCTAACCTCCCTTAAAGAGACTCCGTAACAAAAATTTTAGCAGTATTTCTCATATTCTACAAGTTCCTAATGCTGTTACATTGTGCTCTGGCTTACTGCAGCACTTTCTACTTGCACGGTCTTTGTAATAAATCAACTTATCTTTCCCATGTCGGACTTGTCGGCTGTGTCTGGAAGGCTGCCAACTCTTCAGTAATGTGAACAAGTTAACTCCTTCCAAGCCCCTCCAGTGCTCCTGTGATTACTCCTCACAGACAATGTCCCTGCTCTCACTGTCAGCTTGTCTATCTGTGAGGCTGATAAACACAGACTGATAAACTGAACAAAGAATAGCTGGCTGATGAGGAAGCTGCCTGTCAGGCTGACACGAGTGCAGACCTGAGACTACAGGCTCTAAAGACACAGCTTGTCATGCTTCATTGACACAGAGCTCTTTCAAAACTTGCACATAACCTCTGGAGACTGAATTCAATGTGTAACCCACTGAATTCTCTGTGTACTCAATGTGTATTAACTGAGTTCACTGCTCTGCTGATGTACTTCCTGTTTTGGTGGCCATCTTTTCTGTTTACAAAACAGTTTATAAAACAGTTTTTTTACCCTCTTTAATGCAGCGGAGAGCAGCAAAAATAATACAGAGGGGGCTAGGAGATGACCCCAAACAGGCAGGGATGTTTGTTTATACTTAATTTTGTGAATACAGATTCTCTTTAAAGGGACTCCGAGCTCATCTAAAAAATAAAAGTTGTACTTACCCGGGGCTTTTTCCAGCCCAGTGCTGGTTGGGAGGTCCCACGACGGCGTCCTGGCTCCTCTCCTACTCCCCGCTCCGGAATGGCTGACCGGCCGCAGCCCGGACGACACTCGCCCGAGTGTCGGGCTGCTCCTTCCGCGTATGACGCGGCTGACGTCACACGCCGGCCGCCTCGCGTCATCACGGCGGCCGGCGTGGCAGTACCGCGCATGCGCGATTAAAGCGTGCATGCGCGGTACTGCCACGCCGGCCGCCGTGATGACGCGAGGCGGCCGGTGTGTGACGTCAGCCGCGTCATACGAGGAAGGAGCAGCCCGACACTCGGGCGAGTGTCGCCCGGGCTGCGGCCGGTCAGCCATTCCGGAGCGGGGAGTAGGAGAGGAGCCAGGACGCCGTCGTGGGACCTCCTGACCAGCACTGGGCTGGAAAAAGCCCCGGGTGAGTACAACTTTTATTTTTTAGATGAGCTCGGAGTCCCTTTAAGGACCAGAGCATTTTACCTGTGGGGGGTCTCATTTGGGGGGTCAGGCAGCTGGATTCCCAGTATAGATAGCTAGGCATTATGTCCTCAGTATAGCCTGGTGTCCCCCGTATTGCAAGCAGCCTTTACTCACATCCCTGGGTCCTGCAATGAGCAGCTCTAGCCCCCTCCGTTCTGGCTGGCATGCTCGCTCGCACTGATTCTCCTTTCCCTCCTACCCCAGCTGCTCACTAGTGATCACTACGATGTGTCCTTCTTAATTTTACTACCCCAGCAATTACACCCTTCTCATGGACTAACTCGTACTTGTTTTGCCGGGTCTCTGTAAACAGCATTTTATACCCTGATTGTATGTATAACCTTGTGCTATGTTGTATAACCGTTTGCTAGCTCTCTGTCTGTCATCCCTTGTTGCAATGTATGTATCCCTATTTATTGTCCAGCGCTGCGTAATATGTACGTAATATGTATACGTACGTCTGCACTTAATCTGATAAAGGGTACCCTACGTGGCCCTGAAACAATTGTCATGTTGTGCATACAATAAAACTGCTTGGAACTTTGAACTGGTGTGCCAGCCGACCTTGAATTGCTTACATACAAGAATAGAGAGCAGTGGTAATAACTATACATGGAAACCGAGCATTCATTACAAGCTATAAATATCACTCTTCTGCTACTTACTCAATACCAGTAGGAGTACAGCAGAATGTCCAATCTTTTGCATATATATGCTTTACTTCTAGATGAGCAGCAGACCCAGTAAATTATAAATATATCAGAGTTGAAATCAGTTTTGGAGTGTAGATTTACCACTTTGGACCAACCTTTTCTGTAGTAGTACTGTAGTAGATAAAAGTAGATCGAAACAGCTACCAATGTTAGTTTTGTTCCAAATGATGCAGCACAAAGCTATGTAGATATTAAATCCCTGCTGCTCTTGTTTGCATTTCCTGATTCGTTTTAATGAAAATTTTGGACAGAACTGATTGACTTAGGCCCTAGTTTTTGACTGATTTTTGTTTCATTTGATTGGTTTATCAAACTGACCATCTAGTCAATTTGAAATCATTGCACAGTGAAAGGCTGTGTGATAAAGATGGCTTTATGTTATTCTGTACCTATACTGATGAGAAAAAGGCTACAGTATGTGCTGATATATATAGGAAAAATGTGGTTCTAAAATGTTCAAAATGTTTATTATGTGTTTCCTTTCTTCTCACATGTTCCCCTACATTTGTTAATACTGTGCAAATCTTATCAGCACTTTAGCAAACACGGAGGGGCTGGGCTCACATAATTAATGTGTTAATTTAAATAATGGCAATGCCATGTCAGTATGCTGTAACAGAGCTAAAATCAGTTAATGCAAATATGATTTATTAGTGATCAAAAGCTTACACTAATAATTTTAATTATACATTAAGCAAACCTAAACTGAAAACAAATATATGATATAATTCATTGTATGTGTAGTGTACCTCTCTCTCTGCCTGAAGTAACTATAAATGTTAATAACACTCCCATAACTTCAGTTCCCAAAGCACGGTGCTTGGGGGTAATATTCGACTCTTCTGTCTCTTTTATTCCTCATCTTAACTCCATAACCAGCTCCTGCCATCTCCAACTCAAAAATATATCTCGCATCCGTCCCTTTTTCACTCAAGACCCAACCAAAATGTTAATACATGCTCTTATAATTTCTCGTCTGGACTACTGCAACGTACTACTTTGTGGACTACCTTCTAACAAACTGGCCACGCTCAAGTCGGTACTGAACTCAGCTGCTCGTCTCATTCATCTTTCTTCTCGATCTTCCTCTGCTGACCCTCTCTGTCAAGCTCTTCACTGGCTGCCAATTAACCAGAGGATCCAGTTCAAACTCCTAACCCTAATCTACAAAGCTCTCCACAATCTCTCTCCCCGGTACATATCCTCACTAATTTCCAGATACAAACCCAATCGCAATCTCAGATCTGCATACAATCTTCTGTTGTCCTCCTCTAGAATCACCTCCTCACATTCACGCTTACAAGATTTTGCCACGCTTCACCCCTTCTCTGGAATCCCCTCCCACAACACATCCGTCACTCGCCAACCTTTGTTACTTTTAAACGCTCTCTAAAAACTCATTTGTTCCGACAAGCATATGCGCTACCCTAGGCCACTTCCTTTTGTCCTAAGATCAAATTGCACTCCTACTAGGTATCCTAAAACACACTGCCTTTATATATTTTATCTTATACTACCCCTCCTCTTGTTTCCCCCATTCCCTTTAGATTGTAAGCTTGCAAGGGCAGGGCTCTCTCCCCCTTTTGTGTCTTGGAAATCATAATACATTTCATTCATCATGTTACTTTTATCACTGTCATTACCACTTCTGTATTTTGTATTCTGTATGCTGTATCATTTTTTGTATGTAGTCACTAATTATGTATCTTGTATATTAGTGTACACCATTGTCTGTATTATGTACCCCATGTTTGTTTCTTACTTTGTACAGCGCCACAGAATATGTTGGCGCTTTATAAATCAATAATAATAATAATAATAGTGTATACCGGTAGTACTTATGTAAACAGAACTTTCCTAGTGTCTTCTTCAATTTCTCTATTTTACTCTAAGCAAGTGACAGTTTCTTTCATCATTTGTTTATTATGATGCTTTTACGTCATCTGTGTAAGAGGACATTATGGTTCTTAAAAGTCAATTCAGCTATTTTGTATTGTGTTTATTGTGCAATAAACTTTTTGGGGAGGTAAACTAAAATATACTCATGCAGTTACAAAACAAAGGAATGTTTTCTCTTTGTGAACTTTTCAGCAATCCCTTGATATCAGCAGTATTTCCTCAGCCAAACAGAAATGATTTGGATTCTTTTTGCTTTTCATGATGGACTATGGCTGCATTCAACTCGCTCATTTGCATAGATAAATGCACTGTCCTTATTAGCCCTTGCAATAAAAAAAGGGATTCAGACAAGTCTTTAGCAGTACTGATACTATATACTGTATGTACCCATGTTTATCTCATCGTGCCAGTGCCACATATCAGTTCAATTACACTTTAAGTATAGTATACTAATACTTTGCTATAAACCTGAATAAAGTGTTGGTGTTGATTTACTATGGTAAGAGAACAGTAGAGGATACTGAAGAAAAGTGATCCATCTAATCCCTGACTTATTATATTTGCACCCGGAAGTTCAAAATTTGGCACATATGTGTACTTTGAATGGATCAATCGTTTGTTATCGTTCGGTACAAATGACTAACAGCAGTTATCGTCCGAACTCATCCGCCAGGATGAATTGGTCTGCATGGATGATAACCGCTGTCTCTTTCGAATCCTGGCTAGGGTCAGTACCTATTCAGTAAGGAGTTCAAGGCAAGACTCCCTAACACTGCGGGGTGGCCTCTTGAGCGTGCCCTTGTGGCTGCAGCTCTTGAGTGCTTTGAGTCCGCCAGGAGAAAAGCGCTATATAAATGTTCGGATTATTATTATTCTGATTATTATTTACCTTGTTGGGGCAGTTTTTTTGAACGATTTTTATCAGCCAGCCTGTCACTCATCCTTTGTTTCTGATGACCACAGTCTAGCATGTGTACAGAGCTTGAAGCCAGTTGCGTGTGGTCCGGTATTAGTTGTGGAGAGAATCCGAAGACATAACAACAAAATTTGTTTAGGTGATACCTTTAATGACTAACTGTACAAGATTCCTTTGCAAGATTTCGAAACTTTAATTTTCGTCTTCAGGCATGTTCTGAACTGGATTAGAACCATACCATACTGGTTCCGATCCAGTTCTGAAACATGCCTGAAGAATGTAAAGTTTCAAAAGCTTGCAAAGGAATCTTGTACAGTTACTCATTAAAGGTATTATCTAAACAACTTTTGTTGCTATGTCTTCGGATACAGGGCTTGCGAGATCTGTCAGTAAGGTTCTCCATCACTAAGGGGTCTTACACTAACAGGTCTGTCACTGAGAGGTCTGTCACTAAGAAGTCTCACACTGAGGGGTGCATGTCCTGAAGTCCATGCACTATGTCACACAGCGAGAGAGCTCCCGCCCATATACTGCTAACTCTATCTATCTATATATATATATATATATATACACAGCCAGCAATTGATGTGACATGTTTCAGACTCACAAATATTGTAATTTATTTCGATTTTTTATTGTGTATTGTACAAGTTCTTCGTTTTTGAATTTGCTCCTCCCAGCTGCTCCTTTTACTGCCTGATGAAGCGGGTTGTAGCCCATGAAACAATTTTTGGAGTAACTTTAGTAAAGAAATTATTTTCACAGGATTTTTGACTGTTGATTAAAAACAAAACTGCAAATACCTTGATATTTATCATGACTTGGAGGTGTCTTAACCTCCTTGGCGGTAAATCCGAGTTAAGGTCAGGGCGGAAAACCGCAGCTCAGAGCGGTAATCCCGACCTCTGCTTGGGGCAGCCACCAGAGGCTTTATGCAGAGCAATGCACGCAGTGGGAACGTTTCTAAATACCTCCCAGGAATCCCGACGTCAGACGCCATTCTTCTTCCTCACCTCCGGGGCTCTGCTTCCTCCTGGTGAGATCGCCGGCTGTCGTCATGACAACAGCCGGCAATTACACTTTAGAGTTGCAGCGCCACCCGGAGGATGGAGACATGACTGTAGCGCTGGAGTCAGGGAGGTGAGTGATTGCTGGGGCTGTGCAGATCTCCCTGGCAGCATGATTTTTTTCCAGGTTTTAGGGTCTGAAAGGGTGCAAAAAATTGTACTACTTTTAGACCCTAAAATCTGGAAAGAATCATACCACCAAGGGAGTTAATCAGCCAGGTTCCCAAATAGTGAAAAAGGCAGCCTGGCAGTTTAAATTACAGGACGAGACCACCTTGCCATCAGATGATCTCAAGCTCAACATCAAAAATAAAGGTATGTGGAAGTGTCTAGTACTGAACGATCTGTGCACAGGCTGTTTTTGAAGCCAACATCCTCTTTTGCTGCATCTGTTTTGAATGCAAAATGTGTAAGTTGCCCATCTTTGGGCTTTGCACATCTATGCAGCTGGTCAATTTGGGTGCAGCTTATATTTGAAAGTGCTGCCATTTTCTCCTGTTGTACAAAAATGTAAGTCTACTTGTGGCTAGCTGCATTCATGTGTATCCGTTTGCATTCAATTTAGTTACATTAGGGACTAGTGCATAGTTTGCATCTGATTTGCATTCAAGGTGTGTATAAGTATCTAGAGATGGCCCGAATGGTTCAACGGAGAACTTGTTCGCGCGAGCTGGTTTGAGTTTGCGGTGAACTGCGAACACTTTGCGAGTTCGACCCACCCCCTATACTACTTCATTGGACTAAACTTTGACCCTCTACATCACAGTCAGCAGACACATGGCAGCCAATCGGGCTGCACTCCCTCCTGAAGCCCCCCCCCCCTTATAAAAGGCAGCAGCGTCAGCCATGTTCTCACTCTGTGTGATGCTGTATTATTTAGAGAAGGGAGAGACATTGGAGAAATAGGGAAAGCGATAGTTAGGAGGTCTGCTAGCCGGCTCCTTGCTGATATTTGTTGCTGAAAACACTTAGCGAGTTCGACCCGCCCCCTATACTACATCATTGGACTAAACTTTGACCCTCTACATCACAGTCAGCAGACACATGGCAGCCAATCGGGCTGCACTCCCTCCTGAAGCCCCCCCCCCCCCTTATAAAAGGCAGCAGCGTCAGCCATGTTCTCACTCTGTGTGATGCTGTATTATTTAGAGAAGGGAGAGACATTGGAGAAATAGGGAAAGCGATAGTTAGAAGGTCTGCTAGCCTGCTCCTTGCTGATATTTGTTGCTGAAAAGCACCCCAAAACAGCTCTTTTGAGAGCTAATGTTCTTCTGATGTGTTTTTTGTGTTTGTGTGTGCCACTGACACTGCATATACAGCCCTGTCTGTCGCAGCTGGCCCTTGCTAATTGCTGTACTGTGCCAGGCCCAGCACATTCAGTGCATACCTTTCACTCCCTCTGTGTGACTGCACTCTGTATTATAAAATACCACCACCAGTCAGTACATACCTTTTCCCTGCACCTGTGTGACTGTACAATTGTATTATAGCAGCAGTCACTGCATACCTTTTCCCTGCACCTGTGTGACTGCACAATTGTAGTATAGCAGCAGTCAGTGCATACCTTTTGCATACCTTTTCAGTGCACCTGTGTAACTGCACATTGTATTATACCACCAGCAGTCACTGCATACCTTTTCACTGCACCTGTGTGACTGCACATTGTATACCAGCAGTCACTGCATACCTTTTCACTGCACCTGTGTGACTGCACAATTGTATTATAGCGGCAGTCAGTGCATACCTTTTTACTGCACCTGTGTAACTGTATTATACCACCAGCAGTCAGGTCAGAAAAGTGTTCAGTACCTCACCTTTATCAATATGAATGAGGCATGGATCCCGGAGGGCTACTGCCTGCCCGAACACTAAGTCAGTCCCCACACACAGCATCTCTGCCTGTACGCCGTGTGACTGCCTGCCCCAAGACTAAGTCAGTCCCCACACAGCATCTCTGCCTGCAGGCCGCTTGACTGCCTTCTCCACCGTAACCAACAGGGTCCAGGACTCCAGGTGGATTCCTGAATTTTTATGGCCGCTGCTGCTAGCAGTGGCTGCTACCAAACATAATAATAATTTTTCTGGTGGGTGTACATGCCTATTTTTTCTGGCTGCACTGTGGCTGCAACAACAAAACCCATGTACATGCGTCAATTCCCCTTCGTCATCGTTACCTTGCCGCGGTGAAGGGGCTTGCGTATCACAATGAAGCAATGACCTATATGAGTGTTTTTTTGGGGGGGTACACCTAAGGTAATAAGGTCGTTGCTTCATTGTAGACAGACCAAATTCGATCTGCTGGACAGTCACTGTTGTTCTGTCATTCAGCTACCTCAGCCCGACCATATGGGCTTGAAAACCGCCATCGCCTGCACTCTCGCCACCAGTCCAGCATGGCCATCACTACACAAACAGGTGTTTGTGGTATGTTACACAGTGAGTTTGGTCTGTCAGTGTGAAGCAGTACACTACTTACACTAACTGCTGATCCATGTATACACATGCAAGATGTTTTCAAGCACTTTAGGCTTCCAATTTAGCAATGCAATATGATTTCTGCTTTTTAGGGATTATAACCCTGCTGTGCGTCAAATTCGTAATTTTCCCTGAGACTTTTGGCATGTATCCCACTCCGCCATGCCCCCCTCCAGGTGTTAGACCCCTTGAAACATCTTTTCCATCATTTTTGTGGCCAGAAACAGCGTCTGTAGTTTTTAAAGTTCGCCTGCCCATTGAAGTCTATTGCGGTTCGAAAAGTTTGCAGGTTCGCAAACTTTTTCGGAAGTTCGAGTTCGAGGTTCGTGAACCGAAAATTGGAGGTTTGAGCCATCTCTATAAGTATCTAGTGGAGCGCTGCACACTTCTGTCGGCTTCATTTTATTTGCAGCTTAGGAGCGCTGCCTATTTCTTGCTGTTCTTTGGAAAAAAAATAAGGTATCTAGGCAATTGTTTAAAAAATCACTCATTTATGAGATGTTCAAGAAGTAGGGGTAATACAAATCATTTGTGAAATTTAACTTAGTAAATGGTGACTTTTCCCCTTTAAACACACTCCTGCAGTTCTCGTAAGAAAACTGTATTGTTTTAAATGTTAATAACTCATTTGAAACTATTTTGCACACAAGTGTTTATATAAGCAATCTGGCAAGCTCCCTTCTGGATTTAAATCAGGACATCTCCGCCCAAACCATCCCACTCCCATATTCACTATGACTCACAGTTGATTACTTTAATATATACTTTAATTAGGCCTACTTGCATAGCAACTGGAGACCAATGTAGAAATGCTGAAAGGAAAAAATAAAAGCTCTCTAAACACAAGTAATTAACTACAGTTAAAATGGACATGTCTGAGAAATGATAAGAAGTATTTCATGCTCCTTGCAGTTGAATTTCATTTGCTCTCATAGGTCATATATAAAATGTATGTAAATCTTCTCTACAGGTAAGATCCAGACGTATTCATAAACGTATACAGAAAAGGTCTAGAAATTAATTAAATTAGAACTGTAATCATAGAAAGCAACCACAGCCATCAAGTCACTGTAATAAAATGTTTAAAGTGTCTGACATACTTCCCTGCACCATCGGAGGTGAGGGGCAGTAGATAAACACAAATCAGCTAACCTACATGTGGCTTAGCCACATTAACTTGATCACCTCAACAGCTCAGGACTTCATGTAGAGGTGATTACGGTAAGCACTGTACTATTTCTGCAATCACTAAGTTTTTAAAACTTGAAAGGGCTATGAGGTGGATTCACAAAGCTTTTCTGATGAATTTTCTCACCTTACTTATTAACTCACAATTTATCTCTTCTTAAATGACTTAACTCATGATTAATCTCTTCTTATCTAACTGAACTCATGATTTATCTCTCCTTAAATGACTTAAGGCTTGTACAAACATCCAACAAAGCACACGGCTAAGCTAATGACATGACCAACTGCACAACAACCCATTGACATGACCTGTATTACCACAAGGCCAAACCAACTAAAAGACCAACTCATTTACATACTGAGCATGCAAGCGGAAAGGTGGACTGCACAATATGGCCACATTGGACGAAAGTTGGGCATAATAGTTACACATGTATACGAGCCTTTAACTCATGGTTTATCTCTCCTTATTTGACTTAACTCATGGTTTATCTCTCCTTACCTCATACACAATTCACTTTTTCTCCTGAGTTTTCTCCCAGGAGATAATTTTCCATCTTCTCTTTTCAGCACTTTTCAGTTGAAAAAGTACCGGGTAAAAAAAGTATTATCAAAATTATGTTAAGGATTTTCTTGCTTGCTGGTGGTTCGAAAGGCATTTCATTCACTAGTGGCCCATATGCAATTCACCTTTTCTCCTGAGTTTTCTTCTAGGCGATACTTTCAAACTTGTCATTAAAATGCCCTTTAAACCACCAGAAAAAAAAAAGTACACAAAATAATTTTGATAGTACATTGTCACCTACCTTTTTTGCACTTTTTCTATTGAAAAATTATTTTAAACCAAAGATGAAACATTATTTCCTAGGAGAAAACTCAGGAGAAAAAGTTAATTACATAGGGTCATCGCTTTATCTCATGAATTACAGTATCTCCTTATTATTATCCTTAGAACAGTGGGCAGCATGGGGAAGATGTAAACACTTGGTTTGACCATACCTCCCAACTTTTTGAGATAAAAAAGATGGACACCTTTAGAACATTCCTCTTTTACACTGCCAGTAGCATCCACAACACGTTTATAGTCTTACAGAAGTCTTTGAAACAAATTACCCAAGAGAAATTTGACAAATGGGTCTAGTCAAGTTGACATTCTAAAATATGTAGAAGTGATCCCCTTACGTGTCCCCTTTTAAGATGCAAGTCTTATTTATGGTTAAACAGGGACCTTAAAGGGGATGAACTATAGACAAAACCTTGTCATCAACCTCAATAGGTAAATATTTACCCAAATCATTCAATAACCAATTAAAACATCAGTTTATTATACATCTTTTTAAAAAAATATTCACATAAATACAAATACACAGTATTCACATAGCCATTACAGCAAAGTCATGTTTAAACAGTTTACAAACATTATGCATAGTTCCCAATTAGGGTACCATGAAACGGGAAATTGCCCCTTATATCATGTCCACCACTATATAAGTATCATGGAAATCCTCTTTGGGACAAATCTATCCATATATTTAACAGTTTATGTACAGCCGAGGTAAACAATCAATTTTCTCGTTTCGTGAAACATTGGACTATATAATATTCACTTCTTCAGGAGTAATGAATTTCCCGGCTAAATTATATTGCGTAATTGGCTTAAAGAGACTCCGTAACAAAAATTGCATCTTGTTTTTTATTATCCTACAAGTTCCAAAAGCTATTCTAATGTGTTCTGGCTTACTGCAGCACTTTGTACTATCACAGTCTCTGTAATAAATCAACTTATCTCTTTCTTGTCAGACTTGTCAGGCCTGTGTCTGGAAGGCTGCCAAGTTCTTCAGTGTTGTGGTTCTGCTATGAACTCCCCCTTCCAGGCCCCTGTATGCACACTGCCTGTGTGTTATTTAGATTAGAGCAGCTTCTCTCTTCTCTCTTATATTTTACAAGCTGGATAAATCGTCCTCTGAGCTGGCTGGGCTTTCACATAGTGAGGAATTACAGACAAGGGCAAAGCTGTTTGCAGGAAGAAACGAGCAGCCTGAAACTTCAGTGCATGAGAACAGGGGGAAAGAAACACACAAATGATCTCTTGAGATTCAAAAGGAAGGCTGTATACAGCCTGATTGTGTATGGATGTATTTTCTATGTGTGGACATACTGTACATCAACCTACTTCCTGTTTTGGTGGCCATTTTGTTTGTTTATAAACAAACTTTTTAAAACTGTTTTTAACCACTTTTAATGCGGCGGGGAGCGGCGAAATTGTGACAGAGGGTAATAGGAGATGTCCCCTAATGCACTGGTATGTTTACTTTTGAGTGATTTTAACAATACAGATTCTCTTTAAAGAGACACTGAAGCGAAAAAAAAATTATGATATTATGATTTGTATGTGTAGTACAGCTAAGAAATAAAAAATTAAGATCAGATACATCAGTCTAATTGTTTCCAGTACAGGAAGAGTTAAGAAACTCCAGTTGTTATCTCTATGCAAAAAAGCCATTAATCTCTACGACTAAGTTAGTCGTGGAGAGGGCTGTTATCTGACTTTTATTATCTCAACTGTAAGTGAACTGTTTTCTTTTTATCTGCTAGAGGAGAAGTCATTACTTCACAGACTGCTCTGAAAGAATCATTTTGAATGCTGAGTGTTGTGTAATCTGCACATAGTAGAGAATGATGCAATGTTAGAAAAAACACTATATACCTGAAAATAAAAGTATGAGAATATTTTCTTTGCTGCTAATCTTCTAGTAATTATTCATAGTACACAACCAATTCATTATATCATATTTTTTTTTTCGCTTCAGTGTCTCTTTAAATCAATCAAAATCTCAGGGAAAAGGTATGCTTCATAGCAAGATTCAACTAACTGCAGTTATGTCAAATTAGAAGTACATGAAGAACCCACAGTACGTAACTTCTTTATGATGATTCAAGTAGGCCAATGTTTGCTGTCAGCTGTCAGCATGACAGCATGGAGTCTGAGGATATGGCTCAGTGTGCGTTCCCACAGAAGTCAAGAGCAAAACTTTTTTTTTTAAACACATCGGTCGTTTCTATCATGCCTACTTTTCCTTTATATTAGCATAAGTTTTACATCCGTTTAGAGGATTAGAATAACGTGTAGAGTCACTTAAAGACATTTTAGCAAAGGAATACATATATTTCTATAGACTTGTACTTCAGTCCTGAAAGAGGGGCATATGGTGAGGTAAGCAGTATTTGGTTCCCAAAAAAGGTCTGTCTCTTAAAAAATGTTTGTGCATGCATGTGCAAGATCTTCTCACTTGCTTTCTATTTTATGCAATATACTGTACGTATGGATGGTAAGTTTTGACTGGTAAGACTGTACATGCATTGATGCACAGTACACTCAAATAATAAATCCATGCACTACAGCATATTGCTGCTTTTTGAATCTGCACTTTGGTTAGATAAGTAAAATATACTTGAACTCATTTACTTGAACAACAAACAAACAAGATGGCGCCGGACTCGGACGCCTCGGCCACAGGGCTCCGGCCTTTTTTGCTATTTTAAGGGCCTTTTTCTCTCTCCACTCACCTCGGTGCTTCACCTCTTGCTGAGGTAGGAGGTGGAGGATATGGGCACTGCCAGTCTGGCTCTGCATCAGCCACGGATCGCAGGTCGGCGAGAGGATCAGCTGTTCGGGGGCCCACGTGCAGTGCGCAGGCATGGAGAGGCAGCACAGAGCTCTGCTGATCTGCTGCCGCTGCCCCCGGGCCATCAGCGCAACCACCTGCGCTGACCCCATCACAGCATTGAAGCCTGGAAACCAGGAATCTAGGATGGCTCCCAGCGTAAGGCCCCCGTCCCCCTCACGTTCCAGCCACGGAGGACGATGCCGTCACTGGCCACCCTGCTGGTCGAGAGAGCTCAGCTTCACACGCTGGTTGCAGGCCGACAGCTGAACAGCTCGTGCTCTGGCTCTGTCATCGCTGCCCGACTGCTGCCCTGAGCCAGCCCCCTCCAGCCACCGCCATGACTAGGGAAGGCACCCCATCGACCAGCTACCTCCGGAGCTGCATCAGCTGAGGCCACCACCCACGTGGTTCAGACCTCCCCATCAGGACAACACCACCGCCGCTACCAGGGTAGTCAGGGAGCCAGCCACCTCAAGCACACGCAGGGACACTAACCAGCCAGGTGACACTGCAATCCCAAGGGGTCTCCCAAGGAACCTCCTGCCCTCCACCACCGGATCCCCCCCCCCCCCGCTCAAAATGCCACCAGGCCGCAGCTGGGGGATGGATTTGTGCAGCCATGGGATCCTCCAGCCACACCATCAACCAGCTGGACAGCAGGTCTCTCTGAACTCTGTCTCTCTCTAGCGTAACAATCCTTCTTCTCCTCATTCTCTCTCTCTCTCTTTATTCCTTTCTCTCTCCCTTTCTTCCTTCTTTTCTCTCCTTCTCTATGTACTGTCGGACATTACGGGGGCATCCGAGTTGCTACGGAGTTGTTAAGCGCCGCCAAGGAGGCAGGCAGCTCCGCTCACACAGCACTAGGACCCCTCCAGTTTTTGTTGCTTTGTATATGCTTGTATATGCCTTGTTGCCTTGTATATGCCTACTCTTGTATACTACGCTGCATGTGTTATGCCTCTCAAGTGGATATCTACTGCATGTCTGACACTGTACCGTACCATCACCGACCCTGTATGTGCCAAAAATAATTTGGCGAAATAAATGATTCTGATTCTGAAAGGGGGTAATTATTTGCTCTCTTTCTCTCTCTCATCCCCTTCACCTAACAGGGCAGGCAAAAATCTCAAATATTACTGCTACCCCCCCCCCCTTGGGATGTGAGGTAGTGTAGAGTCTGATGTCAGTCAGCACTGGGCACTGGTGCTTTGCATAGGTTGGAAGATACAGGCTGTTTAGCTGCATCATTTATTAATGCGCATTGTTGCTTCACATTTCAAACATTCTTCATGTGATTGATGAAAAATAGCTATTGTAAGACGCTTTTATCGTTAACCAGATCATTAAGGCACTCCAGTTCAATTAGTGCTCAAATAAAAACCTTTACCAGTAATACTGGCCGAGTTCTTCAGGAGAGATAAGACCAACACTGCCTCTCCTTTTTAAGCTATTTTTAAGAATTTTAGACATACCGGACACCTCCATAACAGTGTTTTTGTCAGTTGTACACCTTAGTTGGGGGGTCATAGTTTTTTAGCAGATGCTAAAGAACTTCAAGAAGCACAGCCAACCTATTCCTGCACAGGAGATCCAGAAAAAACAAGCATAGTTGGTTATTTTCCCATAGGCTTTGACGGTGGTTGCACATATTGCTCTTGTGTTTCTTTAGACAATCCTGGTGTTTCTGCAGACACCAGAATCAAGATCTCTCGCACTGCAAAATAAGTCTTGTGCTTTCTAAAGAAAAATAAAAAAATGCTATAACCAGAGTCATCCATTATGATTTACATAAAACAATTTGAGCATCACAGGTTTGAGCAATGTTAAAAAAGTTCCCTTTTACTAAATCTTGGATCCATGCTGGACCCAATCACTTGAAATCTTGGATAATTGTGCCATTTATTTCTCCAACATCTCTGCTGTAATCATGTTATTGCTAGTTATTTGGTTCTAATAAAAAATATTTTTGAAATAAAAAAAAGTTCCCTTTTAACTCTTTAGAGAACAGTTTAGGAGAAGCCAAGGCCACCTGGTAAATCCAAACTGTAATTTAATTTTCTCTTGGTTTACAGGTACAGATACTTTTGATGGGTATAGGTACATTCACACATTTTGGAAAGGGAAAAGAGATGTTAATTTTATATATGTTTATGTAACGAATGTGGAATCGTCTCCGTGGTCAGCACATCAGACGTGCGCTGACGCGGCGGATTTCCT
The DNA here is from genome assembly GCF_040937935.1 of Hyperolius riggenbachi. Taxonomy (NCBI): domain Eukaryota; kingdom Metazoa; phylum Chordata; class Amphibia; order Anura; family Hyperoliidae; genus Hyperolius; species Hyperolius riggenbachi. Next base: position 366,974,161 of record NC_090646.1, read on the forward strand.
CCACAAGCGTATAATTGAGGACACCCAGGCTAGGTGCTATGCACCCGCAGAGGGCAATTTCCACCGGCAGATGGCGCTGTGGAGTGCAGGCGAACACAGCCGCTGCACAGCCACAGATGCCAAATGGGAATTGTACAGATCCAGGACAAGGTACAATCAGGCAGGGCTGGATAGCCCACAGGGAACAGAGCAAAAGGACAGAACCAATGTGTGCCCACCAAACTAGTCGCCACCCAGCAACGGCGAACACACAATGACGGAAACGAAGTAGGAAACGCAATCGCAAGAATGGCGATTGCCAATAGCGACACAAGACTGAGCAGGACAGAGCACCAGGGTAGCAAAGGCACAGCAAATCATACAAAGAGAAAGATAAGGAAAATAACAAACGCTAGCTGAACGCGAACACCACACTCATTCGCAACAGTGCACGCGTTCGTGCGCGGTCTCCGCGTGTTACGCACAACAGAGACAAGCACGCCTAACTAACCAAAGACAGACAAACACGAAACAGAGAACGCGAGCGCTTGCTTAACGGTTACCTCACCGAGCCTACAGCAAGCGTTCGTATCAGACAAGACAGACAAACGTGAAACAGGAACTGGGCAGAAAGGATCCACCGCTCTTCCGTCAGAGCAAGTGTGATCCAAGCAGAAACACAGATCAGAAAGATCCACAGCCGCTACCGCTAGCGGTTAGTGCGATCCAGGAAGACAGATCAGAAGGATCCACAGCACCAGCTCCAGAGACTAGAGCGATCCAGGAAGACAGAACAGAAGAATTCACAGCACTAGCTCAAGGCGAGTGCGATCCAGGTTGACTGAACAGAAGGATCCACAGCACTAGCGCAAGGCGAGTGCGATCCAGGGAAGACAGATCAGAAGGATCCACAGCACTAGCGCAAGGCGAGTGCGATCCAGGGAAGACAGATCAGAAGGGGCTACCAGTAACAACCGCTGTTCCGGTTAGCACCCAGACACACAGAACGACTTCCTATCGACCACCGCTGGGACAGGACAGTCGCAACAGACAAACAAACAGATAAGCAATCCTAACGGCACTAAAGAAACTGCCTAGTGCAGTCCCCAGAATTACTCTAAGATAACTTCAACAAGAAGTAGCATGGCTGACACTCTCTAGGAGTGTTTACTACTAACCCTGAAGGAATGACCAGCAAAGGACTGTGGGTAATCCCAACCTTTATACTACCAGTCATCACAGGAGGCAGGTAGGGGATTTGCATAACGAATGTATGCAAATTCCTCAGCAGCAAGCTGCAATACTGACAAAAAGTCTCTCTTAAAGAGACCTGCAGAATGCAGACCTGAACAGTGGTCAAAAAGCTGCCTGTCTGCACAGGCAGCTGAGCAGATTCTCACAGTTTACCAAAGGTTAACATTCATTTTCTTTAACCACTTCAGCCTACAGGGTTGAAATTTTTTTTTGCATCTGAGCAACTTTCACCTCCCATTCACTTGCCAATAACTTTATCACTACTCGGCACAATGAATGGATCTATATCTTGTTTTTTCCGCCACCAATTAGGCTTTCTGTGGGTGATACATTTTGCTGAAAATTAATTTATTCTAAATCAATTTTAACAGGAATATTAAGAAAGAAATGGAAAAAATTATTATTTCTCAGCTTTTGGTCATTATAGTTTGATATTCATACATGCTACCATAATTAAAACCCATGTACTTTATTTGCCAATTTCTCCTGCTTATTACATCATTTAAATTATGTCCCTATCACAATGTATGGCGCCGATATTTTATTTGGAAGTAAAGGTGCATTTTTCAATTTGCGTCCATCACTATTTACAAGCCCATCATTTTTAAAAAATATATTAATACACTCCTTTCACATGCATATTTATAAAGTTCAGACCTTTAGGTAACTATTTATGTTTTTTTTGTTTTTTTTTTATTGTAAAACATTTTTTTTTTACTTAAAAATTGTATGTGGGTAATGTTTGGTGTGGGAGGTAAACAGTTTTTTTTTTATGTAAAAAAGTGTATTTGTTTAACCACATGAGGACCCACCCTTTACCCCCCCCTTAAGGACCAGCGTTACTTTTTGTGATCTGTGCTGGGTGGGCTCTGCAGCCCCCAGCACAGATCAGGGTGCAGGCAGAGCGACCAGATCGCCCCCCTTTTTTCCCCATTAGGGGGATGATGTGCTGGGGGGGTCTGATCCCTCCTGCCTGCTGGGTGTTGCGGGGGGGGCACCTCAAAGTCCCCCTCCGCGGCTAAATTCCTCCCCTCCCTCTCCTACCTGCTCCCCCCCCGGAGATCCGCGCTGCACAGGACGCTATCCGTCCTGTGCAGCCAGTGACAGGACGTCCCCTGTCACATGGCGGCGATCCCCGGCCGCTGATTGGCCCGGGATCGCCGATCTGCCTTACGGCGCTGCTGCGCAGCAGCGCCGTACAATGTAAACAAAGCGGATTATTTCCGCTTGTGTTTACATTTAGCCTGCGAGCCGCCATCGGCGGCCCGCAGGCTATTCACGGAGCCCCCCGCCGTGAATTGACAGGAAGCAGCCGCTCGCGCGAGCGGCTGCTTCCTGATTAATCAGCCTGCAGCTGGCGACGCAGTACTGCGTCGCTGGTCCTGCAGCTGCCACTTTGCCGACGCACGGTATAAGCGTGCGGTCGGCAAGTGGTTAATGTAAAATGTATGTGGGTATAGATTTACTATTTGGCCACAAGATGGCCACAGTCAAATAGTCCTGGGAGCGATCGAGCTCGTTTCCAGGAAGAAGATAGAAGCAGGGGAACTTTTTGGAACCAGAAAAGCTGCAGCGTCTGGAGAGACGCTGTCAGCTTTTCTCCGGGGGGATGCGATCGGTGAAAGGGATCTATAATCCCTTTCACTGAGCTAACGGCTGGTGGCGGGAGCGCGCACGGGGGAGGGGGGCGGGCGCAAAATTTTGTCCAGTTAGGCTGAAGTGGTTAAATGTTGCATTTTTACTACTATTCTGGTTTGTAGTGTCTAGAGTGGTGATATGGAAGGGAAAAGAGAGTTTTGTAAATACGATGACCCCTGTTTCCATAGTCTTGTTTCACTGACATAAACACTTACTGGCCCTTTTGTTAGGTACACATTGCTAGTACCATGTTGGAGAACTGCCTTAATTCTTCATGACAGTTTTAACAAGGTGTTGGAAACATTCCTTAGACATTTTGGTCCATATTGACATGACATGATTACGCAGTTGCTGCAGATATGTCAGACGCACATCCATGATGTGAATCTGATGTTCCACTGCATATTAAATGTGCTCTATTGAATGGAGGTCTGGTGACTGTGGAGGTCATAAGAGTTCAAGAAAGAAGTTTGATATGATGGGAGCTTTGTGACATGGTACAGTACTCTTCTAAACATAGTCATTGGAAGAGGGGTAGACTGTGGTCATAAATTGAACAGGTGTACCTAATAAAGTGGCAATTGAGTGTACATGTCTGTTATTGCGCCTTTATCTTTTAATAAGCAAGGGCGACTAATCTGGTAGTAGATCAAGGCCTCACACTGCTTTAGCATAACTTATAGTAGAGTGGGATGGGGCATGAACACTGAATAAGAGTAGACATCAATAACTGGAACTGAATTGGTTGTATTATACCTGTACAAGAAACACATTAGCATTGGAGAATTCATAGAAGGTTTCTGCACAGCTGGGGTTTGATGCATGAACCAGTGTTTTACTGTCACAACTGGTTTTATGTACACATTACCACACCATCTTTAAAAGCTAATCCTTTGCCTTTAAGGAGAGGCACCATTTACTTATTAAAGGCGCTACGCCCCCGGTCGTAACCACCCTGCCTTCGCAACGCGTGCACACATTCGCAATGCGCAAGCCCACGACACGCACGCCCATGTGCATTCACATGTCTGCGCATGCCCGTCCCCCTCCGCTGTCCAAAGTTCGTCCCTGTGCTGCGTATGCACGCCAGGCACAACACGTGGACACAGGAGAACGCAGGACAGGAAGATTATTACAGGTAATCCCCGGTTAACGAACGAGATAGGGACTGTAGGTTCGTTCTTAACCTGAATCTGTTCTTAAGTCAGAACATTGTGCTATCTCTGTCCCCTGTACCTCCTCTGTGCCCCCCTGTGCCTCCAGTGTCCCCCTCTGTGTCACCTCTGCCATCTGTACCTGCTTATATAAGTTTAAAAGCCATTTTTTCTTTGAATTGATTTTCTCAAAAACTACAAGTCCAATTTGAAAACATTTTTTTTTGCCTTGTTCCCATGGAAATACAAAGATACGAGGTCGGCACTCCACTGGCGAAAATAAACTTGCGTTTATTGATAAAGTTGCAAACACGACATGTTTCGGGGTCACCCCCTTCCTCAAGTGTACATACAACCTTGACACACAGTCTTCTAATATACTACCACCACTAAAGTGCACCACACCCTACTCTCCAGGACACACCCTCTGGTCAGCTGACCAAAGTGATGTCATACGGGTTAACCCCGCAGGATCAATCCAGAACAATTACTTACTGGGCACTACACATATAATGTCTAAAATCACAAACACTGGTCCACATGACAGCCCGGGGGCCCCAGGTCTCTCTCACTCGCTGGGGCCCCCAAACCACCATGCGACACCTAGAGGGAAGTGTGGACAAGCCCTGGACCTCTCACCTCCAGGGAACTCACCCCACCACCTCTAAACTGAATGCCAACTGCAACAAACACAATTGCTAACTTCCAGCTAGAGCAATATCCTGCCTCTATCTGGCCAGCAGATGCCAGTCAGCCAATCAGGTGTACTGTCATACACCCTTTGCCTGCTGTACCAAATCTAGCAGGAATTACATAAATTAGCATTCAGGTGGGAGGCTTTGGTTGGACGCAATCGTGAATTGCATCGTTTACAGGGACGCCCCGTGTAGGCACATCTCCCACACGGTCCCCTCCCTAACCACTCACCTGTCAATCGCATCCTAGAAGCTGCAAAAATTAAATTTAAAATCACAAACACTGGTCCACATGACAGCCCGGGGGCCCCAGGTCTGTCATGTGGACCAGTGTTTGTGATTTCAAATTTAATTTTTGCAGCTTCTAGGATGCGGTTGACAGGTGAGTGGTTAGGGAGGGGACCGTGAGGGAGATGTGCCTACACGGGGCGTCCCTGTAAACGATGCAATTCACGATTGCATTCAACCAAAGCCTCCCTGAATGCTAATTTATGTAATTCCTGCTAGATTTGGTACAGCAGGCAAAGGGTGTATGACAGTACACCTGATTGGCTGACTGGCGTCTGCTGGCCAGATAGAGGCAGGATATTGCTCTAGCTGGAAGTTAGCAATTGTGTTTGTTGCAGTTGACATATAATGTCTACCGAGGTAAACATGAGCAAAGCATACATAAGCCTAAGCAAAAGTACAGTAGTATGGGCCATATTAGTCAATTTTTTGTCATTTATGCAACGACTAAAAGACTGTTTGATAAAACAGAGAAACCGAGAGCCCAATATAGTGTAGTATGTATTGGATCAGGGAGAATTAGTGTGGAGTAAGTATTATACTTACAAACATGGGTTACCGTTTAGGCAACCACTATATAGGCAGGTGGGGAGATTAGACCTGTCCCCACTCAGGATTAAGATGTCGCTCTCTGAAGAAGGAAAGGAGGGTTTGTCACCCTTCCAACCACCAAGGGTGGATATCTTGACAAGTAGATGTACAGAGGCGCCAAAAGGATAAAATATGCTAAAATGTTTAAAATATTCGGGTGGCGGCGGTGGACCGGCCACTCAGAAATAGACTCGATGCTGTCATTTAAGATAAAGACAATTTATTCACATACTCCATGAACAGAACCGTAATGCGTTTCACGGGTATATTCCCGCTTCCTCAGGCAATAAACAGATAGGAGTACACAGTACAGTCTCAAGGTCACGAATACACAGAGGTCAAGGTCACAGAGGCGCTATTCGTGACCTTGAGACTGTACTGTGTACTCCTATCTGTTTATTGCCTGAGGAAGCGGGAATATACCCGTGAAACGCGTTGCGGTTCTGTTCATGGAGTATGTGAATAAATTGTCTTTATCTTAAATGACAGCATCGAGTCTATTTCTTAGTGGCCGGTCCACCGCCGCCACCCGAATATTTTAAACATTTTAGCATATTTAGACTGTTTAATATTGTTCCCATGGAAACACAGAATCCATGCCGTCTGTATCGGCAGGTCATTTGTAAGTCGGGGGTTCGTAAGGCGGGAACTACCGGTATATAGGATTTATTGCATTGCGGATTCAAAATTGTTTACGCATGTAAAAATATTGCTCTTAAATTCATGTGTGAGCAGTTTATATTCTTACATTAACTAGTGTAAAATGATACTCATGTGTTACTGGGATAGCACAAAACTTTACACATATAATTAGCTAAGGCATGAAATAATGCACAGATTAACACACAATGGGCTTGATTCACTAAACTGTGCTAACTGATATCACGGCCACGCTAACATTTTGCGTGCATTATAACGCTCTTAACAGTTTTCATGCACAATCGTGAAAATTCACGATTGCGTGCGAAAAACATTACGTGCGTTATAACGCGTGCAAAAACAGTAGCGCGCCCGTGATATCAGTTATCACGGTTTAGTGAATCAAGCCCAATAAAAGATATGATTTTAGTTTTGTGAAATTAGATTTTGCATGACCTTGCACAGTGATAATAGTGCATGATTGATAGTTTACACATTTTTATTGATTCATCGTTGCTATGGTATCTTCACTCAAGAAAATGGGTCAGCACCATCAATAACCAAAAACTAATCAATTGTATTGTTATATTTGAGCAAAGTATCTAACAAAGAGCCTAATTACAATCTAGAATCTGTGCAGAACGGTATAGATATATAAACCAGATTAGACCAAGTAAACCTCAAAACACTGCACCAGACAATTAGGTAAAAAATATTCCATCTTTATTGAACAATCAATTAAAAACAAATAAAAACAAAAGTATGCGGGAGGAAGGCATATATATAATCAATAACCTCAAATACTATAAATAATCAGGGGGATGGGGTTCCCCAGAGGGAATAATAAAGTGCACTGTGTCACCAATCATGCAAATTATACACAAACAGTAGAAAATGAGGTAATGGTGGAAAAGGTTCTAGATTCTAAGAAGGAGACAAAGTCCCAAAGTGCAGTGCTGGCTATAAGAATAACAAGTGGAGAAAGTGCCACAAAGTTGATAAAGTGAAAGATGGTCCCACGGGGACAGTCTCCCCGTGATGCCTTCGCGATTCGCCGTTTAATCGGCTTCCTCAGAGCTAATGAATCATTTAGCACAGCTCGTTTAAATAGGGAAAGATGCGGTGAGCCGGGTAGAGGGGGCGGAATACCGTCATACAACGTGGCCACGCTGTAGCCGCTCCTGCGCTGCGTTGCCTAGCTGTCGGCTCCCTAACTATGGTGGCCAAAACAGGCCAAAAGGAATACGAAGGTGCATCTTAGGGAATATTGAGCGCCATCTAGTGTCTAAATAGGAAATTTACTGTATAGGGAATGGCTATTATATGCCCTATGAATCCTGGCTGTGCATAGATTAAACAAAAAAGGAAAAAAATATTTATTTTTACAGGATGTAAAAATAGTACATCCACTAAAGCAAGGAGAGATAGACAGAACCTGGAAATGAATATAAGGCTAAACAAGAATATCAAATGAAGAAAAATAATAAACTTATGAACTGCAAAAAGAGGAAAATAAAAACCAGTACAGAGATCAATATACAAACTGCATATATCGTATTATTAACAATCATCATATAAACCGGGAAATATGCAGCTCTCACAATTGCGTAAAGAGATTCACAAATATGGAAGCCAGAAAGGAGTAAAAAATGTTTTTCGTACATCTCAATTATTTTCATCAGGGCCCAATAATGTTTATACAGGTTACAAGGGGTGTCCACCCAGTATTTTCTCTGGGTCCAAAGAAGTACAGACACAAAAGACAGACTCGAATCATGGATCCGCAGCATCCCGGTCCAATAACCTAATAATTCACAGACAGTTTTACCAGTTACTATATTTACCAGTATTTCAGAAAACCACATTCAAGATCAAACTCATTATTAGTAAATCACTGAGTAATTATATCCAGCTATATAGGATCACATAGACTTGCCCTACTCACTGAGGCAAAAAATATGGAGGAGGGAGGACGCAGAGATCTGCCCTACTCACAAAGGCTATCCTCTGCAAAGACAGTACATATGTGCATGTATAAATGTCTGACCACATGCTATCCATTAGGGGTAGGCCCTACTCACAAAGGCTACCACGAAAATAGGAGAGGAAACAAAGCGGGTGTGTGGATTAACACAGTTAGCTCACAAGATGTGCAACAAGATGGAAAGGTGGTACAGAATATATATTGTGCTCGGGACACTCATAAAAGTCGAAAGAGTGATGCATACAAAGAACATAAGGAAAACACACAGTTGGTGTGCATGCTCACACTAGGTAGGGTGTGGGCTACTCACCATGCCCACAACCCCCCCACAAATCTCAGGTGTAATTACTGTAAAAAACCAATAAAGGTAAAATCCTCATTAAGACCTACCGGTTGTAGTGAACCCATGTCAAAGATCCATCTTGTTTCATTTCTTAGTAATGCTTGAGTGATATCTCCACCCCTAGGGGAGGAAAGTACTTTTTGTAAACCCACAATTGACTAGCCCATGGTGTTACCACCATGAGCTTCAAGGGCATGTTCTGCCACCGGAGTGAGGTTCTTACCATCTTTCATGTCCCTTGCTGCCAAACGAATCGTCAACCTGTCAAAAACCTGAGCGGTTCTTGCCTTTTTCATGATTGCTAACTCAGTAAAGGACCAGCCATTAAAGTGTTGCTATCATATACATCCGGCATAGTGGGGTCTGAACCCTCTATAACAGTAATTATAGATTGACGGTATACCTTGAAATGAATCAGAGCACTCAGTATATGATTTTATATAAAAAATTGTATTTGCTTATCATACAGCATATATACAAAATATGAACAGTTCCAAGTAGTGTTTCCTTATAACAGTATTCCATCTTATCAAGGCTTTATAGCCAAACGATCATCAATCTTCTAAGTACATTCAAAAAAGAATATAACAGTTGCGATATGTAGAATAAGATCAAAAGTAGTCTCACCTGTATCAATAGCTGTGTATCTAGTAGCTGTGTAAAACTTGTAGTAATCTTCTTAAAGAAATAGCATAAAAAATAGCTTCTAAAAAAACTTCTTGTTAACATCTTAACAAAACTTAATGCTGAAAAATTAATAAAGTAAATCACCAGAATATTAAGCATATTACCCATTCTCTGTCATCTCTTCAGCATCTAGAACCACTTGTGGGAAGGTAGCTTCTGCCTGATGTGTCTTCTCAGGAGATGGTTGGGCTTCTGCAAACTATGAGCTTTCAGGCCCTACTTTTATAGGGGTTGGAGGCAATATGGCTGCCTAATGTGGATCTTCCCTGGATCCCAGGTTCTGATTGGCTAAAGCTTCCGTGCGTCAAACCCTATCTATGTTTTGAATACCTAAATCACAATATTATTGTTTATAAATTCTTAATTACCTTATCTTGTGGGAATTTACGTAGGTTTGCAATGTTTACACATTCTAATCAGATCATTTCTGACGCAGTTAATTAAAAATGGACGTCACCAGCCATCTTGTCTGCTGGCTGCCCCAGACATTGAGACTAAACAATGTCATTTATGATAATTAGTTTTTGGAATGTGTCTGTACTTTCCCAGGTCAGGTTGACCCTATACACAGACCTATAAGAGCCTTCAGCAATTTAAGGCTTATTGAAGCATACAGGGCTTCTAATATACTTATTTAAATATAAAGCTTATTATATAATTCTTCTTAAAACAATTGATGAAGAAATAAATATCTAATTTCAACCGGCAGAGGTCAGCATTTAATAACAAATAACAATCTATTAATAATGTTGATTTTATAAAACTATGAAACCGCTAGGTGGCATCATTGAATATATAATTACTGCAGTAATGTGAGTTTAACTTGCTTCTCTGTCTTCACACAGAAGCCTCTTTAAATGTCAAGGCCACGCACTAACATAAACAATAATGCTCTGGCTTTTTGTAACCAGTACGTCTATTATCTGCCAGCTTGCAAGTTAAAATAATCTCATAAGCTTTACAGCCTGGAATATGCTATGTCACAGAGCAATATAAAGTACTCTAACTTTTCACTTTACAATGAAATTTTGCATAGGACATTAAAACTTAACACATATACATATGACATATTTTCCTGCATAAATAAAACTGCTAGAATTCTGACAGACCAGTGCTTTTGAATACCAGTTTTGAGCATATTCTTGGTCTGTCCCACATATACCCTTCTGCAGGGACAAAGCAACATATAGATGATACCTGTACTCTGACAGTCAATGAATTGTCTTAACTGAATGGTCCTCCCCGTCTTGGGGCTAGTCACTGCCTTTGTGGTATTCATAAATGGACAAATGTTACATTTCCCACAGGGATAACTTTCTGTTACTGGATTCGTAGTGTGTCTTTTCTGTCTTTGAAAGTGGCTCCTACACAATAAGTCCCTCAAATTTGATGCCCTCTTAGCTGTAATGCCAGGTTGAGCAGGCAAAAACTGGGCAATAGCTCTATCTGTTGTGAGAATTGGCCAATGTCTTCTGATGATATTCTGGAGATCGTTCCAACTGTTATTGTAAGGTGTACACAATCGTACAATGTTGTCACTTTGTTTCCTGTTTGGGTAAAGAAGTTCATCTCTTTTTGTGTCCCTGGCTCTCACAAAAGCCCTATCTACCACTGTTTTTGGATATCCCCGTCAATAAAATGTTTTTTCAAGTCCTTAGCCTGAGTCTCAAAGTTAGTGTCAGTAGAACAGTTTCTCTTCAATCGAAGGAACTGACCTGTGGGATTGTTATTCCGTAGGGATCTCGTGTGAAACGACGAGTAGTGAAGGAGGCTGTTGACAGCTGTTTCTTCATGGTATAATGTGCTGCCAATATGGCCATCCTTTGTGAAGAACAAATGAGGATCAAGAAGTTGGTCGATATTTGTGAAATAGAAGATGTCAAAAAAATATTCAAGAAGTTGTTATTTAGGTCCCGTATAAACTGTATCCCAATTCCTCCGAGCCCTTCCATAGGATTAATATGTCATATATGAAACAATACCACCCCACAATATGGGGGTGGTATCGTTCCATCTGTTGTCCCCACACTAGCTGTCTCTCCCACCATCCTAAGAATACATTTGCAATAGATGGGGCACACTTAGCTCCCATGAAAATTCCATGGGTCTTTAGGAACCACTTACCATTAAATGTAAAGTAGTTATGGGAGAGAACAAACTCCATCAAGTTCAATAAAAATTCATTGAAGTCACTTCTAGAGATGGGGGTGGTGGACAAGAAAAATTGAATAGCCTCACGAGCATCACTATGGTCTATATTTGTGTACAATTATTCCACATCACAGGTGATGAAGAAGGAACCTAGGGACTCAGAAATGCCATTAAGTTTGCTAATCAGGTCTAGTGAATCCCTAACATAGGAGTCCAATGCTGTGACATGCGGTTGTATGAAAAAGTCCAAAAAGGCACAGCTTTTTTCAATTAAGCTGCCTATACCGGCCACAATGGGTCTCCCCGGTGGCTTAATTTTATTCTTATGGACTTTAGGAAGTAATTAAAAAGTCGGTGCCATGGGCTTACTCACCGTCAGATATTGTTTTTCACTAGTTGATATCAGGCCATCCTCTTTAGCCATATCCAATAAATCGTCGAGTTTTTTCTTGAAAACATCTGTGGGATTGCTTCTCAGAGTCCTGTGCAGGGGCATTAGGAAACATTCTACTATGTTCATAAGCATTCCGTGAGCCCAAATTAGAGTCCTCTGGTTGTCTTCGTCTATTTTGCTTTATCTTATTTCTCTTATACTTTTGTCCCTTCCCGTTGCCCCTATGTTTCCAAAAAAAGGCTTTTCCTGTGTCATAGTCTGTCCTATCACTGATAAGCTTATTTTTTTTTGGTCCAACCATTCTTGACTCAGTTGCAAACAGATATTGCTAAAGTTGAAAAAAACACCATTGTTAATAAGAAAAATAAGCTTTGAGTAGGACATTAATCTTATCCTTATTTTTAGGCAATAGCTCCCTGTCATGTTTCAAAAGCATATTTATGATGATAATGGAACACTTGCCCAATCCTTTCTCCCAATCTTCCTTTTCTTGGGCAGTCACTTCCTAAGATTGTTTTTTTTTTTTACAGTAATTACACCTGAGATTTGTGTGTGTGTGTGTGTGTGTGTGTGTGTGGGGGGGGGTTGTGGGCATGGTGAGTAGCCCACACCCTACCTAGTGTGAGCATGCACACCAACTGTGTGTTTTCCTTATGTTCTTTGTATGCATCACTCTTTCGACTTTTATGAGTGTCCTGAGCACAATATATATTCTGTACCACCTTTTCATCTTGTTGCACGTCTTGTGAGCTAACTGTGTTAGTCCACACACCCGCTTTGTTTCCTCCCCTATTTTCCTGGTAGCCTTTGTAAGTAGGGCCTACCCCTAATTGGATAGCATGTGGTCGGACATTTATACATGCACATATGTACTGTCTTTGCAGAGGATAGCCTTTGTGAGTAAGGCAGATCTATGCGTCCTTCCTCCTCCACATTTTTTGCCTCTGTGAATAGGGCAAGTCTATGTGATCCTATATGGCTGGATCTAATTACTCAGTGATTTACAGGGGTGTTGCTAGGATTCTAAAAGATCTGGGGCACTTTTGGGCACTCCAGATGGAAAATGGGTGTGATCCCGCACCAGAATGTGGGTGTGGTCATGGGTGGAGCCAAATTTACATGAATTTAACTTTGATATAAATAGATCTGCCCTTAAAAAAATGCAGCATATCAGATAAATAGGCAGTGTCACTTAAACTAGGCAGAGTTACCTGGCTTCTGTGCTGGCTGGTCTGGCTTTCTGCTGAGCAGGCTGGCCTGCCGCCAGGTTGTCTGGCAGTTCCCCCATAGCATTCCCTGGCCTTCTAGTGGACCCCTCCCATGCTCCCACAGGCCTCCCATGGAGGCACCACAACTCTCAGCATGGCCCAATAGAAGAACCATAATTCCCTGCATGCCCCCAAAAAGGCATAACAGCACCCAGCATGGAACCACAGCACCCAGTATGCCCACATAGAAGCACCAAAACACCCAGCATACCCCAATTAATGCTCCCAGCATGCCCGCCATTAAGGCACCACAGCTGACTCTGCCTGGGGGACATCCAGGGCAACCCAGAAGAGATCCAGGGCACGTGCCACTGATCTTTGGGGCTAGCAACGCCCCTGGAGATTTACTAATAATGAGTTTGATCTTGAATGTGGTTTTCTGAAATACTGGTACATATAGCAACTGGTAAAACTGTCTGTAAATTATTAGGTTATTGGACCGGGATGCTGCGGATCCATGATTCGGGTCTGTCTTTTGTGTCTGGACTTCTTTGGACCCGGAGAAAATACTAGATGGACACCCCTCGTAACCTATATACACATTATTGGGCTCTGATGAAAATAATTGAGATGTACTAAAACATTTTTTTTAGCCCTTTCTAGCTTCCATATTTGTGAATCTCTTTATGCAATTGTGAGAGCTGCATATTTCCCAGTTTATATGATGATTGTTAATAATACGATATTTGCAGTTTGAATATTGATCTCTGTACTGGTTTTTATTTTCCTGTTTTTGCAGTTCATAAGTTTATTATTTTTCTTCATTTGATATTCTTGTTTAGCCTTACATTAATTTCCAGGTTCTGTCTATCTCTCCTTGCTGTGGTGGATGTACTATTTTTACCTCCTGTAAAAATAAATGTTTCTTTCCTTCTTTTTTGTTTAATCTATGCACAGCCAGGATTAATAGGGCATTTAATAGCCATTCCCTATACAGTAAATTTCCTATTTAGACACTAGATGGCACTCAATATTCCCTAAGATGCACCTTCGTATTCCTTTTGGCCTGTTTTGGCCACCATAGTTAGGGAGCCGACAGCATGACTACGTTGCTAGGCAACGCAGTGCGGATGCGGCTACAGCGTGGCCACGCTGTATGACGGTTTTCAGCCCCCTCTGTAGCTCACTCGCTTTTATACATTGTTATTAGACCACTGTCCTCACATGGTTTTTTTTACTCTCCTTGGTTTCTACACTATACCTTGGCATTGCTATATATTCCCTTGTTATGATTGGTATTTTTGTAATTACAATTGTTCTCAAATGTATGATTGTTCATCATTTTACACGCCTGTTTGTGTATAATTTGCACGATTGGTCACACAGTGCACTTTATTATTCCCTCTGGGGAACCCCCTCCCCTTGATTATTTATAGTATTTGAGGTTATTGATTATATCTATGCCTTCCTCCCGCACACTTTTGTTTTTAATTGTTTTTAATTGATTGTTCAATAAAGATGGAATATTTTTTGCCTAATTGTCTGGTGCGGTGTTTTGAGGTTTACTTGGTCTAATCTGGCTATGGTATCTTCAACCTGTGTGCACTGCCCCATGTGTTTTTTCAAATTCTCTTCACATATTAAGCAATATTTATCTACAGGCTTTTAGGGGCGGAAAATCCCATACTGATGCTTTAAAGTAAACCTGAGACCAGGGCCGGTTCAAGTAACAATTGGGCCCTAGGGCAAAATTAGCCTGGGGCCCACAACAGACACCCCCCAACCAAAACGTGTCATTAGAGGCCCTTTGTTGCAGCAAAATTTCCCTCCTGGGCCCCTGAGCTGGCTGCTGACCCTCCCCCAATCACCTCCCAACTTAACAGACTCTGCAGAGTCCCTGGGGAGCAACAGTTAAGATGGGGAGGGACACCTTGGGGACCCCTACAGGCTCTGGGGCAATTGCCCATTTTTTCCTATGGTAGCTCCGGCGCTGCCTGAGACAACCTATACTCCCCTCTGTTGTGCCGCAGTGGAGTCTGCAATCCAGCCAGGTTGTGGGCCACTGCACATGCATAGTCCCAGCCGTGTGCACCCTCCAATAGTGCGCCCATGCTGGAAGCATTCTGAACAAGGACTGGTACATTGTTAACAAACTGCAGTAGTCTTCCACTGGACAGAGACCGAGATGCTGACTGACTACAGGGGGCTGTAAGAAGCCCCAGATAAGTATAAATCTTTGTAATATGTTTGTCTCAGGTACATTTAAGCAGATTCTAGAACAGCGCTGGGCAATCTACGGCCCACGTGCGCTGTAAATTCGGTCCGCCACCCTCTCTCCCTCCCTGCAAAATCGCAAGCAGAAGGAAACAGAGGGTTAACACTCACCTAATTGTTCCTGCTTCCGGTCTTCATGGCCACAGGGAGTCATGTGACACGCCGTCAAGAAGTTCCATACGCTGGCACGTTCTAACGGTGTGTCCTGTGACGCTGTGTGGCTAGGGAGATCTGATGCAGGAAGCGGCGATTAAGTGAGAGTTAACCCTCTGTTTCCTTCCACTCACGACTCTGCAAGGAGGAGGGAAGGTATTTTAGAAATGTGGCCCACGCTTCACAGTGTGCGGCCGGGCTTTACAAACTTTGCCTAGCCCTGTTGACAAATCAATTTGTAATAGATGCCTTAGAACTAATACTAAATTACAATTGTTTCCAATTTGATGGAGTCTACTACAGACAGATCAGGGGCACGTCTATGGGGGCAGCGTGTGCCCCAGCCTATGCATGCCTGCATTTAGGCCTGTGGGAACATCAAGTGGTCTATCATGATGAGGGCTATCGGGCACACGCTGCCCTATGGCTTCGCTATATTGATGACGTGCTCCTGGTCTGGACTGGTTCCAGGGAAGAACTCGACCTCTGTCTGGCCAGACTTAATAACAATGACAGAAATATTACATTAACACATACAGTCAGTGAAAAGTCCCTATTTTTCTTGGACTTAAAACTAGAAATGCAGAATGGGAGTTTAGTGAGTTCTACCTTTCGAAAGCCAACAGCAGGTAATAGCCTGCTGCATGCAGCTAGCCATCATCCCCCATCCCTTATTAGAGGTATACCTTACGGCCAATTTATACGCCTTCGCCGAAACTGCTCTACTGATGAGCTGTTCCGGAATGAGGCGAGAGAGATGTACAACAGGTTTCGAGAGAGGGGATACTCCCACCGCCTACTTAGGCGAGCACTTAATAAAGCATGGAATGTCAGTAGAAGCTCTTTGCTATCTAGATCTGAGGTCATAGCAAATGAAGAAGACGATGGGGACCAACAAGTCAGGATAGTTTCGAAATATGGCTCTCATTGGGAAAAATTACGCCAAACCTTGACAAAAAATTGGGGGATCCTTACCTCCTCCCCAGAAATAGCACAAATTGTCGGGCCTAGACCACTACTTACCGCAAGACGTGCACAAAATCTAAAAGATAAATTGGTACATAGTGAATATATAAGAGACAACTTGACATGGCTTAATAAAATGATCCCCAATGGGACCTTTAGATGTGGAAAATGCAAGATGTGCCCATTTATTAGTAGACAAGACAATAAAACATTTACAGATAGTTCTGAAGCAAAAACATTTGAAATAAGATCTCATATAAACTGTCAAACTAAAAGGGTGATATATATGATAGAATGTCCTTGCAAACTAAAATACATAGGCAAAACAAAACGAATGATGAAAGAGAGAGTCCTAGAACATTTACGCCTCATAGAAGATGGAGATGAGGAAAAAAGTTATCTGGCAGCACACTATGCTGAAGTACATGGAGGCAGCCTTGAAGGCACGCCAGGAGGGGGGATTACGATGACTTGCTGTACTGTAAGGAGGCCATGTGGATATATAAGCTTGATACGCTGTATCCGCATGGCCTCAACAGAGAGCTAGACTTGAGAGCCTTTCTTTGTATGCAGGCCTATAACTGACACTATGTGGTCCCCATGGTCCTCAAAAGGTGTAGATGCCTAAAAAACGGGACGAATGAATAAGTGTTGAATGACCTAGGATAGGGTGCCCATCTGTCTTAATACACTGTTAAAAAAGCTCCACAATTGAACAAAAATGTGCATCTATATGCATATACCGGTATAGAATTTAGTTCCCATAGTTGTTTTGTCAAATCTATGCGTCATCTGACATTCACATGCAGATCTGAATACAAACAATTCAGCCTTAGGAATTTGGACGCATCATGGACACCTTATGCTAGATGCTTATACTGCATATTTGCTGCTTTATAACGTATCAATGGAAGGCTTGCAAAATTGAAGTGCCCCATAGATTAAAATAATGCACTGACATCTAGTGGAAACTTTATAAACTACCTAACTTCAAAAAATCCCCCTGGACCTATCAGGAGAAGGAGGGGAGGCGACTGGGTGGAGCTAAAAGCGGAGCACTGAGAGGAGTGACGTACACCCTGAGAAAACGCCCTTAGAGGCGTGAAATGCGTAGGTGAGCGAAGCTACGTCACGCCTGGCCAGACCCCACAACCACGCACACTATACTGGAGAGGTCCCGGCAACCGATCTACTAAAAACGCCGGAAAAACCTACTAAGGAGGGCGGTAAACGCGGAAGCCTGGGGATATAGCATGCAGAAACGCTAGCTGATCAAAGGACCGCGCAACACCGCATAATGGCGAATATCTAGATGGAGGTTTGTCGGCTACTATCTTCAGACGCACCTATAAAGATGTGGTAACTATACAGCAAGACAACTTGGTGAGATACATATATATTATCATAACAGCGCTTGGAAAACTATATGACTGGACATGCATGGAGACACGCAGCCTGCTGTCTATATGACTAACTCTGCTTCCAGTAATCATACTAACTGCTACATACGCAATCTGCAGGACTCAATCTAAGTTTGTTGCTAACCTTTCCCATTATACTGCATAAGCATTACAACGTGGACTATGCTCATGGGCAAGCACTTAAAGAATTGATTTATCAGATGCAATGGTGGTACCACTAGCACTTAGCAAGGTTGCGTGATAACTGTGTGTGAGTTGTGTGAATTTCTATTGCGAACTGGCCAGTTATGTGTTTATAGTGGCTCCTGCCACTTGCTCTTTGTTTTTATCTATTTGGTTTTTAAAATGATCGCTTAATAAAATGTTTATACCTTTTTGCATATACATGTGATACCAATATTCTCTATTTACAATTCTTGAGACTGGTTGTGTACAAGATTGCAGTGTTATATTTATATATAGGCGTATATTGCATAGTGGAATATATTATATTTGTTATATCCACAGCACACAGCCCCTAGTGCCTGCAAGCATACAGACTCTGAGGTTTTGTCACCTCAAAAAATTGATAGTACTGTTCTAAAACATACACTTTATATTACTTTCATCAACCAAAAACAAGGCTTCACACAGTATAGCCATAGAAAATCATGCACCATTTTCTTATACAGAAAATAGAATCACACTGTATACCTACTTTCATTGTCAGCTCCTATATATAAATAAGAAATTAACAGCCAATGTAACATTACAATTAGACTGGGGTTATACAAGGCTGCGTTCTATTACATTTTTTGCTCATACGTACCATGGGTTGACTCATGAAATAAATAATAAAAAAACTGGGTATCCTCAGGTCACTTACTGATACACTCAAACTACGTGGATAACAATAAGATGCTCAAGAAAAGTCTGCAAAGCTAAATGACACAGTAAGAAAACAAGGACTTAACATTAATTAAGTTAGCATTAGGTCAAACAAAAGAAATAAAACGAAACAGTATGCCATTAAATCTATCACTACTGAGAATAAAAATGTGCAAAAGGTTCAATAATCTATCTGCCTTGGTAGCCTAGTAACAGTTAATACACAGAGGAAATGCTAGGTATCTAATTAACAAAGCAAAACAAGTTTTTGGTATTTTGTATGTTGAAAAGTATATAGAAAACAAAAGAATTTATTAAAGTACCATCTTTGCCAGTTTTACTTTATGGCAGTTTTTCTTCATGTAAGTGAATGCAGGAAAGTGTAAACCAAATCAATATACTGTATATCCAAACCTTTCAAAGGTTTAGGACAGGCCTGGATTTAGGTCACAGGAGCCTATAGGCACAGATGTTCTGGTACCCTAGACTTTGCCCTCCATGAACCTACAAACCCCCAACGAGCCGCACCACATGTGTGCTGGCTGGCCCAGCTGTCACTTCTCCCTTACTTCCCTTGCCTGTCATAGGTAGCTACAGGTGCCCCTTAGTATTAGGTAGCCAGAGGTACCCTCAGTATTAAGTTGCATAGGGAAGGAGGGAGGAAGGCACTCCAGGAGCAGAGTGCGCCAACTTTTCTATCATCAGGCGCCTGTAGCCACGTGCCTACAGTGCCTTATGGTAAATCCGGCTCTGGCTTAGGAAATTTAAAAATATCCTTTTCAGAGAATCAAATTGTACAGTTTTGATTACTGTGGTAGGTGCACTGGAAATTGTTAGAACCTGTTTGTAGAATATACTTAGAAAAACAACCAAAATAGGTTTTATTAACCTACAGATAGAATTAGATGGCGTGGCTATCTGAGAAAGACCTGGAAAAGAAAAATTGAATGGGGATGAAGAATTGTGGTGTTACTACAACCACAGGCATAAATAATGTACAGCCCAAGGGAAGTTTTCTTTAACTTTTAAAATAATTGACATTTTTTTTCCTATTCATCCATGCAGAATGTTTGTTAACATTTGAGGGACCTCTTGCATGCACAGCCTCTTTCAAACAACAACCAGAGTATATCTTTGGGGTTTAGACCTGGATTTTATCTTGGCTGTTCCAGAGACCCACTTTGTGTGCTTTTTCATGAAATACTGGTTCCTTTTATTATCAAAAAATACCTTTGCCAATTGGCACCAACCAGTTACACCTCCGATATGTCTGGTTGTTTTTTGCGTACATTAGGCTATGACTTTTATGATGGGGTTGCAGGTCAGGCTTTTCTCCTGAAGTCTCTCCAAGCAGATCTGGTTTGTGCAAGCAAACCTGCACTTTTTAAAAGTTTTATTGGTATTCCAGATGCTTCCCTAACACTCATAGTTTCCATTCTGTGTGCAAAAAAACTAACAAAAACTAACAGTATTTTTGATGTACAATAACAGGACTGTATGGGACATCAGCATGACCTAAATCTATGAACAGTAACAGCTTGTGATATTTTACTGCACACAGATTATGACTACACACAAGCCCACACCGAAGATGTAAAACTCTTGTGCTGTCATATCTCTGAACAACGGTGTGTCATGGGCACTGAGTAGCAACACAGTATTATATTAAAGAAGGCAGATTGTATTTATAGAATAGGCTGCATTAAGGTTTTTACTTTGTTTGTTGAATAATACAGTGGTGACTCAAAGCCAAGGCACATGCCACCCACCAATTAGTCACTTATGCCTTTTCTATACATCTGAATACTCGCTCCTGAACATCTTGTTCAAGTGTTTCTATAAAATAGCCAAGTGAAAACGGCAAATGCCTTTCTGATATGCAAGCAAGCAGCACCGCACTGTAAGTAGATTTATTTTAAGTACTACTAAAAGATAAGTTATAGAAATATTCTTTGACAGCTAAAATTGATGTGTGTTTGTTGGTTTCATCTGTCTTGTAAATATTGTACACTCTGGGCTTTATTAGTGTAATTTGTAACCAGACTGACAAGTGTTTTGTAAATGCGCAATATGCCGCGGTATGTTACCACAACATGTATTTTTCATATGAAGGCAATATGGCACATGGTAATTGATTTAGAAACGAGCAAGGGGGAAAAAAAAGCCTTTTCTGCCAAGATAAAACTATCAGTTACACACATGTTTATAGCTTGGCTGCAATTTAAATGCAGCAGGAAAATCTTATTTCACATTTAAATAACAACGATTATCTGCTCAGGCAAACAGATAACATGCAAATGCTAAAAATAAGAAATGAAAATATTGTTAACGATTAGCTCATGCCAGAACCTTGTGCGCATTTTTCATAGAGTCAAAGGAAACCTGAAGCCACAGATACAGTATATACGGATAGTGCCATAGCCGGCTTATACATATCTGTACCATAACAAATATGCCAGGTCAGGGCAGCACTGGCTGCATGGTTGTTACAGATGTGTGACCCGGACAGTACTGAAGTCATAAAATCACTAAGAGTGCCAGGGAGCTGGCATAATTAAAGGTTAATAATAAAAATGATAGCCTTTATAGTCCTCTCAACACATCTGTCAAATCGCACTGAAAAATATCAAAAACATTTAAAACACTATACATATTTTTACTCCTTTATCTTGGCTGTACAGTATTGGGAATGAAGTGAAATGCAGAACATTTTTGTTGTGAATAAGATATCATTTATTGTGAATAAGATATCATTTTGAGTAGATGACTAAACAGAAGTAATGGTGTTGGGACATTTACAAAGCATGCTGAATTCTGACCACTGGGAATGGTGCAATGCTCGTCTGTTAAACAGCATCTGTGGCTGCTGCACCAATGCATTTACTGGATGAAGGCATGCATTTTCAACATATTCTCTAAAATTTCTGCTAGTAAAAATGTTTATAAGACATTGTCACAATGTTATTTGTATTTGTTTTTTTCTTTGATTGAAGTTTTTTTTTTCTTTAAATTCTAACAAAAATAACAGAAAAAAGCTAGTTCCCTTACGAACATTCTTAACCCTTTGGTGCACAAGCAAACTGGTATTTCCTATTTCAAAGCCCACCAGTATAATCCTACGTCCCCTAAGCAAAACTGACCTACATGGTTCAAAACACTGAATTTCCTCCTCCTCTTTACAGAGCAAACTGGTCCAGTATCTTGTCCAATTTTATGGAGTGACTCATTCCCACTTTATAATAATAAAATAATTCTAACATTTGTATAGCGCTTTCTTCCCGATGGACTCAGCGCTCAACAGCTGCCGCCAATAAGGACACGCTTAAGATGCCGCCCTGAAGTGTTAGGAAGTCTTGCCTAATGACTCCTTACTGAAGTGTTTGATTAAGGTTAGAATAGGTCATAGTAATATATGGGTAAAGATCATTGGCATTTTACTATCTGAATTAATTAGTAGAATATTTTAATTTTACCAATAATCTACTAGTGGCTATTGCCGGTGTCCTTCTTGCCGCAGGCCCCTTGTCAATGTATGTGAATCTGGAACTTCCCTTTAATAATAAGTGTTCCCAGATTTCTACCCCTCTCAGCTAAATAGGTAAATGGGGTCATATGTGATCCCCTTCCTCTTTATAACAAGTGGTTAGAAGTAAAGCTTTGTTTAAGGGAAACCTGCAGTAAGACAGATATGGAGGCTAACATATTTATTTAAATTTAAACACTAATAGTCGCCTGGCTGTCCTGCTGATCTTCTGACTTCTCACTTTTGCCATAAACCCTGCACAAGCATGCAGATCAGATGTTTCTGACAAAAATCTGTCAAGATTAGCTGCATGCCTGTTTAAGGTGTGTGATTCAAACATTCCTGATGCCAGAATGATCAGCAGGGCTGCCAGGCATCTGGTATTGTTTAACCACTTGCCGACCGCCTACTTCATATTGGCGGCGGCAAAGTGGCAGCCCCAGGACCACGTAACGCAGATTGGCGTCAGGTCCTGGGGCACTCTCTGGCCGGGGATCGCGCGCTGGTATGCGCGCGCATCCACCGGCAATAGGCTCCGCCCACCCGCGACGTCAACCCGCCGGCCAATCGGAAGCGCCGGCGGGTTGTTAACCCGACGATCCCCGGATAGGAAGCGTATAATACGCTTTGTAATGTTTACAAAGTGTATTATACAGGCTGCCTCCTGCCCTGGTGGTCCCAGTGTCCGAGGGACCACCAGGGCAGGCTGCAGCCACCCTAGTCTGCACCCAAACACACTGATCTGCCCCCCCCTGCCCCCTGATCGCCCACAGTACCCCTCAGACCCCCCCCTGCCCACCCCCCAGACCACCATTTGCACACAATCACCCCCCTAATCACCCATCAATCACTCCCTGTCACTATCTGTCAACGCTATTTTTTTTTTAGTCCCTAAACTGCCCCCTGCTCCCTCCTGATCACCCCCCCACCCCTCAGATTCTCCCCAGACCCCCCCAGACCCTCCCCCCCCCCTGTGTACTGTATGCATCTATCCCCCCTGATCACCTGTCAATCACCCGTCAATCACCCATCAATCACCCGTCAATCACCCGTCAATCACCCCCTGTCACTGCCACCCATCAATCAGCCCCTAACCTGCCCCTTGCGGGCAATCTGATCACCCACCCACACCAATAGATCGCCCGCAGATCCGACATCAGATCACCTCCCAAATCCATCGTTTACATCTATTCTCTCCTCTAAACACCCACTAATTACCCATCAATCACCCATCAATCACCCCCTATCACCACCTGTCACTGTTACCCATCAGATTAGACCCTTGCGGGCACCCAATCGCCCGCCCACACGCTCAGATTGCCCTCAACCCCCCCCCCCCCCCTTATCGATTCGCCAGTGCATTATTTACATCCGTTCTTCCCTGTAATAACCCACTGATCACCTGTCAATCACCCCCTGTCACTGCCACCCATCAATCACCCCCTGTCACTGCCACCCATCAATCAGCCCCTAACCTGCCCCTTGCGGGCAATCTGATCACCCACCCACACCAATAAATCGCCCGCAGATCCGACATCAGATCACTTCCCAAATCCATCGTTTACATCTATTCTCTCCTCTAAACACCCACTAATTACCCATCAATCACCCATCAATCACCCCCTATCACCACCTGTCACTGTTACCCATCAGATTAGACCCTTGCGGGCACCCAATCGCCCGCCCACACGCTCAGATTGCCCTCAACCCCCCCCTTATCGATTCGCCAGTGCATTATTTACATCCGTTCTTCCCTGTACTAACCCACTGATCACCTGTCAATCACCCCCTGTCACTGCCACCCATCAATCACCCCCTGTCACTGCCACCCATCAATCAGCCCCTAACCTGCCCCTTGCGGGCAATCTGATCACCCACCCACACCAATAGATCGCCCGCAGATCCGACATCAGATCACCTCCCAAATCCATCGTTTACATCTATTCTCTCCTCTAAACACCCACTAATTACCCATCAATCACCCCCTATCACCACCTGTCACTGTTACCTATCAGATTAGACCCTAATCTGCCCCTTGCGGGCACCCAATCACCCGCCCACACGCTCAGATTGCCCTCAGACCCCCCCCTTATCAATTCGCCAGTGCAATATTTACATCTGTTATTCCCTGTAATAACCCACTGATCACCTGTCAATCACCCATCAATCACCCCCTGTCACTGCCACCCATCAATCACCCCCTGTCACTGCCACCCATCAATCAGCCCCTAACCTGCCCCTTGCGGGCAATCTGATCACCCACCCACACCAATAGATCGCCCGCAGATCCGACATCAGATCACCTCCCAAGTGCAGTGTTTACATCTCTTCTCTCCTCTAAACACCCACTAATTACCCATCAATCACCCCCTATCACCACCTGTCACTGTTACCCATCAGATTAGACCCTAATCTGCCCCTTGCGGGCACCCAATCACCCGCCCACACCTCAGAATGCCCTCAGACCCCAGCCCTGATCACCTCGCTAGTGCATTGCTTGCATCTATTTCCCCCCTCTAATCACAACTTGAGACACCCATAAATCACCTCCTGTCACCCCCTAGCACACCTACCCATCAGATCAGGCCCTAATTTGCCCCGTGTGGGCCCTGATCACTCGGCCAAACCCTCAGATCCCCCTCAGACCCCCTTCCGATCACCTCCCCAGTGCATTGATTGCATCTATTTTCCCCTCTAACCGCCCCCTGAGACACCCATCAATCACCTCCTGTCACCCCCCTAGCACTCCTATCCATCAGGCCCAATTCATCCTGTCATCTAAGAGGCCACCCTGCTTATGACCGTTTCCACAAAATTTGCCCCCTCATAGACCACCTGTCATCAAAATTTGCAGATGCTTATACCCCTGAACAGTCATTTTGAGAAATTTGGTTTCCAGACTACTCACAGTTTTGGGCCCGTAAAATGCCAGGGCAGTATAGGAACCCCACAAGTGACCCCATTTTAGAAAGAAGACACCCCAAGGTATTCTGTTAGGTGTATGATGAGTTCATAGAAGATTTTATTTTTTGTCAAAAGTTAGCGGAAATTGGATTTTTATTGTTTTTTTCACAAAGTGTCATTTTTCACTAACTTGTGACAAAAAATAAAATCTTCTATGAACTCACCATACCCCTAACGGAATACCTTGGGGTGTCGTCTTTCTAAAATGGGGTCACTTGTGGGGTTCCTATACTGCCCTGGCATTTTAGGGGCCCTAAACCGTAGGGAGTAGTCTAGAAAACAAATGCCTCAAAATGACCTGTGAATAGGACGTTGGGCCCCTTAGCGCACCTAGGCTGCAAAAAAGTGTCACACATGTAGTATCGCCATACTCAGGAGAAGTAGTATAATGTGTTTTGTGGTGTATTTTTACACATACCCATGCTGGGTGGGAGAAATCTCTCTGTAAATGGACAATTGTGTGTAAAAAAAATCAAAAATGTGTCATTTACAGAGATATTTCTCCCACCCAGCATGGTTATATGTAAAAATACACCACAAAACACATTATACTACTTCTTCTGAGTACGGTGATACCACATGTGTGACACTTTTTTGCAGCCTAACTGTGCTAAGGGGCCCAACGTCCTATGAGTACCTTTAGGATTTCACAGGTCATTTTGAGACATTTGGGTTCAAGACTACTCCTCACGGTTTAGGGCCCCTAAAATGCCAGGGCAGTATTGGAACCCCACAAATGACCCCATTCTAGAAAGAAGACACCCCAAGGTATTCCGTTAGGAGTATGGTGAGTTCATAGAAGATTTTATTTTTTGTCACAAGTTAGCGGAAATTGATATGTATTGTTTTTTTTTTCACAAAGTGTCATTTTCCGCTAACTTGTGACAAAAAAAAAATCTTCTATGAACTCACCATACCCCTAACGGAATACCTTGGGGTGTCTTCTTTCTAAAATGGGGTCACTTGTGAGGTTCCTATACTGCCCTGGCATTTTAGGGGCCCTAAACCGTGAGGAGTAGTCTAGAATCCAAATGCCTCAAAATGACCTGTGAATAGGACATTAGGCCCCTTAGCGCACCTAGGTTGCAAAAAAGTGTCACACATGTGGTATCGCCGTACTCAGAAGAAGTAGTATAATGTGTTTTGAGGTGTATTTTTATACATACCCATGCTGGGTGGGAGAAATCTCTCTGTAAATGGACAATTGTGTGTAAAAAAAAATCAAATAATTGTCATTTACAGAGATATTTCTCCCACCTAGCATCTGTATGTGTAAAAATACACCCCAAAACACATTATACTACTTCTCCTGAGTACGGCGGTACCACATGTGTGGCACTTTTTTGCACCCTAAGTGCGCTAAGGGGCCCAAAGTCCAATGAGTACCTTTAGGATTTCACAGGTCATTTTGCAACATTTGGTTTCAAGACTACTCCTCACGGTTTAGGGCCCCTAAAATGCCAGGGCAGTATAGGAACCCCACAAATGACCCCATTTTAGAAAGAAGACACCCCAAGGTATTCCGTTAGGAGTATGGTGAGTTCATAGAAGATTTTATTTTTGTCACAAGTTAGCAGAAAATGACACTTTGTGAAAAAAAACAATTCAAATTAATTTCCGCTAACTTGTGACAAAAAAAAAAAATCTTCTATGAACTCACCATCCTCCTAATGGAATACCTTGGGGTGTCTTCTTTCTAAAATGGGGTAATTTGTGGGATTCCTATACTGTCCTGGCATTTTAGGGGCCCTAAACCGTGAGGAGCAGTCTTGAAACGAAATTTCTCAAAATGACCTGTGAAATCCTAAAGGTACTCATTGGACTTTGGGCCCCTTAGCGCAGTTAGGGTGCAAAAAAGTGCCACACATGTGGTATCGCCGTACTCAGGAGAAGTAGTATAATGTGTTTTGGGGTGTTTTCCACATACCCATGCTGAGTGGGAGAAATATCTCTATAAATTGACAATTGTGTGTAAAAAAAATAAAACAATTGTCATTTACGGAGATATTTCTCCCACCCAGCATGGGTATGTGTAAAAATACACCCCAAAACACATTATACTACTTCTCCTGAGTACGGCAATACCACATGTGTGGCACTTTTTTGCAGCCTAACTGCGCTAAGGGGCCCAAAGTCCAATGAGCATCTTTAGGCTTTACAGGGGTGCTTACAATTAGGCACCCCCAAAATGCCAGGACAGTGAACACACCCCACAAATGACCCCATTTTGGAAAGTAGACACTTCAAGGTATTCAGAGAGTAGCATAGTGAGTCCGTGGCAGATTTCATTTTTTTTTGTTGCAAGTTAGAAGAAATGGAAACTTTTTTTTTTTTTTGTTACAAAGTGTCATTTTCCGCTAACTTGTGACAAAAAATAAAATCTTCTATGAACTCACCATGCCTCTCACTGAATACTTTGGGATGTCTTCTTTCCAAAATGGGGTCATTTGGGGGGGATTTGTACTATCCTGGAATTTTAGCCCCTCATGAAACCTGACAGGTGCGCAGAAAAGTCAGAGATGCTTGAAAATAGGAAAATTCACTTTTGGCACCATAGTTTGTAAACGCTATAACTTTTACCCAATCCAATAAATATACACTGAATGTTTGTTTTTTTATCAAAGACATGTAGCAGAATAACTTTCGCGCTCAAATGTATAGGAAATTTTACTTTATTTGAAAAATGTCAGCACAGAAAGTTAAAAAAGTCATTTTTTTGACAAAATTCATGTCTTTTTTGATGAATATAATAAAAAGTAAAACTCGCAGCAGCAATCAAATAGCACCGAAAGAAAGCTGTATTAGTGACAAGAAAAGGAGGTAAAATTCATTTAGGTGGTAGGTTGTATGACTGAGCAATAAACCGTGAAAGCTGCAGTGGTCCGAATGGAAAAAAAGGCTCTGGTCCTTAAGGGGTTTTATGACTGCAGTCCTTAAGTGGTTAAAGAGTAACTGTTAGCCCCCAAATTGAAATTTAAAACACTATTGCAATGTTTTCTTTATTATATAAGTGAGCCAAAAAGCCAATGCACACGTTAAAAAGCAATCTAATTTTGTTACTATCTAACCTTTTCCCCCAGCTCCGGGCGCAAGCCGCATATCAGATACTGTAGCATGCAGAGCATGCCTATGTCTGGCCGACCCCCCTCCCCCCCCCCAGGACCAGGTGCCAATATATTCTCCCCACCGCAGCTGACCGCTCTGACACGGAGATAGAGCGGCAGCACTTCCAGCACCGTCACCGCAGAGCAGCCGCCGCCGAGTCACATGTGAGAGAATCACATGTGAGAGATGCACGGCGCTGGCTGCTCTGCGGTGCTGCTCTGGAAGTGCTGCCGCTCTGTCTCCGTGTCAGAGCGGTCAGCTGCGGTGGGGAGAATATATTGGCACCTGGTCCTGGGGGGGGGAGGGGGGTCGGCCAGACATAGGCATGCTCTGCATGCTATAGTATCTGATATGCGGCTTGCGTCCGGAGCTGGGGGAAAAGGTTAGATAGTAACAAAATTAGATTGATTTTTAACTTGTGCATTGGCTTTTTGGCTCACTTATATAATAAATAAAACATTGCAATAGTGTTTTAAATTTAAATTTGGGGGCTAACAGTTACTCTTTAAGAGAAAATAAATATGGCACACTCCGTAAACCTCCCGCTTCAGTTTCTCTTTAAAATGGATATATTAATATTTTTTAAAAATCCTTTCACTTCTTTTTTTTCTGTATACTTCTTTGTGTGATTCTTTCTTCTTTTGTATAGTTCTATCTTCTTCCACAATCTTCTTTTGTAGGCTGAATTCTTCTTACATCATCTTCTGTACACTTTTTTTCTTTTTCTTTTTCTTTGCTCTGCTGTTCTATTCTTCTGTACTTTTTCCTTCTATCATCTTTAATTGCAGCCACAGTGTGCCATCCATTATTGCTGTTCCAGGCCAGCATGTCCTTCTCTCTCAATCCTAAAGGCATTTTGTGACAATTGGCTCCTTTTTATACATTCCAGCTCCATTGATGTACACTAAAATGTGACTGGTTTTGCATTGCATGTTGGTGAAATGTCATAAACAGGGGCTGTAACCTCCTTTCACTACCCCGCTCACAAAAAAAATTATATTTTTACAAATTGAAAACAACAGTCTTAATGTGTACCACTAGAAAGTGCCGGCGATTTTGTCATGAAATAGTGCAGAAGTGGTACCAATGGGACCAGTACAGTCAATACAACTGTAGCAGTCAGCATCTTTGTTACAGCCCTCCCACAGTGTATCCGAGGTGGCATGTGACATGATGAGATAAAAGTGTGTATGTACAGTGCAAATCATATTAATAACTATGCTGTGTTTCCATTTTTTTCCATTTTCTACCTAAAAGAGTTAACCTTCAGGCATGCAAGTGACAGTTTCTCTCTTGTTGGACTCTTAATGCATAACCCTCACTTATAAGGAATTACAGCCATAAAACTCTTTCCTAGAAGAGAAGAGCTTCTGACTACAGGGGATAGACGAAAGATGTCAATAGATTATACATTTTACCTCTGGAACACTTAATAGACTGATAATAAAACACGAAATACATCTACATTGTACATTTTTAAATATGTTTATATATAAAATAAACCATGGGATATCTAAAAAAAGTCATTTTTAGGAGTAGGAGGATAGATACAATTGTTTAACTCATCAATTTATTTCCATCTTGGGTTACCAGCTACGTATTATATGCTCCTATTAGGTACGTCAGGACTGGATTTACCATAAGGCACTGTAGGCATGTGCCTACATGTGCCTGATAATAGAAAGGTGGCTCACTGCCCTCCCATAGTGCCTCCTTCCCTTTGCAGAGCCCTGAATGAGAGGTTACTCACGAGGCTCTCAGCATTTCACTGATGAGATCTCCCTTCAGTCAGGGGCACCTCTAGCTACCTAATACCTGGAGGCATCTCTAGCTACCTAGCATTAGGTAACCAGAGGTAAGGCACCTGTAGCTATCTACACTGGGTAGAGGAAGTAAGGGAGAAGGGACAGTGGGTCAGCCAGCATACTTGTGGTGCGGTTCGGCAAGGGTTTGTAGGTTCATGGAGAGTGGAGTCTAGGGTGCCAGGACATCTGTGCCTGAGGTAAGTGCTGCAATAAAGGTGATCATTATATAAAGGTGCTTATGTGCTCATAAACATCTTTTATAATGAAGGGGTTAGGCTTCAGAGGTAAAGAAAATTCTTAATTGCAACCCAGGTGAAAAGGACTTTGTGAATGATGAATGATGGACCAGTAGAAAGTTAACAGTAAGTGTAGGATGCTACATGATGCATAAAAGGAACCAGGGGAGGGTTAGCAGAAAGTTATAGATGGGTAACCAGTAGCAGAAGAATAGAAAGTAAGGAATGGGGATGACAGTCAACAGAATGGTAAATTAGTCATGTAAATTAGTTGCAATTTAATTTAAATTGCAGATTGCAAGACTAGTGGCGGAGGACCATAAAGAGATGGTGAACATTGAAGAGGGAACAATCAGAAATTAGAAAGAGAAAGTAGTAAGTGATCAGGATAAGCAAAAAAAGTATGGTATCTGAGAGATGGGGAACTCAGGGGAGGGGCTTAATGTATGTAAGGGAAACCAGTAAAAGTGGAGCAGTGAATGAGGTGAGGCAGTAAGAGCCTCTAAGAACAATCACAGCTCTATTTTTAGACAAACACATTGAACTGTCACACAGTGCTGCTAAGAGATTGCATCAGCTACAATGCTTCTAACCATGTCCATCAGGGTCAGTTTATTACAGAAGTTACCATCAGGTTTACTCAGTGCTATATGGTCACACACTCACAGTACATTTCATTTGTGGAAATGTTCTGACTTCTGGTTACCTTATCCCGAAGATCTGAGGTTGTGACGAGCAGTCAGTGTACAGAACAATCTGTTGACTAGAAACCGTCACCTAATTGTATTCATTTTATTGTAGGGTTTATTGCAGGGTCTCTTTTTCATGGTATAATGTTCTTGACAATAATCTGAAAAATACAAAAGAACAATTGAGAGCCCCAAATAGTGTAGTATGTTAGTGCAATAAGATTTATCTTATATTGGATGAAAAAGGAGGCACTTTTGCTTTCTTTGAACCACAAAACGGTTGCTCCTGTCTATTGCTTAATGAAGCGGGTTAATGCCTGTGAAATGTATTGCGTATGATTAAAGAATTAATTTTCTACTGGATATTGACTGTTTGAGTCCTTTTGGGGAGGTACACCATTACCTCCCTTTTTAAACAGTTTTTTTTTTACTTATTTTACTGTAATTTGGCACCTCTGTTCAAAAAACAATCAAATATTGACAATTATCTGGTGGGCTGCCAATAAACTCCAATGCACTAGGAGCGTGGGTAGGGTGAATACACATCAGGACATGCACTTTACTGCTGCCATTCACACTGCTGGTTGAGCAGGTGTCACAAGGTAAATGTACCCTATCCACGCTCCTAGGTGCATTGGAGGTTTTTGGCAGCTTGCCAAATTATTGACAAGAACATTACACCTTGAAGAAGAGACCCTGCACGGTCTCAGAACATGTTTGTAGACCCTATATTTTATTTATTTGCATGGTAGACTTTTAAGCTGCATATATGAACAAAATAACAAACTGTGTTCACAGATATTGGTGTTCAGAAGCGTTTTTAAACCTATACGAAAATATCCCCCACAGAATGGCTGTTTATAATTCTGTACCACATGAGGTCCGAAAGAACATATTCAATACTATCTGCAATTTTACATTGAGAAACATTATTTTTAAGTTGTAGCACTATTTACCCATGCAGTGTTTCACAGAGTGGTGTACTCCTCCCCACTTTTACTTCTAAGAGACTCCACCTTTTAAAAAATGTTACATACCTGTTTCCAATTATCCTCGTTTTTTTTTTATTTCATCATTTTTATAGCATTACACAACTTTTTCAATCTTCTGTGACCTTGCCCTAACATTTTTGAAATGTGTTTCTTACATCAATTTAAAATATGCAATTATATATAACATTTCCTAGTTTCAATATATGATATATTGTGTTTCGGTTAAATATAGGATTCAAATCATTTGCAAATCACAGGCTTCTTTTTTTTAATTTACATTTTATATACAGTAGCATAGAGCATAACAGTAGGCTACAAAAGTAAGATAAAGCTAAGTTATCACAGCATTCTATAATAACTGTGGTGTCACATTTTGGATGCACTATATAAATTCATTATAATGATAATAATGGCCCTAGGCTGTCTCTACAACGTTTTATGACAGTATTAATCACAATTCATTATATGTTATGTACAAACACTACTGCATCTTTTGTTTACAAATTCTATTTTTGTATCCTTGAAATCATTACTTACATTTACATCTGCCACACATTATTGTATATCAGAATTCACCACTGCTCAAATAGATTTGCTACAACACAGGTAGAGACAGGTAGACACACAGGTAGAGTCATAGAGGCGCTCCCTGCTTGCAAATCGCTAGTATTGAGACACTTTTGTTATATGATCTGTGACTCTACTTGAACAGGTAGAGTCATAGAGGCGCTCCCTGCTTGCAAATCGCTAGTAGAGATGGGCCGAACGGTTCGCCGGCGAACGGTTCCCGGCGAACTTCGGTGGTTCGCGTTCGCCTCCCGCAGGCGAACGTTTCCGGAAGTTCGGTTCGCCCCACAATGCACTATGAGGGTCAACTTTGACCCTCTACATCACAGTCAGCAGGCCCAGTGTAGCCAATTAGGCTACACTAGCCCCTGGAGCCCCACCCCCCTTATATAAGGCAGGCAGCGGCGGCCATTACGGCCACTCGTGTGCATGCATTAGAGAGAGTAGGGCGAGCTGCTGTCTGTCTCTCATAGGGAAAGATTAGTTAGGCTTAGCTTTTCCTGGCAGCATACCTGTTCAGTGATCCTGCCACTGTATACCTGTTCTGTGAACCCACCCACCACTGCATACCTGTTCAGTGATCCTGCCACTGCATACCTGTTCTGTGAACCCACCCACCACTGCATACCTGTTCAGTGATCCTGCCACTGCATACCTGTTCTGTGAACCCACCCACCACTGCATACCTGTTCAGTGATCCTGCCACTGCATACCTGTTCTGTGAACCCACCCACCACTGCATACCTGTTCAGTGATCCTGCCACTGCATACCTGTTCTGTGAACCCACCCACCACTGCATACCTGTTCAGTGATCCTGCCACTGCATACCTGTTCTGTGAACCCACCCACCACTGCATACCTGTTCAGTGATCCTGCCACTGCATACCTGTTCTGTGAACCCACCCACCACTGCATACCTGTTCAGTGATCCTGCCACTGCATACTTGTTCTGTGAACCCACCACTGCATACCTGTTCTGTGAACCCACCACTGCATACCTGTTCTGTGAACCCACCCACCACTGCATACCTGTTCAGTGATCCTGCCACTGCATACCTGTTCTGTGAACCCACCACTGCATACCTGTTCTGTGAACCCACCACTGCATACCTGTTCTGTTCAGTGGACCCGCCACTGCATACCTGTTCTGTTCAGTGGACCTGCCACTGTATACCTGTTTAGTGAACCCGCCACTGCATACCTGTTCTGTTCAGTGAACCCGCCACTGTATACCTGTTCTGTTCAGTGAACCCGCCACTGCATACCTGTTCTGTTCAGTGAACCCGCCACTGTATACCTGTTCTGTTCAGTGAACCCGCCACTGCATACCTGTTCTGTTCAGTGAACAGTTTGGTGTGTCAGTGTGAAGCAGTACCTTAATTACACTACCTGATTGATGTATACACATGCAAGATGTTTTAAAGCACTTTAGGCCTGTCATTTAGCATTCAATATGGATTTCTGCCCTTAAAACGCTGCTTTGCGTCAAATCCAGATTTTTCCTGGGGACTTTTGGCGTGTATCCCACTCCGCCATGCCCCCCTCCAGGTGTTAGACCCCTTGAAACATCTTTTCCATCACTTTTGTGGCCAGCATAATTATTTTTTTTTTCAAAGTTCGCATCCCCATTGAAGTCTATTGCGGTTCGCGAACTTTAACGCGAACCGAACCTTCCGCGGAAGTTCGCGAACCTAAAATCGGAGGTTCGGCCCATCTCTAATCGCTAGTATTGAGACACTTTTGTTATATGATCTGAGGAAGCGGACTGTGATCCGCAAAATGCTTTAGCATTCAAGTGTCTGGTTTCTATAAAAAAAAATTATTACTTTATTTGGGCTACCCCCTTCTTTTAGAGGTAAGCCTATTTATGTATGTTTTATCCAGCTTACATTATCCATTCCACACATCACATCTTGGGGCGCCTCCTCCCTCCCAGTAATATCCCACACCAACCCCTTCTGCTTGGGGTGTTGGCCGTGTATGTTGGTTCCTCGGAACCCTTACACCCCTTTTTATTTTTCCTGGAGAGCGACCTACATTGACTAAGACTAAAGAACCCGAGTGAAGATGGGCTTTCCTCACCAGCCTTTACACTGTGGTTGCTGGTCTTGCAACCTATTCTTGGAAATATTCTGCACATAATGTCATTTTTTGTCTCCTTTGGAAGGTCCTTAGAC
Organism: Hyperolius riggenbachi; assembly: GCF_040937935.1. Classification (NCBI taxonomy): domain Eukaryota; kingdom Metazoa; phylum Chordata; class Amphibia; order Anura; family Hyperoliidae; genus Hyperolius; species Hyperolius riggenbachi. Next base: position 367,008,906 of record NC_090646.1, read on the forward strand.
TCCATTGGTACCACACCCTCTACAACACAGGTAGTCTCATTACCCCTTTCACCCCGCCCCCCCAGCAAGCAGATCACCATACATCCCCCTGCAGCACCGCATATTGCCCCCCCCCCCCTCCCCTCCGAATCCGAGGTTTATGGGGCCCTACTCCTCATCCCTTACCCTGTGCAGGGGCAGAGTGAGCACAGCAGAGAGCTGTTTAAAAATATTTACCTGCTCTTCTTCTCATCCATACCATGTCATGTAATCAGGAGCCAGAGGGGGCAGCATAGAGCAAGTGGCTACTAAGAGCAGGAGGAGACAAGATGAGAGCAGGTAAATATATTTACACAGCCCTCTGCTGCACTATTCTGCATGTGAGTGGGGAGAGGAAGGAGGTTTGGGCCCCCACAGCCCTGGGTTCTCCCTATCCTCTATAGCGTAGCAGGGACATGTGTCTCAGTGTAGCTGGGTCCGTGCTTTTTGCTACTGCGCATGTGCGCAGCACAGACCCAGCCTCACACAGGGAGGATGAGAAGGACGCAGCCAGGCGGGCATGCGGGCGGCCGGGTGTGCGCACGAGCTGGCGTGCGACGGCGTGATGGGCAGGAGCGCGCATGTGCGCGGCAGGCGCACAGAGACAGACCTAGCCCGTTTTTAAATGGGCTAAGGTCACTAGTAAGAAATATAATTGCATATGTGAACTTATTATACCTTAACCACTTGCCGACCGCGCTTTCATAACGCGCGTTGGCAAAGTGGCAGCTGCAGGACCAGCGACGCACATCTGCGTCGCCGGCTGCAGGGTAATTTATCAGGAAACAGCCACTCGCGCGAGCGGCTGCTTCCTGTCAATTCACGGCGGGGGGCTCCGTGAATAGCCTGCGGGCTGCTGATCGCAGCTCGCAGGCTAAATGTAAACACAAGCAGAAATAATCCGCTTTGTTTACATTTGTACAATGCTGCTAACAGTAGCAGCGTTGTACTAGATCAGCGATCCCCGGCCAATCAGCGGCCGGGGATCGCTGTCACATGACAGGCAGGAGCCTGTTAGAGGCTGCACAGGACAGATCCGTTCCTGTGCAGCCTCCGATCTCCGGGGCAGGGAGGGAGGAGAGGGAGAGGGGGAATCCTGCGGTGGAGGGGGCTTTGAGGTTCCCCCCCCCACAAGCCACACGCAGGCAGGAGCGATCAGACCCCCCCAGCACATCATCTCCCTAGTGGGGAAAATAGGGGGGCGATCTGGTCGCTCTGCCTGTTGTTTGATCTGTGCTGGGGGCTGTAGAGCCCACCCAGCACAGATCAGTGAAATCAGCGCTGGTCCTTAAGGGGGGGGTAAAGGCTGAGTCCTGAAGTGGTTAAAGGTATGCTTATAGGTCCTACGATGGGTCTCTCTGGTACTTGTTTTGTGGATAAACCGGTTATCCCCCATGGTGTAACGTTTCTCTATGATGATGTATACATATGTTGTTGTATGATCCAAGTTACAGTTATGGATTCCAGCTCAGTTCCCTCCTCTCTCCCCTATGTCTATTTTAGCTAGGGGCGATAGCAATCCCAGGAATCCTTTATGTATAGTGTCTTTTAAATTGTTCATGTATGTGTATCTATTGTATGTGATGTGAAATACACTTGAGTCTGCCCTCTCTGCACCTTGGGTGATTGCCCTTTAAGAGAATCATATTTACCTGTTTTTGTGTGGTGGGAAAGGGAGTGGTCTCTTGGTACTTAAGGACTCACTTGTAATGGTCATATGAGTTACGACTAAGGATCCGGTGGGGTTGGAAACGCGTCAGCTTGCATGCTGCCATAGTTTTTGCTAATTTTTCTACTGATGATTTAATAAATAAACATTGATTTATATCGTATGGAAGGAGTGCAGAGGGTTTTTTTTCTACCTCAATTGCATATGGTCTCCAGGAATGATCTAGGAAAAAAGGCTAGACATCATAGACTAAGCTAAATATCAGTGGGATGGTGGAGTTACATGACAATATATATATATATATATTTGTTTTTAAGGCTGAAACCAAGATAGTTAACGTAAAATTTGATATCATGAATAATGCTCTACGTTCTATGGTATGTCATTACAGAGTTTTACCAAGCTGTTGTGCACAGGGTTGACACCACAAACAAAATCCCAGAGGCCCTCTAGGTAACAGGTCTTGCAGCAGAAATCAGCTATGATTAAAAAAAGTAATAGTGGTAAGAAGTAGTAATGTTATGAGCAAAATTGTTAATTCAAGATGCAGATTGAGTTACTTTTTGATGTACACTTTACGGATATGCTTGCATTAAGATAATTTTTTATTTATTTATTTAAAACAATGTGCTGTGCCTGTACTTCGGAATTAAATACATATCACAGAAACAGCAAAATATAATTTAAAATGCAGTCCTTAGAATAGCATTAGCCAAAACACAAAGGCTGCTAGCAACATATTAATACAAATGACCTCTTACCTTGGACTGTGAAAAACATGGAATACAGTCTTGTTATAGTAAACTCTGACAGCAAAAGAACTTTGGGAGAAAATAAATAATCTGCTCCAGCATTAAGCTTCATCAAGGTTAAGAAAGGACACTTTTCATGTGCCGCAAGTTTCCAGAAATAACTGGCCTCTGTGATTCAGAGTTGTTTGTGATAGGTGCAGAGCATGCTTATTTCTGAAAGTCTGGCGCACAGGAAAAATTATAGAAACCAGCAAAAACTTGCTAGCTTTAGGGATATGGAAAACTGACACTGATAAGTTAAACATTAAAAGATTGAGTTTGACCTTGGTGTTGCCATCCAAGGTCAAACTCAATCCTGCAGGTAATACTGCAAGGCCTCAATCCTGTAAAAACATGTCGCCATGTAATAGGCGAGTGATGTGTTCTGAGTCTATTTCGGTGGAACTGTAATGACATATAGTAAAATGTAGTAGATGATTCAGGACCCACTTTTAAATTGGTTATCCTGGTTTCAGCATCAGAAACACTTACTATATTTCTGTATGTTGATTTGTAACGCTGCCCTCCCAGTGATGTTTAGCCTAGGCTATGATATAACACTGAATTCTGTCTTAGTGCACTCTGGGAGGCCAGGTGTTGTTTCTGCTCACTTCACAACAAAAAACAAACAAAAATCCCAGTTATGCATCTTGCCAGAAGTAAATTTAAATGTAAATCAGGGTGAGGAAAAATGTTACAATGGATAAACATTGACTAAATAATGTATAAATTAGTACTGTGTCAAATAAACAATTGTGTTTATTGAGCCATAGCAGTCAAAACTCCAGTCCTCGAAGGCCACATCCATGCCAGTGTTTAGGCCAGACTAAGGAATAAAGAAATGTTTTACTTGATGAATCACATCTTTCCATCAAGTAATTTGAGCTGTGCCACAAATGTGTGAGAACCCTGGCCCTTGAGGACTGGCGTTTGACATCCCTGTATTAAGCTATAAATAGTAACGTTTCTCTTGAAGGAGGGAGGACAGCACTGGGAATGGCAGAGCTGTTTCCATGACCAGGGCAGTTTCTAGGCTAAATTGCACCCAGGGCAAGGGTGTAAAAATTGTGCCTCCCCCCCATGGAGCCAAGTATAGGTGCTCGCAGTATAGGTTAGCCAAGTCTAGTTGCACCCAGTATAGGTAGCCAGCTTTAGGTCCCCCCAGTATAGGTAGCCAGCTATAGGTCCCCCCAGTATAGGTACCAGGCATAGGTGCCCCAGTATAGGTAGCCAGCTATAGGTCCCCCCAGTATAGGTACCAGGCATAGGTGCCCCAGTATAAGTAGCCAGCTATAGGTCCCCCCAGTATAGGTACAGTGGCTAGGCATAGGTGCCCCTGTACAGGTAGCCAGTATAATTGGCTCCAGTATAGGTTAGCCAGGCAGGTGCCTCCAGTATAAGTAGCCAGTATAGTTGCCCCCAATATAGGTTAGATAGACAGGTGCCACCGGTATAGGTTAGATAGGTAGGTGCCCCCAGTATAGGTTAGCTAGGTTGGTGCCTCCAATATAGGTAGCCAGTATAGTTGCCACCAGTATACTGTAGCTTAGATAAATAGGCACACCCAGTAAAGTTTAGCTAGGTAGGTGCCCCCAGTATAGGTTAGATAGGTAGGTGCCACCAGTATAGGTTAGATAGGTAGGTGCCCACAGTATAGGTTAGATAGGTAGGTGCTTCCAGTATAGGCTAGATAGGTAGGAGCCCCCAGCATAGGTTAGATAGGTAGGTGCCCTCCCATAATGGAGAGCGGAGTCAGCCGCAGGGAAGGCTCCCCCCCCTCCACTGCAGAGTTAGCACAGGGAAGCCTTGTATAGAGCAACTCACCTCCCTGCCGTTCCAATCACAGATCACTTGCTGCTGGTCTCTGCATATCCGCCGATACAGCCGCTCTACTTCCTGAATAGCGGTAGCGGCTATCAGCAGCTATGCATTGCATTTTATTGCATAGCTGCTGTATTTATGTATTAAATCTATCTAGTGATCACTTATCAGCTCTTTTAGCACAGCTAGTATATATATATATATATACATACACAGTGGGATGCAAAAGTTTGGGCAACCTTGTTAATTGTCATGATTTTCCTGTATTAATCGTTGGTTGTTAAGATAAAAATGTCAGTTAAATATATCATACAGGAGACACACACAGTGATATTTGAGTAGTGAAATTAAGTTTATTGGATTCACAGAAAGTGAGCAATAATTGTTTAAATAAAATTAGGCAGGTGCATAAATGTGGGCACTCTTGTCATTTTATTGATTCCAAAACCTTTAGAACTAATTATTGCAACTCAAATTGGCTTGGTAAGCTCAGTGACCCCTGACCTATATACACAGGTGAATCCAATTATGAGAAAGAGTATTTAAGGGGGTCAATTGTAAGTTTCTTTCCTCTTTTAATTTTCTCTGAAGAGTAGCAACATGGGGTTCTCACAACAACTCTCAAATGACCTGAAGGCAAAGATTGTTCACCTTCACAGTTTAGGGGAAGGATACAGAAAGCTGTCTCAGAGATTTCAGCTGTCTGTTTCCACAGTTAGGAACATATTGAGGAAATGAAAGACTACAGGCTCAGTTCAAGTTAAGGCTCAAAGTAGCAGACCAAGAAAAATCTCAAATAGACAGAACCTACAAATGGTGAGAACAGTCAGAGTCAACCCACAGACCAGCACCAAAGGCCTACAACATCATCTTGCTACTGATGGAATCACTGTGCATCGTTCAACCATTCGGCGCACTTTACACAAGAAGATGCTGTATGCGAGAGTGATGCAGAGGAAGCCTTTTCTCCGCCCACAGCACAAACAGAGCCACTTGAGGTATGCTAAAGCACATTTGGACAAGCCAGCTTCATTTTGGAATAAGGTGCTGTGGACTGATGAAATTAAAATTGAGTTATTTGGGCATAAAGAGGAAAAAGAACACAGCATTCCAAGAAAAACACATGCCACCTTCAGTAAAATATGGTGGTGTTTCCATCATGCTGTGGGGCTGTGTTGGCAGTGCAGGGACTGGGAATCTTGTCAAAGTTGAGGAACACATGGATTACACTAAGTATCAGCAGATTCTGAAGGTCAATGTCCGGGAATCAGTGACAAAGCTGATGCTACGCTGGGGCTGGATCTTTCAACAAGACAACCACCCTAAACACTGCTCAAAATCCACTAAGGCATTCATTCAGAGGAACAAGTACAATGTTCTGGAATGGCCATCTCAGTCCCCAGACCTGAATATGATTGAAAATCTGTGGTGTGAGTTGAAGAGAGCTGTCCATGCCCGGAAGCCATCAAACCTGAATGAACTAGAGATGTTTTGTAAAGAGAAATGGTCCAAAATACCTTCAACCAGAATCCAGACTCTCATTGGTACCTACAGGAAGCGTTTAGTGGCTGTAATTTCTGCAAAAGGAGGACCTACTAAATTTTGATTTTATTTCTTTTTTGTGTTGCCCAAATTTATGCTCCTGCCTAATTTTGTTTAAACAATTATTGCACACTTTCTGTAAATCCAATACACTTAATTTTACTTCTCAAATATCACTGTGTGTGTCTCCTCCATGATATAATTAAATGACATTTTTTATCGTAACAACCAACAATTTATACAGGAAAATCATGACGACTAACAAGGTTGCCCAAACTTTCACATCCCACTGTATATATATAATAATAATAATAATAATAATAATTGCAGTATTTGTATAGCGCCTTTCTCCTGTCGGACTCAAAGCGCTTGCGAGGCAGCCACTAGAGCGCACTCAGTAGGCAGTAGCAGTGTTAAGGAGACTTGCCCAAGAAACTCCTTACTGAAATAGGTCCTGGCTTACTGAACAGGCAGAGCCGAGATTTAAACCCAGGTCTCCTGTGTCAGAGGCAGAGCCCTTAACCATTACACTATCCAGCCACTGTAGTGATAGTGTAGTGATATATATATATATATATATATATATATATTATACTATACATTATACACAGTATATTAATTGTAGCAGACAAAAGAATGTAAACAAAAGATTATGTTATCACCTCTTCGGATGCGGTAGCAAGCTTTCCATTGAAGAAGAAAGAGCTGTGTTTAACTGTTTGAATGCTGTTCTGCTTGAATTTTTTTTTGTGGAAGGAGATTTTATGCTGTAAATAATCTTTTAAAGCAAAGGAGAAATGCTGAGTTTCATACCACTTTAAATTTAAATTATTTTGTTTTTTATTATGGGATGTTGCAAGTCCTTTAAGTTTTGGAACATTCACATTTTGACTTACAGAAAATGTCATAATATACATTGTTGGTGCGATACGTCTGTGCCAGAAACACTACTTTTTTAAGAATAATGTTAAGATGATTTGATGAGTCACTCATATTACTGTCTTCTATTTGAGGTATAGTATTCTATAAGTGTTTACTCCTATGGAGTCCTAGACCTTGCAAATGAAATTACTTAATATAACTTATATTTTGCCTCTTAGACGTGACAACTAAGCCATTTATTCTATCAGCAGCAATTACAGCTCCATGAGTGAGATGATTGCTAAAGAAAGAAAGCAGACAAACTTGCTGCATTTAACTGATGAAATTGTAGCCAATTATTATTTCTGAATTTATAAATGGCATAATACATATGCTAACTACTATGATTTTTATATAAAAAAAAGTGATTAAAACCGTACATTATCCAGATGGATGTTTGCCATGGTAAATTAGCTGGTGACGCACACTGTACTGCATACGTTAGCAACAGTTATATGGGGGAAAAACGTCTCCTAATATGTGGATTCGTACTGACCCAAGATGTGAATGTAATTGATTGAGCAAATCAGAGTCAGCTGCCCATCAGATAGTTAATAAAGGGCATACTTAGTCTTTGATTGGCTCAAAGAGGAACTTTACTGAATAAAATGACTTATAGTCTACGAGAATGATTTAAATCTCTGGAGAAGAGGGACACACACCCTCTTCATTTTTCTCAGCATGTGCTGTTGCCCAGTTATTGAGAAAACATGCTCACTCACGCATGGCTGCAGCATAAAAAAATGTGAACATCCTGTCCACTATGCAGTCCAAAGCAGCATGCACTCAGTTGCCAAGTTTTAATTCATTTCAGTTGCGCCAGTTGTGGACCTTGGAGTGTAGAAAAGTGCAGTTGTCCATATCCTACTCGACAGGGCTATGCTAAGCTTGACAACCCCTTTAGCTTAAAAGGACCCTGAGCTGTTCTTAAAATCCAAATTGGTCCGGTATTCTGGCTTCTTCCAAGCAAGTCACCCGTGCGCGCTCCTGAAGTGCGCCCGCCACGTCATCAAGCCAGGTGTAGTCAGCCTCCTGCACATGCGCAGTACAGTGTTTAGAGAACCACACATGTGCAGGAGGCTGACGGCGCCCAGCGTAATGACGTGGTGGTCGTGCTTCGGGAGTGCACACGGGTGACTTGATTGGAAGTCACCGGAGTACCGGACCGGACAGCAGGACTACAAAATAGGCCAGGAAGATGCTGGGGGAGCTTGTGGGCTACGGGGGACTGGAGGAGGACCCAGGTAAGTCCCAATTTTGATTTTAAGAACAGCTCAGGGTCCCTTTAATTAATCAGTCCCAATGGGCCAAAAGCGGATAAACTGTATAGGATGGAGTTATTCAGACACAGCATTTTTTCTCCCATTGGCCACTATTCAGTTCACTTTTTCTCCTAAGTTTTCTCCTAGGAGATAATTTATCTCATTTTTAACCACTTCACCACTGAGGGGTTTTACCCCCTGACCACCAGAGCAATTTTCACCTTTCAGCGCTCCTTCCATTCATTCGTCTATAACTTTATTATTACTTATCCCAATGAAATGAACTATATCTTGTTTTTTTCGCCACCAATTAGGCTTTCTTTAGGTGGGACATTATGCCAAGAATTATTTTATTCTAAATGTGTTTTAATGGGGAAATAGGAAAAAATGTGGGAAAAAATTATTATTTTTCAGTTTTCGGCTATTATAGTTTTTAAATAAAGCATGCTACTGTAATTAAAACCCATGAAATGTATTAACCCATTTGTCCCGGTTATAAAACCATTTAAATTATGTCCCTATCACAATGTTTGGCGACAATATTTTATTTGGAAATAAAGGTGCATTTTTTTCAGTTTTGCATCCATCCCTAATTACAAGCCCATAGTTTATAAAGTAACAGTGTTGTACCCTCCTGATATAAATATTTAAAAAGTTCAGTCCCTAAGGTAACTATTTATGTTTTTTTTTTTATTGTATTTTTTTTTTTTTATAATTACAAAAAAAAATAAAAATTGGGGAGTGTGGGAGGTAATGAGTTAATTTATTGTGTAAATGTAATGTTTGTATATGTAAAATGCTTTTAGGGTGTAGTTTACTATTTGGCCACAAGATGGCCACAGAGTGTTTGTTTACATGCGACCTGTAAGCGTCCGGAAGGACGCTTACAGGAAGCAGTAGGAGGCTGGGAGACGCACAATGATCTCGCTGTTTCTGAAAGAAGCAGCAGATCATTGCGGGGGCTAGATCAACGAACGGGAATGGATTTTCCCGTTCATTGATCTCCGGGCGAGCGGGCGGCGGCGTGCACGAGCGGCGGGTGCGCGCGCACGAGCGGCGGGAGCGCGGACAGCGGCGGTAGCGCGGAAGGTACGGATTTCTCCGTCCCTGGTTTTTTAGGAGGGAAAAAAGGGGCGGAGAAATTCGTACAGCTGGGGGTAAAGTGGTTAAAATAACTTTTCAGAACTTTGTAATAGGAAACTTACCAAAAAGTAGGTGAAAAGGTACTATCAAAATTATTTTGAATATTATCTAGCTTGCTGCTAGTTTAAAAGGAATTTTGTTGATAACGTATGAAAATACTACCTAGGAGAAAACTCAGGGGAAAAAGTTAATTGTATATGAGCCATTTTCTCCACTTTAAATAGCTATATTTTCCTCCCATGGAAATTCAAAGTAGATAATCCTTTTAAGCAGATTTGTCCTTGTATTTACAAGCTAAATAAGTCTTCTAAGGCATCTCACAAAGTATGCAGTGGTGGGAAGGGATGAAATGCCTCCCAAATATTTTGCAAGATGATCTGAACAATATTAAAGATAGCATTTCCACTGATAATTGTTAATTAACAAAACACACTGAATTATTATAAGCAATCAGGCATTGGTTGTTCTTCAATAAAGTAAAACATCTTAGACTGGAATGAGCTAATAAACAAAATCATATCTAGATTGAAAACTTTTACTTTTTCATAAAATAATATGGTAAAATAAACAAAGCTGTCCGACATTCAAAATTCTCAATGTCCGTAATTTTCAAGTGTGTGCAGACATAACTAATGTGTGTACTGTAACTGCAATTTTCTTTGCAAATATGATTCTCTGTTGTGTTTATGCATTTGTTGTTTGTATGTAGAGGTGTGCTGTGTGCGTAGAGCTATTCATTTATTATTTTTTTAACCCATCTTTTACTGTTCAGTTTATTTCACTTTATTATCGGCACCAGTAGGCAGGCATGTCACTGTATGCAATACTGTACATTTCAGACTGCTAGATAGGTAGGCACACTTAATGCCTTTAACAAGAAGGCCCTACTATGAAGCCACCTGAATCATTTGATCCGGGCAGCAAAATCTAGGTGGTGTTGCCAGCAACATCTTAATATGCAAAGTGACCACACTGGAACACAAATTGCCTGGTCCATTGCTAGGTCGTCTCTTTTTTAGCAAGGCAGAAGCCTGTCACTGTGCTTTCTTTGCTTCCGACTCTAACTGACTAAAATACAGTCAAGGTTTGGAGATGTCAGAGATGAAAGGAAATTCAAGTAAGCATAGCCTGATATAAATGAGTGTACTGTTATAGTTGATATACTACTACATACATATGGCACAGGCATCGAAAGGTGTATGGTTCAAAAACTAAAGAAAATCCAATTGCTTGTGCATGTTTTGTGCAGAGGATTCTTGTTTGGAAGGAAAAATGTGCCTGAATGTGATAGACTCCTATATAGTAGAGATGGCATTTGGAATATGACATTGTTAAAACATAAAGTACTCAGTTTAGTGTTCATACATTAATAATCATATGGCCCATCTAATAGTAAGGGGAACCTCTCACTTCTTTTAGGCCTTGTTCACATCTAAAATCGAAATCGCTGACGCCAGCTTTTGCGATTTTGTGTGTGATGTTTTTTTAGCGCCTCCCGGCGTTTACCTGCGCGTTGTGATTTTTTTTATAAAGCGCTTTTCTTAGCACACGTTTATTAGGGAAGTGTTTGTTTAAAGGGTTTAAACATTTATGGTTATTTGTACTGAATAATTATCCCAAGGTAATTTTCCCTCAGTAATATTCCATGAAATAGGAGTGAACTCTACTGAATAGTTGCAGATTTTGAATAAGAAATAATGTATTTGAAGTCTTTGACCCAAAAAAGGGACACCATAACAACTACCTAATAGCCTAATCAATCAATAGCCTAATCAATCTGCAATATACTATCTACTGCAGTTTTGGGAAATTCATGATTTTCCTTAGGTGCCCTGTAAAATGAGTACCATATCCACTCAAATATACATACTGTAAAAGCACATCCACACAGGAGGGAGTGCATAGTCAATAAAAATTAACAAAATGATAGGATACCGCAACCAAGATATTTACAAATAATATAAGTTCCTTCTGGTAACCTAACCATTACATGGTTGCATCACCTCAGATGAAACTAGGGAAAGAGCATTAGTGCTGGTAGTTGTGGGGAGAAGTAGGGGTAGGGTCAGAACGAGGGATACTTCAAGGAAGAACATTTTGCTGTAGTGAATTGCAATACAGTAGAATCTCCGTATAGTAAATTCTGATGTTGTAAACCTCTGGCCATAGTAAACTCAGTCTCCAGATCCCGACCATGTATGACTATACTATGTATGACAAATCCTGATAAAGTAAACTTCTTCTTGTTTCACACTTGTTTCAAACTTTTAAAATTGCTTAGGAGGCAGTGGTGGACTTACCCCACGCAAGCAGACACAAAAACTGTGTATTCAAAACAATCAAATTTATTGGTACACTCCAGGGGTTTTTACAACGCATTTCGCAGGTATATTCCCGCTTCCTCAGGCAATAAAAAATAGGAGTACACACAAAACAGTCTCAAGGTTTACGATAAGCACCGATAAGCGCCTTTGTCAGAGGCGCTTATCGTGACCTTGAGACTGTACTGTGTGTACTCCTATTTTTTATTGCCTGAGGAAGTGGTAATATACCTGAGAAACGCGTTGCAAAAACCCCTGGAGTGTACCAATAAATTTGATTGTTTTGAATACACAGTTTTTGTGTCTGCTTGCGGGGGTAAGTCCACCACTGCCTCCTAAGCAATTTGCAGGGGGGGGGGGGGGTTAATATAGTAAACTCCTGATAAAGTAAACTACTCTCCTCAGTCTGTTGGAGTTTACTATAAAGGGAATAATTATACTGCAGTAGATAACAGACAGGAGGCCATATGCAATCCACTTTTTCATCTGAGTTTTCTCCTAGGAGATATTTTTGATCATCTATTCAAAATAACATTCCAGTACTTTTAAACTAAAAAAGTACAAAAAAAAGTTAAAGAAAAAATTGCTATCAAAATTATTTTGAGTATTTTTCTTGCTTTCTGGTGGCTTAAAAGGTATTTTATTGACAAGGTTAAAAATACCACCTAGGAGAAAACTCAAGAGAAAAAGTTAATTGTATATGCTGTTCCTTTGAGGAGGTTACATTTCCAGAAGGGAATGATCCAGAAACATAAACCCACAATAGAAAAATGTTTTAACTGACGAACTGGAAACATTTGGACTCAATGAGTAATTTAGCTTAAAATGTCACTTGTTATTATATTAGTTGCTTCTTCTCACCATTCTGCTTGTTATTATTAGCTATTAAGTATGTGCCTCCCACCTTCCATACTGGGTATGATGGTGTATATATGTAAGTCATGATGATGTTCATATGACAAATCTCCTGATTTGCATAGGAAAGGTGACTGTAAAGGAAAGCACTGCACTGACCCCCACCCCCACCTCCCACCACCAGTGCCCTTGCGCGCACACATAACACGCACTAACCATTATCCTGCGCTTGCAGGACTTAATGTTATATTTTTAAACCTTCGTAAATTTTATTTTACATTTTTCTGGCAGGGGAATAAAACTACTAATACCTATGGCTAGCCACAGATGTCTCGATAAAATGATAATGCCTTCTTGTAGGTATACCTGCCCACTGTGTGTTATTCAGGAGATGCATCACTTGTTATTTGTATAGTAACCTTTCCAGAAGCAGTGCAGAGCTGGCAGGCATAGAAGGGTGCAAATATGACTCAGAGTGGTGTGGTGCATAAATAGTCATTAACATACACATAATTAGTTACCCTATTTGACAAACACATTGAGAGACTGCGCACTTTATCATTATGTTACAATGTGATCAGAAGCAAGAGTACTAGAGTCGGAAATCATTTCTAACAGCTTCGTAATCACTAGAAAATGAACAGTAAATGTCGACAAAGTCAAATACCTTTGTTTGTAATCACTTGCTTATGCTGTGTCAATAACTACATTTATTATTCTATACTTCATGTGAAATAAAATAAAAGAAATGCATTTTGGCATGTGATTCTTTTACCATTTCTTGAGATTTAGCTTGCTAAGTGCTGTACAAAGGTGCTGTACTTTCTACTTACCTCCTACTTCTTAAAATGCCAAAAAAACAGCTAGAGCTTTACACTTAAAAAAAAGAGAGGATATCTGTCATGCAGGAAAATGCTACGTTTAGAAGTCATTGACATTTCCATACCTAGAGTACCTACCCTGAAAAATATTTAAGAAAAAACAACAACAAAAAACCCATGAAGCTGTAGTGGATTGTACGCGTGAAAAATCCTGTTCCAACAAACATCCATCATAGCTCTGTGCTAAAACCAGGAGTTAGTGGAATTTTTACAGTTGTAACCCCCTTGCCCCATGCATGCATAATAGAGGTCAGCATAGTATCTTCTTGGCTGCCTTCCAGTTGACTTTGGTGCCCATCCTAGCTAGAGGACAGGTACATCAAGCCCTTCCACCCTTTTTTGTTCCGAATTTATACTGAGGATATTTTAGCACATCAGTACGTCCACACCACCGGGTCCAGATCTGTATGTAACAACCTATGAGTGTGGTGTATGTCCACAGTGCAGCTGTATATATGGTGCACATAGATGATTGCCCAACCACTGGCTAGTCCAAGCACCAGAGTACAGCTGGTGGAGTTAATATGTTAACTACTATTATGGTTGTATTTTGGAGGAAACCAGAAACTTCACCTTTATAAGTATCTAAACATTAATTGAAAGTTTGATGTAACATAAATCATTGCTACTGTTCCTCTTCTAATTCAGGTAAAAGTGAAATTCTCCCTGCATCATGGTTATTCAATTCCAGAAAGTCTGAACCTAAACATTGTGATATTCACAGGAAGATTTGTCAATGGCTGTCTTCTACAAATGGACTTGGAAGCCACGAAATCTCCCACCCAAGGCCTTTGAAGCAAACCTGAAGTGAAAAAAAATGTATGATACAATGAATTGGTTGTGTAGTACGGATAAAGAATAGAACATTAGTAGCAAAAGAGTCTCATATTTTTATTTTCAGTTATATAGTTTTTTTTTTATAACATTGCATCATTCTGTCATATTTGCAGTTTACAAACCACACTATTTTAAACTATAAAACATGTTCTTATACCTAAGCCTTTGACAAAACTCTCAACTGCAAAATCGGTGCTCTGAATTTGAAATGATGCAAGATCGATAAATGGCACCAGGTGCAGAAACTCAGCAGCAGAGGGAACACTTGGCCTAAAGGATGATCTTGCACTTGAAGCTTGCAAAAGAGTTGCTGAACAAGCATGCTGAAACTTGGAAAGGAGGTTCAGTGCAGCTGGAGGGTGGTGAGTGGTGACCAACAGATGCATCCAACTGTACATAGGCAATGTGGACTACCTGACTTTTATCAAAGGAACAAGATTTTGATTTTAGATGCCTTCCATAGCCCCTAGAGGATTCCAGTGATTAGCTGTAGCTTTCTTCCAGTGTGCCTAAAATACAGATCCCTCTCTGATTAACATCATCTATCAGTTCCACAAACTGCACATCAATTTTTAATAGATTTCAGCACAATGGCAGTACACAGGAAGGAGTGTGTCGGCTGGATATGTGAGTGTGACTTCGCTCCGATGCACTAATACTCAGCACGGGCACCAAGGAGAACAGTATTAGCAGAGGGCACCTGAGGATACTGCTTCCCCCCCCCTTCCCCCACACACACACACACCACCAATTTTGACCACCACAAGACCCATCCTGTCCATAATGTCAGTTAATTTAGGCCACAAATTAATCTTAATTATGATGCAGTGGTTGGGGTATCCATCCACAGCAGATTTGTTCACAGTGATGTAGTGTATGGGCACCTTTTGGAGTCTTTACCTATGATGGAGTACACGTTTATAAAATTAAGAGCACCTTCTCTGCTATGTCTGACATTTGTTTTGTCACTGGTCTAGCCACCAATCACAGTGCTAGCCTAACTAAATCCTGGCATAGGCATTTTCCTTTTAACTCATCTCCCTCACTATCCCATAAATATATAGCATTATCCTAAAATTAAAAAAATATATATATTATTTTTACAGTTTAAAGTGAAATAAAGTAAACAATGTTGCCAAATACATATTTTTTGAGAATCCGTTATCATTACAACAATACCATAATTTAAGACTTATAATAAATGGGATAAATACCTGAATACATTTTGTGATTTTTCATCTACAATAGTACATTTTACTTTTAAACTATGATAGGTGAAAACTGAGAAAGAATGATTTTTTTTTAATTTGTTCTTTTTTCCTTTATAATGCACAGAGAATAAAATCATTATTGCATTAAAATAGCTTGTCTAAGAAAAAAATGATAAAAAACCCCTCACGACCTTCCATAAAGCATATTCACATACACAATAGTCATATTTCTACATTAAAAAATATATAGCTAGGTACAAATGAGCCAACATTGCCAATTATCTCACAGTAGAATATTTCACAACAAATCTAATACTATCTAAATATGGACCTGGGGAATCTGATCTCTGTTGGAGATGCCAATGAGATACAAGCACCTACATACACTTGTGGTGGACATGCCCCCAACATCATTGCATTCTGGGAATCAGTGTTTTCCCTACATGAACACCTATACTGCAGAAAACTCTTGTTCAAACCAGAGATCACCCTTGTAGCTCTAATCCCTGACAAAATATCACAACTTTTCATACAAAATTAAGATACAATTTTATTACAAAAAAAAATCTAATTTTATTATATGAGAGAAACAATTTACCCAGATTATGATCACATGTTAAATAATAAAATTAATTAAACAATAAATAATAACAAAAGTATAACCAGCTGATAAAAACAGGAGTGAGTACATGCGTTCCAAATACAAATCATTGCAACGTCCACCAGGAGAAAACACCCACCTACCACACCCTGTTCCCACTACCCAAAACAATGACTTCCAAATCCCACCCCTCCCCCCATACCCCTTAAAAGTGCAATGTCCCAGCAATTCCAGGGTTGAAAAACTCCTACTGCACTAATTAATTGTAGCATACGTAACTGGGCCAATATACCTATCCCCCACCACCCCCACCATCACCACCACCCTCTTTCTAACCTCCAATTCTACTAAGAAATCAACAGTATACTCCTCAGCTTTGTAAGTAGAAAAAGCAGTATAAAATATAGTAAACAATTATCTCCCCATGCAGAAAAAGGCATATGCATAGTAAGAGATGACACCAGACCTTTGCTTTAGCATAGTATATGTCAATGTCCATAAAAAGTGGTAAGAGCATGACCCTAAAATGTGCAGAAACCTGCATTGTCATAAATGCACTGCTAGCAATCAAAGCTATCACACACCCTCTACAGGACTAAAGTGGTAATTGTTCAGGCTTTGTATTACAATGCAAAAAGGAAGCAAAAAGAACAAAAGAGGACCCAGAGACACACCATTTTTCTGCGGTTGGTGACCTCCAACCCAGACATGCTACATTGCGCATGCCCAGTATGCCTGCTTGGGCGGCTTGCGACTGCGCTGCATGGCAACTCCATATGACATAAACGTGCACGTGGTCATACTGTACATGTGCAGTGTAGTATGTCTGGTCGGAGGTCACCGGCCGTGCAGAAAGTTCCCGGCCCACGAGAGCACGACGAGTGCGCATTCACAGCTTGGGCAAGCTTTTGGGACGAATTGCAGGTGACAGGAGCCACCTGGGAGCCACCGAGGGACGAGCGGCCTCAAGGGGGCTTAAGGTAGCCCCAGGTAAGTATGGTACCTGAGATGCTTTTTGTCTTAGGTACACTGTAAGAAATCAAAAAAATCCCTAAAATTATTAGTGCAAAAAAAACCCCTGCTTACTGAAGGATAACAAACATTTTTATTGTTTGCGCTTATTCTCCTTCCCTTAGGAAATCAGAAAAGGTTCAGTTTGATTCAAGTCCTCTTCTTGGCACAATGGTGTCAATACATCAAAGGCCGTACAATAAAGAAAAAGTCAGGAAAATACTGCATTCGGTATTTTAGCCTTTTTTGCTAATTCATTCATATTTTCACAGGTGCGGTAGAAGTTCAGTAATTTACTGAAGCCCAATTCACAAAGTAACAGCAAAGCAGTGTGAGTTGTCTGTGTTGTTACATGCTGTTCTCTGTGCAGAGACAGCATTACAATAGTAAGAAGCATCCCCACATCCCTTTAACAACCACAATAACAATAACATTTCTATAGCGCCTTTCTCCCATTCCCATAGGACTCAAAGAGCTTAGACTCTCTCAGATTCAGTAGTTGGTAGTAGGATGAAGTATTCACACAACAAAACTTATATTTCTGAAAATGCCCAACTGAACAAGTAGGCTTTGAGTCTGGATTTAAACACGTCACGAGATGGAGCTGTCCTGATCTGCTGAGGTGAGGAGTTCCATAACGTAGGAGCAGCATGACAGAAGACTCTGGGACCAAAAGTTTTCAGATGGATGTACTGTACATGTTTGTTATACTGTCTCTGCTCACTCTAAATCTGTCTATTAGTCTTTCTTAATATTTTATTTAGTTGCCACAGCTTAGATGATTTTCCCACTAGCTACTCTGCATCTTCAAACAGGAACCTAAGGGGTTAAACGGCCGAATGGCCACAGGCCTATTTTGTAGGCTTCGGATGCAATCACAGGAACTTGGAGGAGACAGGTTGTTCCTATTTGCTCTCTGCTCCTGTCAATCATGGGGATATCCACACAGAAGACAATCGAACATGGTTTTCGACAGAGGAGAGCAGCCGGTAAATATGGAGTAGGTTACTGTGTTTAAAGGGACTCCGAGCAGTGCAGAAACTATGGAAAGGTGCATATCATTTTAAAGCTCTCTTTCTCCTCTTTCCAATGATATATAAACCGCCGCCCTACGCCTTTTAGTTTTCGCTATTTTCGAGATTGAAATTGCTGCGGCCGCGATTTCGATCGCGAAAATAGAGAAAACTAAAAGGCGTAGGGTGACGATTTAGGGGTCGTCAGAAAGAGGAGAAAGAGAGCTTTAAAATGATATCCATCTTTCCATAGTTACATTGTATTACACAGGGCGACTTTTTCTCAAAGTCAGCAGCTCCATTCAGCAGAAAAAGTCGCCCTGTGTAATACAATGTAACTATGGAAAGATGGATATCATTTTAAAGTTATCTTTCTCCTCTTTCTGACGACACCTAAATCGTCGCCCTACACCTTTTAGTTTTCTCTATTTTCGCGATCGAAATCCCGGCCGCGGCAAATTCAATCGCGAAAATAGCAAAAACTAAAAAGTATAGGGCAGCGGTTTATATATCATTGGAAAGAGGAGAAAGAGAGCTTTCAAATGGTATGCATCTTCCCATAGTTTCTGCACTGCTCGGAGTCCCTTTAACCGCATGCTCTGATCTTCATGAATTGATATTTGCTGACATGTGTTGGAGGTGTTTACCGCAAGTCGGTAATTTACCTCACTGCTCGGTAATTTCTGCTTGCCATGCGGTAACAACTTTGATGAATTGACATTTTACTAAATGCTCTGTAAACTCAGTTGTTTTTAGCATTACCGAATGCGGTAGTGCTTGATGAATTGACGCCAATGCTGTCTTTTTTTCTTTACACAACTGTTCTATCTCTAATTATTGAGTCTGGGATGTAAGAATGGAAAATTGCATGGTGCCTGTCCTAAATGCTTTCATCTGAAAAATGAGATAAAAAAAAATAGAGTAAGTACTTAGCAGTTACCATTTTACCATGCTAAAAATTTGTGCTATGCTTTTTTTCTTTCTCGATTTCTGTAATCTGTTCATACTCTAATATTGTGTTGCTCTAACAAGGAAATCAGGCATTTATCATTTATCAGGCATATGTAGTTATTGGTGAAATAATCATAAGCAGTTGGCTTCTAGCTTCTGCATCTGAGACAGATGAGATGTGTTTGAAATCTACTAATATGTTTGAGCTTGCATTCGCTTCACTCAATTGTCTATATTTTGCTCTGTTAACCTCTACCAGTTCCTTGTACTCATTTAGCAAAGAATTCTTCCCCCCACCTTGCCCTATTATAGGATTTGGCATAATATTTCACTTAAAGCTGGGGACAGTAACCCTGTTCCACCTTTTCCTCTCCCAGGTTCCGGGATTCCATAAGAACTGTGAGGATCAACCATAGTTATTTTTTTCCTTATTAGTGTGGGGAGGCAGACTTTCAGATTTTTTATCTATTATTCACTCCCTGCAATTTGGGGAACTCATTTATTATCAGAGAGCATTTCGTACATGACTTGCATGCTTGCCTGGTCCTAAAGAAGTGGGTATTGCCCTACAAAATGTGTCAATCAATTTAACTTAAACTACTGTATATACTCGAGTATAAGCCGACCCAAGTGCTGTTTGTTTGCAGTATATGTGTGTGTGTGTGTGTGTGTGTGTGTGTGTAGTATGTGTGCATGTACACTGTTTTTGCTGTGTGTGTGTGTGTGTGTGTGCGCACAGTGTCTGTATATGTATATATATGTACAGTGTGTGTACAATGTTTGAATGTGTATGCATGTACAGTGTGTATTTGTGTGTGTGTGCATTATTTGTGCACTGGGTACTTATAGTGTGGTTGCATGCTGAACTCACTTTGTGTACAGTGTGTGTGTGTGTGTGTGTGTGTGTGTGTGTGTGTGTGTGTGTGTGTGTGTGTGTGTGTGTGTGTGTGTGTGTGTTTGTGCGTGTGTGTACAGTGTGTGTGTGTGTGTGTGTGTGTGTGTGTACAGTGTGTGTACAGTGTGTGTGTGTGTGTGTGTGTGTGTGTACAGTGGCTTGCAAGAGTATTCGGCCCCCTTGAAGTTTTCCACATTTTGTCACATTACTGCCACAAACATGAAACAATTTTATTGGAATTCCATGTGAAAGACCAATACAAAGTGGTGTACACGTGAGAAGTGGAACGAAAATCATACATGATTCCAAACATTTTTTACAAATAAATAACTGCAAAGTGGGGTGTGCGTAATTATTCAGCCCCCTTTGGTCTGAGTGCAGTCAGTTGCCCATAGACATTGCCTGATGAGTGCTAATGACTAAATAGAGTGCACCTGTGTGTAATCTAATGTCAGTACAAATACAGCTGCTCTGTGATGGCCTCAGAGGTTGTCTAAGAGAATATTGGAAGCAACAACACCATGAAGTCCAAAGAACACACCAGACAGGTCAGGGATCAAGTTATTGAGAAATTTAAAGCAGGCTTAGGCTGCAAAAAGATTTCCAAAGCCTTGAACATCCCACAGAGCACTGTTCAAGTGATCATTCAGAAATGGAAGGAGTATGGTACAACTGTAAACCTACCAAGACAAGGCCGTCCACCTAAACTCACATGCCGAACAAGGAGATCAGAAATGCAGTCAAGAGGCCCATGGTGACTCTGGACGAGCTGCAGATATCTACAGCTCAGGTGGGGAAATCTGTCGATAGGACAACTAGCACAAAGTTGGCCTTTATGGAAGAGTGGCAAGAAGAAAGCCATTGTTAACAGAAAAGCATAAGACGTCCCATTTGCAGTTTGCCACAAGCCATGTGGGGGACACAGCAAACATGTGGAAGAAGGTGCTCTGGTCAGATGAGACCAAAATGGAACTTTTTGGCCAAAATGCAAAACGCTATGTGTGGCAGAAAACTAACACTGCACATCACTCTGAACACACCATCCCCACTGTCAAATATGGTGGTGGCAGCATCATGCTCTGGGGGTGCTTCTCTTCAGCAGGAGACTTGAGACTGGGGCGGAAGTTCACCTTCCAGCAGGACAACGACCCTAAATATAACGCCAGGGCAACAATGGAATGGTTTAAAACAAAACATATCCATGTGTTAGAATGGTCCAGTCAAAGTCCAGATCTAAATCCAATCGAGAATCTGTGGCAAGATCTGAAAACTGCTGTTCACAAACGCTGTCCATCTAATCTGACTGAGCTGGAGCTGTTTTGCAAAGAAGAATGGGCAAGGATTACAGTCTCTAGATGTGCAAAGCTGGTAGAGACATACCCTAAAAGACTGGCAGCTGTAATTGCAGCAAAAGGTGGTTCTACAAAGTATTGACTCAGGGGGCTGAATAATTACGCACACCCCACTTTGCAGTTATTGATTTGTAAAAAATGTTTGGAATCATGTATGATTTTCGATCCAATTCTCACATGTACACCACTTTGTATTAGTCTTTCACAGGGAATTCCAATCAAATTGATTCATGTTTGTGGCAGTAATGTGACAAAATGTGGAAAACTTCAAGGGGGCCGAATACTTTTGCAAGCCACTGTATCTATCAATCTATCTATCTATCTATCTATCTATCTATCTATCTATCTATCTATCTATCTATCTACTGAGCAGGGCACATGCAAGTTGCTATACAAATACTGATGTGTTTTCCTTATTGGCATGTGTGTACATCACATTCCACCCCAGCCCCTAATTATTAATTTTTTTGTCCCCTTCATGTTATATTATGTGCACATTATAATGCTGTGCAATGCAATGCCTCACAGTGGAACTAGCAATAGGGTGAGACGTCACCCGCAGCTATACAGTATACACCTGTCCCAGCCGATGAGACACCATCTTGGCGACATACGGAGCAGTGGAAGGTATTTGGTGAGACCGTTTATGTTATACACATTTGCACTAAGGCAAACCGGATGGATATCGTCCTGGCGTGACGCAGCAGAGAGTAAGATTAATGGATTAATACCATTCCTTCACGACTGTAGTAATACAAAGAAGTCATGGCTGAATAGGTACACAAGAGATATGGATCTAGAAATGTGGAATGTGATCACAATTTAATAGTACGCAGAAGGAACTTTGCTTCTTGTATGGAACAATTTTTGCCACGATTTTTTCTACGTCTGTAGGCCACAGACAGGGTTATTATGGTGTATCACACCATTTAGATATACAGGGCTCATTATCCCTTATAGGGATTTTAATATAACAATGTTTTAGCATGTTGTTATAAAAGTTATATTTTATTGCAGAAGCCCATGTTGTCATTATAGAGTACTTGAATTGCATCCCAGCAATATTATTGTATAAACTTGGTTAGTGGGTTATTCAAGTTTTTGATCACTTTACCTTCATTAATAATACAACCAGCAATACACATGATTTTTAAAATGTATTTTATACTGTACATTTATTTGGTTTGCAGCAAAGCAGCAATAATTCTGTTCACATGAATATATAATTTTTTGGATAGTTGTTATACTTCACAGCAAGTTTACAATTTGATTTTTAACCTAAATTTGTGTCTAACTAAAACTTGTGGATTCAAATAAAGTTTACTACAAATACTAACTTTTTGTGGTGCATCCTGTTTTTTAGAACTACCAGTAAGGTCTTGGTTAGTACATGATGGTTCTGATTGCACACATACAGTAGGTACTCCTGTGTCTTTTGTACTCTTTAGAGCTGGTTGGTGGTATCAGATTTTTGAACACATTGAACATGTGACTACATGTTTATATGCATCATATTTCCACTATATTTTTGTTGTTTTGTGTGAGTTTATGGATTAGCTCTAATAAAGTATATTATTTTAATTCAATTACTCAGTACCCTGTCTGTATAAAAAGTCAAAATTGTATGGGTTCTTTTTAAAGTTGTCTGTATTCATAAGAGATTAATTAATATACAGTACAACATATCTACAGAATGAATTAGATGTTCATTGGATTGAGATACATAACAACACATATATATTCACGGTCAAATCGGTTGGTCAAGTAAAGAAACTATATGACTCAAATCTTTCAGTATTTAAGTACCGTATTTTTTTTTTTTTTTAATAGGTGGGTTACTGGCCTAAAACCCAAAAGGTCAGAAGACCTGGAGTCAGGAGTGTACTAAGATTTTTAATTTTTTGTTTACATCATGAAAAATCAAAATTGGCTTTGAGTAATTTAACCAAATGTGAAAGTACAAAGAGGTGTCCGAATGCTCAAACTGCTTGCAGTCAGTACCAGGGAGGCAACCAGTCAGCACCTGGACCCAGTGAGGGGCAACCTGGACCCTGTGAAGCCTTTGTCAAAAGCTTTGTCGTTGTGCTGTTTTGTGGCTATGATACTACCAATACATTGAGCTATAATTGCTGAATCCAGGTAGAGACCCAATCGCTTCCTTTCTTGGCTAGACTAACCAAATGGTCAAGCAAATTTGTAGCTGGCATGGACCTGGACTTCCAAGAACTGACCATTAAACCCTGCTCCCCTTTCCCCAAACTCCCCAATCATCTCAAAAAGCATTGGCAATGAGGTGTCTGGTTGAGACAGAAATAGTAAAACTGATATCTGTATAAAAATACATTTTATACTAACACTCACCTTTTACATATACATGGATATTGGGATTTGTTGAGTAGCAGCTGTCAGTGGTTCCATGATCAGGGTGATCAGCAGAGGCATACTTAATGTCGTACTTTTAGTATTTGTGTTTCATCTCAAAGGGAATATAATTAAGCTAATTTATTCATAATCAAAACAACAGAATCTTCTAGCAAATTATTTTCCTCATTTTGGACATGAACTGTAAAGTCATGATAACTGTTCTGGCTTTCACAGGACAAATTTTGTTGTAGTAGGAGGAAGGCATCTGCTATAGTAAATTTTTCAGGAATTAAGCAAACATTGTGGGTGCAGTTACATTTTACAATGCAAAGTAGGTTGGTAAAGGAAATATGTTATCACAGTTTGGTATTTTTCAAAAATCCTTAAGGAGGCAAGGCTTGGTTTACTAAAATTGGTGAACACATGCAAGAGAATCGGGACTGGCTTTTTAAAATGTGCAGGTTGCAGGATCAGTTATGTTCATCAGTGTTTTCTACTGTTCTCCTATCTTAGTAAATCATCTACACTGTGTGCCCTATGGAGACTGATAAGAATCCGAGTTTCTACAACATCATTTTATCACTCCATCTGTGTAAGTTTGATTGCCTCTTTAAGTTGCTCAGTTTGGTATCACTGTGTCATGTTGAGAGCTGTGTTTTAATAAAATACCGGTTTCCATTAAAGTATCTGAAAAAGAGAGAAGAACTGAGCTTGGACAGTATAACAATGGTCTAACAATGTGGTATCCAGGCTGGCAAAAGCTCAACACTGGAAAAACAATATCATTAAAGAGGAACTGTAGTGAAAACCACATAATTAATACATTTGCTTATTTTTTTTACAATATTACTGGTACTTTATAAAGTGTTTAGTCAGTGTTTGCTATTGTTCAATATTTCCTCACCCTGATCTACAATCTGAAATTTATTTATCACAGGTGATTTAGTTAAAAGTGAGCCTGAAGTGTAAATAAAAGAAAAAAAAAACAGATACTCACCTAAGGAAAGCTAAGGCTCTGGGTCCTACAGAGCCTTCACGTTCCTCATAGGGGCCCCGCGTTCAAGTGCTGGATCCCCCGTTAGCAGTCTCCGACCGATGGTTTCAGAGACTACTCATCAGCCGCTGTGGGAGGCTTTGGCAAATCTCTGGGAGCCCCAGTGCTCCCTGAAGACAGGCCGATCCATACTGCACATCCGTGAGTGCACTTGAAAGAGTGCTAGCGCATGCGCTAGATGGATCGGCGCATCTTCGGGAGCACTCTGGCTCCCGAACACTGCCGAAGCCTCTCACAGTGGTGGTAGTGAGCAGTCTCCGACCCATTGGGAATCCAGGGCTGGAACACGAGGACCGTAGGAGGAATGGGAAGGCTCTATAGGACCCAGAGCCTTCCATCTCCTTAGATGAGTATCTGCTTTTTGTTTTGTTTTTTATTTAGACTTCAGACTCCCTTTTAAAAAAAACCTCTCCCTAGCCCACTTAAAGGGAACCAGAGAGGTACGTGATAAAAAAAGAAGCTTTTATACATACCTGGGGCTTCTTCCAGCCCCATAAGCCTGGATCACTCCCACGCCGCCATCCTCCGCTTCCTGGATCGGCGGTACTGGGTCCTGTCACTTCCGGCGGACGCGGCCAATTGTCCGCATCACAGCGGCTCCCTCCTTACCCGTACGCATGAGGCTGCGCAGTAGGCAGCCTCATGCGTACATACATGGAGGGAGCCTGGTGTGATGCGGACTATTGGCCACGTCAGCCGGCCGACTGGCGGCCATGACGGGATCCGGTACCGGCGGATCCAGGCAGCAGAGGACGGCGGCGTGGGAGCGATCCGTGCGTATGGGGCTGGAGGAAGCCCCAGGTATGTATAAAAACTTTTTTTCTGGGGCCTCTGGTTCCCTTTAATAGACCTTGGGGCCATATGGAATTCACTTTTTCTCCTATGTTTTCTCCTAGGTGATATTGTCACACCTTGTCTTAAAATGCCCTTTAAACCACCAGCAAACAAGAAAATACTCAAAATAATTGTGATAGTACCTTTACACCAGCTTTTAGGTATTTTTTAAAAAGGGACCCTGAGCTGTACTTAAAATCAATATCGGGACTTACTTGGAGCTTCCTCCGGCCGGCCCCCCGTAGCCGCGAGGTCCCCTGGCATCTTCCTGGCCTCTTCCGTGGTCCGGCTGTCTGGTCCGGTAAACCGGCGACTTCCAAGTAAGTCGCCTGAGCGTGCTCCCGAAGTGCACCCGCTGCCTCATCATGCCGGGTGCTGTCAGCCTGCTGCGCATGTGTGGTACAGTGTTTGAAAACCGCGCATGCGTGGGAGGCTGATGGCTCCTAGCGTGATGACGCAGCGGGCACTCTTCGGGAGCGGGTGACTTGCTTGGAAGTCGCCAGTGTACCGTATCAGACAGCGGGACCACGGAAGAGGCCAGGAAGATGCCCGGGGGACCTCTCAGGGTACGGGGGCTGGAGGAAGCCCCAGGTAAGTCCCAATTTCAATTTTAAGTACAGCTCAGGATCCCTTTAAAAAGTTATTTTAAAGAGAATATGAAAATGATCTCCTAGGAGATAACGCAGAAGAAAAAGTTAACTGCATATGGACCATGATCTCAGCGTTAGTTACTAATGCTTACATTCAGTTTACTGCAGATGCAGGATGGCGGCTATGTCAGTGGAAATATATTTGAATGTTTGAATGCGTTATCTAACTCTAAATACCTTCCCACGAGACCCCTGACCATAATCCTGTAAAAATTCATGATGTCATGAGTCCCAAGACCCAAAACACCATCATCTGGTTATGTTTAATTTCTAGGTGGGCTTTGAATCCATATTATGCATGTGTGTTGAGGAAAAGGGGGCATATAGATATGTTTATCTTTAATACTCAATCTGTAGCACGCTGAATCTATGCCATAACTGCATAACTAGAAAACTGAGAAAATTGAGAGCTTTCAGTAACTTTCAAATACTGTATATTGCATTTAAAAGATGAAATGTATTTTACCGTACTTACCAATGGCTTTACATCATTAAACATTTTGTAGCTTCTGTAGAGCAGCAATCTAGTGATCTGTCGTTGCTCATCACTTCACAGGAATTGTGTATGTAAAATGTTCTGTATCTGACATTTACTGTGTATAATTGTATTTGTGTTTATATGTACGTACACGTACACGTTTATATGTACACGCGTAGATGCGGCTCCGATGTTCCTTATCAATCGGCTCGATTGATAAGATCCGACAGGACGGATCTCCGCACCGCCAATTCCCTGCTCGCTCCCCGTGAGGGGACAATGGCAGGGAATCGAGCGGAAGATAAGCGGTGCCGGCGGGGACCAGCGGGGAATCTAAACCGGCACACGCGCAGCGAGCGGGGGCGCGGCGGGCTTGTGCAGGGAAGCGGAAGAGGCGATCCACCGGCTAATCGAGCCGCCGGATCGGAACCGCATCTACGCGTGTAGATGCGGCTTTAGACTTATGTGAATTGGAATGTTTGTTTGTGATTGTTTCAAGTGATAGCCGGATGGCTGCATACATGTCCCTCGTCCCCAGTCTCCAAAGTGCAGAACATGCCTATCAGCAGAGCCTAGCATGCAAACTGCTAAAGTAGATGGATCATGCTTTTTGATTTGCCCTTCTATTACTTTTGACTGCTTCATTTGCATATATAAAACACTGGTCTATCAGCCCTCGCAGTAAAAAAATAAAATAAAACATGAACACAGACAAAGTCTGATTTACATTTATCTCATCATGTAACATGTCAGTTCAGGTATGCAATCCTGGCTCGACAAGCCTGACAAGGCTTGATATATTTACCTTCCCTGGCTCCAGCGGGTAGCGTTGTTGTGGCTCTCAGCACGGAGATAGACGGAAATAGGCGATCTTTGTTGGTTCCGCTCTACTACGCAGGTGCAGGAGACTGGCGCCTGCTCAGTAGAGCGCACCGACAGCAATCGGCTATTTCCGCCTAACTCCGAGTGGAGAGCTGATACTGCACCTGCGCTGGAGCCGGGAAAGTAAATATTTACATCCCCACCATTCGGGAGCTTTATCGCTGCCGCCACGGGACACAGGAGGACGGGGGGAGCCTTGATAGGAACCCGGAGGCTTCCCCCACCCGAGGTGAGTACCCCCCAGGGGAACTTTTTTTTAGTTACAGGTTTTCTTTACAGGTCAAACAAACCCTGGCACCAACATATTATACACACACAGACATTACAGTGAATAGGAGCAGGTTAACTGCACTCTGTGAGTTAAAAGTTTAAATATAATTTTGCCTTCTTAACCATTTCAGCCGCCCAGACGTGAAGCTCACGTCCGGGCAGCTGCTAGCATGCCCTCCCTCGCTTCCCACGCGCGATCGCGGGCGTGCCCCCGTGTCTCCGTGGTGTTCCCCGGTAGCCCTGGGATCAGTGAAAGGGAACATGGTTCCCGATCACCGATCCCTGTCCCCCGCAGAAAAACCGAAGCGCTCACCCGTGAGGCTTCAGTTCTTCTGCCCAGACAAATTTCCGCATCCCCCTTGTACTTCCGCTTAGCGAGAAGTACAAGGAGGGAAACCAAAAATGAAGGTGGCCAACTACATCTACACATTTTTTTACATTACAATCTACACATTTAACAACATCAAAAATTTACTGTTTATGTCCCACACCAAAATATTACCCAAATAAAATTTGAATTTAAAATGGTAAAAAAAAAAAAAAATACAATTAAAAAAAAAAAAAAAAGACATAAATAGTTACCTAAGGGTCTAAACTTTGTATGCATTTGAAGGCGGTATACTACAAACATTTTTTAAATTATAAGCTTGTAAATAGTGATGGACGCAAAACGAAAACAATGCACCTTTTAATTCCAAATAAAATATTGGTGCCATACATTGTGATAGGGACAAAATTTAAATGGTATAATAACCGAGACATACGGGCAAATAAAAAACATAGGTTTTTATTATGGTAGCGTGGATTATTTTAAAGCTATAATGGCCGAAAACTGAGAAATAATGAATTTTTTTCTTATTAATCCTGTTAAAATGCATTTATAAATAAATAATTCTTAGCAAAAATGTACCACCCAAAGAAAGCCTAATTAGTGGTGGAAAAAACAAGATATAGATCAATAAATTGTAATAAGTAGTGATAAAGTTATTAGTGAATGAATGGGAGGTGAAAATTGCTCTGATGCGTAAGGTGAAAAATCCCCGCGGGCTGAAATGGTTAAAACAAGGTATATGAAATAATTCAGCTTTAAGTGAGCAAATGTGGTTTCCCATTATGCATCATTCCAGAATATGCAAATCATCTCTTCATACCCAGAACTGCTAGTGTATAGTATATTGTGTATGGTGAACCTACAGTTTATACATTTTACAGAGTCACATCAATTCAACATGCACACAGTTGTATTGTTCTTCCTGGACCTCAAGTCATGTAGCTTTTGCAGTTACCAAGCAGCTGCACAGGAGGTGAGCAACCTTTTAGGTGGGAATCTAAGATTATTTTTTTAGCTTATTTGTTTAAGTATTTTATATAGCGCCAAAATATTATGCAGCGCTGTACAAAATATATTGTCTTGTCACTAATTGTCCTTCAGAGGGGCTCACAATCTAGTCCCTACCAAAGTCATATGTCTATGTATGTATCATGTAGTGCATGTATAATAGTCTAGGGCCAATTTAGAGGGAAGCCAATTAACTTATCTGTATGTTTTTGGGATGTGGGAGGAAACCAGAGTACCCAGAGAAAACCCACACAGACACAGGGAGAACATACAAACTCCTTGCAGTTGTTGACCTGGCTGGGATTCGAACCGGGGGACCTAGCAGTGCAAGGCGAGAGCACTAACCACTACACCACCGTGCTGCCCACTTGGTTGTTGTGTAGTGCAAACAAATGGTGGTATTTAGAAACAATAATTGTGCCAGAGGTTGATAAGTAATTCATGTATGGCCACCAAGAGAGTATGAGTAAGATTACAGGATAAATGCATGACTAAAGCTAAACACATACTTCGGCTGGGAAATCTAAAGTCAGTACAGGTGTCCCAGGATGTTGCTGCTCTTTAGGGATGATCATTGAGATGCAAATACTTCAGAGTTTATGCAAATTTATGTAATTTTCTTAATGTAAATATATGCAGCTTGAAAATGGACCAATCAAGTCCCACCCAGGTTTAAAATGATTGGTCCATTTTCAGGCTGCCTATATTTGCATAAAAATGTACATGCATTTGCATAAACTCAGAAATATTTGCATCTCATTGATCATCCCTACTGTTCTCCTATTCCACAATTTGCCTCGATCAATTTTTAATTCTGAGAGAATTTCAAAGGAATTGGCCACATTGTGTCTCTCCCCTCCACCCCTCATCATAGAGCAGTAAATGCTGCTTGGCTGGGATACAACCCTCGTTCAAAAACTACTATTAAAAACAATCATCACAAATCATTTCAGGCAACAAAAGTATCAGCTGTATACTAGGCTTTAATGGGTCTAGAAGTATGCAGAATATACTGCTATAGTGGAATTCTAGATTCCAGGTGCATTCATGTACTATAAATAAAGAGTTTTCTCAAGAGAAGACTGTGCAGCTGCATTGAGACCCAAAATAATAAAATGATCATATGCTTTGAAAAAAGGGATACATGTCCCTACCCAATTGTACAGATTAGACATTAGGGTTAGTCAATGAGAAGCCCCGGGCCGCCCACGAGGCGGGGTGAGGCAGGTTCCTCAGGCGGCGGAAGTTGGGGGGCGCCCCACCTCTGTGCCAACTGCTCCCCCCTCCTTGCTGCTACCCCCTCCAGGCTACCTATAATGGGGGGGGGGGCAATTATACTACCTATGGGGTGGGCGGCAACCTCACAAGTTTGCCTCAAACGGCAAAAAGTATAGAACCGCCCCTGTCAATGAGATGCAAATTATTTTGAATTGATGCAGAATTAGGCAAATTTATGCCACCTGAAAATGGACCAATTGAATCCTGCCTATGAGGAATTAAATTTGTACCTTTTACAAGTTCCATAGATTTACATACAAAATTTGCAAAATATTGCACCAACTCGAAAGTATGTGCTAACAGTAAAATGTGTGAAGTGGATAACAGTCCTTTCAAGCTGTTTCTGTTTTGAAAGTGCATCTGTTTCTGACAATTTTGCTGGCCTATGCTGATAGAAAGCAATTATGTAACAAAATTAAGGTTTTTCAGGTATGTTTGGGCAGAACTACCAGCACAGCAGTCACACACCCATGTCTATGAAAGCCCTCAAAAGACATTTTGCATTCATTTAAAAATATGTTTACACTAAGAATCAAGTTGAAAGTGTGGGGAGGTTATTTAAGGAAATAAACATCTACCCGCATAGAGAGGAAAGTACATACCTCATCAGCCAGAAGGACTGGAGGTGGAAGAGTTGTCATGAAAACAGAAACCCTCTACATGTCTGCAGATGGAGGTTGCTAGAACTGCATATATTTTTATTATCCCCCTTTTACCTAGGTGAATGAAGAAGACAATCTTATTTGCATTCCTGATTGTAGTAGCTGTCTTTGCAAGACTCCAGAATGATCAGCGGGAAGGGTTACATGACACACCGAGGCCTGGGACCCAAAAGTACCTTTTCTAAGCACTTGCGATTTGAAAAGCTCTTTCTATTGTAATGCTATGGGGATTTTAAAAAAATCACATCCCTCAAATGGGATCACACACATTATATTAACAAGAGCTTTTCAAATCACAAGCGCTTAAAAAAGCGCTGCAAGTGAGTTCCAGGCTTGACAGCTGCTTAGCGCTGCAAGTGGGTTCCAGGCTTGACAGCTACTTAGCAATGAAAAGCAGAAGTAATTTCTTGGAAACAAAATAACATACATAAAGCTCATCAGTGTTAAGGTGCTCATTAACGGTACAATTTCCCTTCAGATTTTCTCTTTCGACGTGATTTGAACGATCAAAATTAATCAGAATGCAAATATCTATTGTTCCCATTAACTGAATGATTTAAGAAGGTTTTACATATCAATTTAATTATAAAATCCAACGTTCGGATCAATATTTTTTCCTTTTCCAATCAACCAAAGAACCGTTTCACATTTGTGCCACACACGGTGCAATTTTCTATACAATTCCATCATAAAAATGACGTTGAAAAATCGAATCTGAAGGAAAAATTGTAGCATTATTGGCCATCTTTAGAACTGATCCCTGGCTGCCAATCAAATCAAATATCCTGCTCAGACACAAACCAAGAAGAATTGATCTGCCTACTACCCGGAGTCTGTCTTATTCAGCTCTTCTGACATATATGCTGATATTGCATTTTCCTTCCCTTCCTTGGCCCTATTAGAAGTTATTGTGGGGGTTTGGACAGACTGTGGACAATCTTTATTTTGTACTGCTAAGAGGTTTCATGGACCTGGAAGGCAAACATGGTGATTCTGAGACAAGGTACTTGTCACAAACCTCAACGGAGGAACAGGGTTTGACCACAGTTTTCAGTAATACAGACGCTAAGACCAGGAAATAAGGTGCAAATAAGGATTTATTATGACCAGATAGTGCATACGACTGGAAATGCAAATATGATGCAACCACATGCACAGCACGCTATATACAGACAACCCGGGAATGTATTGACAAATATATACAACGCAAATATGATGCATACACACCATAACAGAACAATCACCATACAAAGATAATCAATGTGCAATACACCAAGGACCCAATCTATCTAACTAACTAAATATATACAGGAAATATATATACACAGGATCAGTATATATATATATATATATATATATATATATATATATATATATACACACACACAACCAATCGCAGTACAAAAGGGAGAAGGCAGAAATCACGGTCAGAACATAATACAGATTCAACAACAAATCAATCGCAGTACAAAGGAGCAGGCAAGAATCTGGGTCAGACAGAATATACATAGTTCAGAAACAGGAAGGCAAATAAAGATTTCAGGGCAAGGAACAGTAACCGGAAACAGGATGTCCAGAAGCTCAGTCCTGGAAGCACAAAGTTCTGGCACTGGCTGGAGCAGGAGGCAGTCCTTAAAGTGTGCCAAAATTGAAAAAAATAGAAAGTTTTGAACATACCTGGGACTTCCTCCAGCCCCATCCTCTCAGAGCGCTCGCATGCCGCCGTCCCCCACTGTCTGCAGCTTCGGGAACCAGGTCCCGTCACTTCAGCCAGTCTACACCGGAGAAGTGCGCCCTCTAAGTATCTCTCCAGCGGCTGCTGGAGAGATACGCAAACAGTGCACTTCTCTTACGTCAGACTGGCTCCGACTGACGGTAATAACGGTACCCGGTTCCCGAAGCTGCGGGCAGCGGATGACTGCAGCGTGGGAGCGATCCGAGAGGATGGGGCTAGAGGAAGCCCCAGGTATGTATAAAACTTTTTTATTTTTAACAGCTGAGTCCCTTTAAATAGCCCATGTGATAATGCATGTGGTGAATTACAGAAAATCAGGGCTGCTCACAGTCCACAGAGCCCTGTGCTGGTGGCACAAAGAAAGTCCCAGCGGTCCATGTAAATACTGCCACCAGCAGGCAGGAGAAGATCTTGCATGGTCCAAACAGCACTAATGCCCACTTGCTAGACATAGGTTAGTATTCTGTCTACACCACCAAGTGCTTAGTAAAGAAATGGAGTCACCACAAGTGCCAAGAGGTATGGTTATAAAAAGGAGTGTATACTGCTGGGCACTTACTCCATAAATGATTGTATGTAGCTTAATTAGCAGAAAGAACTTTAATGTAGAACTACATACAATGCATTTTATCAGTCTCGCCCACTTTCTTAGGTAAAGGTGCCTATTAGTCATGTGCACAGTAAGAACTTGCTCTAAACTCCACATCCTATCATTCACTCATTACCGTATATACTTACAATAAATATTATGCAATAAAAGTACAAATACTCATTTTCATAAATTGCATCAGATTCTAAGTTACTAAAAAAAACAAAAACATACCACTGTGTATTCATACAGACGGTACATTCCTGAAGAGAAAATAAATAAAGAATAGAAAAAAATGTAAAAAATACAGTATATAATGTAAAAACTATGATAAACAAATCCAACAAGGTACTTGGAAAAATTTCCAGTGAGCACTGGCTGGATAGTGCACAGGTTAAAGGCACCGCCTCTGACATGGGAGACCAGGGTTTGAATCCTGGCTAGGGTCAGTACCTATTCCGTAAGGAGTACAAGGTGAGACTCACACCGCAGGGTGGCCTCTTGAGCACATCCCAGTGGCTGCAGCTTTTGAGCACTTTGAGTCCAACAGGAGAAAAGCGCTATACAAAAGTTTGGATTATTATTCGGATTATTATCATGTCCTTTCATATAAGAGATTTATATTCATTAATCAATTGTATAATTTAAAGAGTGTAAGGAAGAAGACTAGGCATCGTTCTACTTCTCTTATTCAAGGTAAAGAGCATTAGCCACTTATAATATTATTATCACTTTATTTTCAATTCAGGTTTAATGTAATGGATGTCTGTCGTGTGTTATTACCGGTGTCATACGTTACACAGTTTTCTTATTTTGTGTGCCTTCTTATGTGCCAAAGCAGGCACAACCTTAAGACAAGAAAAGATTGTCACATGTAGAAAAGGTTTCTGGGTACCCCGTAACAATGATTTAGCCATTGAAATCATTATTCATGTTTATGTCAATGTAGCCTATTAACAGGAACAGATTGCTGTATCACTTCTTCATGTGTGAGGAAACAATACCAATAAAACGGGTTTTGAAACTTATCTGCTCATATCTTTCTCAGATCAACTCAGTCTGCATCTACTTGTTGATTGCACAATCCAACCAAGATGGCTGTAGAGTTAACTGTTGTCATATCTCAATTTATATGTTTTAGGAATATTAATCTAATTTTGATCATTATCTATACAGAATGTTTTTTTTTACTCAGGGATGTCAATAAGATTATCTTATCATGATCTAGTGTGTATAAACTACAAAGTGCAACTGCACGTAGAATGAAGCATTCAGCATAAACAGCATTTAGTATGCAAGATAAACATATGTTATGGAAATATGTTCCTTCAGCTACCAATGGAGTCTTGTGAGCATTATCAGGATCAAACAGTAGTTTCTGTATTACGCTTGCCAAAAGGACACACCTGAGCTTTGAAATTATAGTTGTGATCTATTCAGAATTAGCCAATAAAAGGTGTTACTTGGATGTACATTATAGTAAATAAATAACAGTCATTGGGCTTGATTCATGTTAATTGTGATAGTAGCGGCTGTTAAGGTGCCCATACATCTGGCGACTTTGGCGGCCGATCGACCAACCAATTCGATTATTATCGAATTGGTTGACAATCGGTGCCGCCAAGTGTAAGCCCTGGTGCAAGATGTAGGGCCGAAGTTGGTTGCTCGGGTGAGTGGCCGATTTCATAACGAGAGCTGAAACGACGAAACCCCGCTGCCGTAATGTATAAATGTGCCCCACCATGTGTGCATTATACATTACCTGTCCCGTGTCAGCCTCTGCGCGGTGTCCGTAACCTCCGGGTGGCCTCTGTACACGCCACTTGTGCATAGGGTCTAACATTGGTGCATAGCGTCTGATGTCAGACGCTGTGCACCAGTGGCATTTACGGAGATCCGACCGGAGGTTACGGACACTGTGCGGAGGCTGACACAGGACAGGTAATGTATAAATGCACACACTGGGGGGGAGGGCATATTTATACATTGGAGGCAGCGGCAGGGTGGACGTGGAAGGCACAGCCAATTCCCTTAAGATTTCATGCTGAATTCGGACGGGAATCGGCCTGCAGTATATGGGCAGGTTTGATGAACAGACAAATTTATCTCTAATCAGATTCGATTAGAGATAAATTTGTCTCTTTGTCGAATCTGCTCATAATCTTCTGATGAATGGGCACCTTTAGTGAAATATCGCAGTATCAATACTTCACAGGATCGCTTTCATTGAAAGTTATTGCTAAGGAAGCAATGCGCGTAACTAAGGGAAGGGGGGGACATTTTACATCAGGGAGGACAGCGCGGGCGGTTTCATCGCAATTGTCACTCGCCCGTCATTACTGCAGCTTGCCTATTCCAGCGTGCCAATTCCAGCAAGAACGAATGTCCTTTCTCAATGGGCAGGTGAGCAATAGTTGGCAACTGGAGCAGATAGCAAGCGGCGATGTCCCCCACGGACATTCGTCC
This sequence comes from Hyperolius riggenbachi, assembly GCF_040937935.1. Lineage (NCBI taxonomy): Eukaryota > Metazoa > Chordata > Amphibia > Anura > Hyperoliidae > Hyperolius > Hyperolius riggenbachi. The sequence goes on from NC_090646.1 coordinate 367,044,602, forward strand.
GAAACGCCACGTCTGGGTAAATTAGGTGTTTGTGCCTCACTCTCTCTGTCACGTTCTTTTGGACGTTTTTGCTCCTCGTATGCATATATTTGGAAATTGCTTTAGGGCAAATGCCAGCACTGTAAATTGAATATACAGCAGCTCTTTTTTGTATACACCACGATGCCTGTATTCTCTTCTGAGCCTCTTTATTACATGCTGTATGTCATACATTAGCTGGACGATGTTGCACCTATGTTGTTGTATATCTTTTGTATTTGTATAGCACTTTGTTCGCTGACCCATGTGTTCAATACATTTGCATTGAATCCATGGTGTGCGTGTTTTATATCTATTATTCGTGGGGTCAGGAGGATCCCCATTGGTCTGTTAATAGACCATAGGGGAAACTTGGAGCCAAAATTTAAAGATACTTTTGCTTTAGCTATACAGAGTCTAGCTAGAGCTGTGTGCTATGCTTCGGGGAGCAGCACTGTGTGTCGTTGGTTTTGTGCGAAGATCTTCAATTAATGTAACGAAAATCACAAGATGAGAGGATATTGGTGTGGGAATATTTTTTTAAAGGTACAGGTAAGTATTTCTGGTTAATTAAGATTAATAAAGGACTTTTCGCGTGGTTGTGTTTTTATTTCATTTAACCCTTTGTGGAAACGGGTAAGGGGTACTCATATACCCTATATTAATTTCTCCTTGGAGGGGGGCAGGCATCTGGGGTCCCCTTTCTCAAGGGGTCCTCAGGGAGTTGATGCCCCCACCGCACCAGTGGTGGGGCAGAGCCCCTTGTCCATGGATTGGACAAGGGCTCTGGGGGGGGGGGGGGGAAGCTTGGCCACCCCTCTCTCCTGGAGGCCCCCCATGCCATGGACCATGCTGGCTGGTATAGCTCAGGGTGCGAAGCCCCACTCGGCTGGGGCTCCACATTCTGGATATCTCAGCCTTCATGGGGGATAAGGGTTAAAAAGACTCAGTAGGGGGGACCTCACAACATTTTTTTTTTAATTTCCCACCCTCTGAACATTTAATTTTTTTTTTTTTTTTTTAAATAGGAAAAGATGCCAGGGATCTTTATACAGCCATATTGCGGCTGTATATGGATCCTTAGCCAAAGCGTTGCAGCTCCGGAGGGGTTTCCAGGGGGTTCGTACGCACTGCGAACTGACCCCCTGGAAACCCCGTCATGAAATTAATTGCTCTTTCTTTTGATATATGTAAATTTACACTACTGTTAGGTTTGCTACATTAACTGTCATTTACCGCATTTAAATGTATACTATTTTCCTTTGAAACTACAAAATCGATTTTCTCAAAAACTATAAGGTCTTTTTGAAAAAAAATGTCACCTTGTTCCCACTGTTTTTCTTAACATAACCTGCAAATTTGTTGTTTCTAGCATGTAAGGGAGCTTTGCTATTAACCGCTAAATTCGGTGGGTTTTTAATCATGAATACAGACTCATGATCTCAAGTAACTCGTGATGACGAGTCGGGTAACAAGTGCGATCACGAGTGCAGTCGTGTTCGAGAGCTGATAACGGATGCTGATCACGAACTCATGATTGCAAAAAACAGCTTGTGATCACAAGTTACTCGTGATCACGAACTCGTGATGAGCACCACTGCCTATGTGCACTTCAAGCAGCAGAGTTCTCCAGTGCTGCAAAGGTACAGACTTGTCACATAGCTCTATCTTAGCCCTTGCAGTCTGAATAGCATAATAATACTGAGTAGGAGATAGGAAGTCGAGAATCAAGCGTTGGCACTGCTGTGTGCTAGTGGAGGATAGCAACTATACCACTCGGGGTAGGCTGGTCAGCCTGGAGACCGAGCTTAGCGTGCTCTGACCACAAGATACAATGTTGCAGTGGAAGACAAAGCAATTGAAGTCGGCACTGCAAGCAATCCAGTTTATTCAGTATAACATAATCAGCAACATAATAAAGTGCTGTCCAGTGCAACAAGAAACGTACCAGTCCCGGTAGGCAGTCAGTGGGAGATGGGTGGTGGGTGGGCACAGCTGCCTGACAGCATTTCTGCGCGAAACGGCCATTAGGCAGCTGTGCCCAGCACCCATCTCCCAGTGACTGCCCACCGGGACCAGTATGTGCACCTTACGTTTCTTGTTGCACTGATTGTCGCTTTTTATACTGAATAAACTGGATTGCTTGCCGTGCCGACTTTCATTGCTTTGTCTTCCCCTACAATCAGGGCCGAATTTACCATAAGGCACTGTAGGCACATGCCTACAGGTGCCTGATGATGGAAAGGTGGCTCACTCCTCTCCCCGAGCGCCTTTCTCCCTCCTTACCTATGCAGAGTCTTGAGCAGAGTGTAAATGAGTGGTTGCTCACCCTACTCTCGACATTCTACTGATGATGAGATCTCCCTTCATTCGCAGGCACCTCTAGCTTCTTAATACTGAGGAAAGATCTGGCTACCTAATACTAAGGGACACCTGACATGCAGGAGAAGAAGGGGAGAGGCGACAGCTGAGCTAGCCAGCACACTTATGGTGCGGTTTGGCGGAGGTTCATAGGTCTGTGGAGGGTAAAGTCTAAGGTGCCATCACATCTGTGCCTATAGGCTCCTGTGATGTAAATCCAGGCCTGACTACAATAATAATACTGAGCCAAACAGCAAGCCCACTTATAGAATGTACTATTAACACCTTCAGCTAGGCTGTTTCAGACAGGGCATTTTTTAGACATGAGCAAACCAGGCAAATGTCTGGGTTGACAACAGTTGGAGGGAGCACCAAAGACCTAATCTTAGCCCACTGTCATTTTTATAGCCAACAGCTAGTTCCATAAGGGATGGATAGTGAAATTAAATGCGTACTGCTGTGTGGATTGTTGCAACTCTGATTTGATTTCCAGGACAATATTCTAAACTGTACACACCCAGGCTGCGCACAAACAGAATAATGTTTATGAAGTGGATGCACACCCATCAAAACCCTTATTGGAAAGGTTTGCTATATGGATTCAGTGAGTTTGGACCAGTGAGGTGTATATGACCTGGTAATAATTTGTGTATCCTTTACAAACTTATTTTGAGAAACAACATTATTTCATTGTAAACTATCAATTCTTATTGGTGCCCACACAACTAGCAGGTTGTGATCCTTCTGTTCACTAGATTAGGTTAGAGAGACAAAAATTGCCTTGCCTGCGGCACCAAAATGGCCAGAAGCAGCCCTGGTTTCAGGTCACATAGACAGTTAAAAAAAAAAGGATTTCTACTTGCATAAACCTTGTTTAATATAGCCAAATGTAAAAATTGAGGGTTCTGGTTGATAAGCTAGCACTTGGCGTGTTTGGATGTGACTGGAAGTGGGTTTTACCTCAAAGAAAATAAATAAAAAATATATGACGTTTATGGTCACGAAACATTAGCACAAGCTTAGGCAAATAATAAAAACATGTTGTTTTTAGTAACATTCCCAATTCAGTTATAATCTCCTGCAGTTTCCCACAAAATAGTCGTTAATTAAGGACATGTTGACCGTATGAATAAGTGCATAAGCCAAGACTAAGCTCATAAATGCACCACTATTATGCCTTGCAAATTTCTAAAGTTGATCTACATTCAAAACAGTTGCCTTTTGATGTGGGATGGAGGTTTTAGAAGAAATGATGCAAAATGGAGAAACCAGTAGCTACAAAAATGCAGTTTTGCTTAGTTCAGATTAAAGGCTGTAAGTGTGTCTACAGTGGTTCTGGATGTACAACTACCGACTGGTGCTGAAAGATTTGCATGGTCCTATTAAATAAATCTTTACCTTGTTTTTAGATGTATGAAGGTAATGATGACGAGTTTAACCATTTCTGGACCGTACTGGTTGAAATCTATGTCCTGCTATGTCCTGCTGTGCAGCTGTGCAGCTCTGACAGGACGTAGATTTCAAAATTGCCACCGCGCGGCCCCACCGCACTGCCCTCGCCGCAGCCCACTCGCCCTGCCATCAGTATGATAGCGGAGCTCTTTAAGTCGGTCAGGAGCTGATTTCATTGGCTCCTGACCCCGTGATCACTGTGAGCAAATTCCATGAAATCGGCTCCTGATCGACGCACAGAGCTCTGCCATCATAGAGACTGCAGAGAGAGGGGCCGTTATGTGTCTGCAGAAAATTGCAATGCCATTGCCTTGCATTAGAACACGATTGTTGCAAATCACGTGTTAATTCTATTATGTGTGAAAGGGGCTTCAGACTCAAGGTAGTGTAGTGTAATTTATGTGAAAATCACAATTCCCCCCTGATCACAGTAAGCATACTGAAAGCTTCCATTTAACTCAATAATGTAATATTCTGTTTAGTCGAAAAGCTTTTGAGATAGAAAAAATAAAAATTACAAACAGTATAATTTTCTCACTTTTTTTTAATATCCTGCAAGGATATATTAGACACCATAGTAGATGAAAGCTTAAAATGTAGCATGTTTGGAAGAGCACCTCACTGTAAAGGGTCTGGTAAAGAGAACAAAAGTTGTTAGAATCACACATTGGGCCAATTCATTTTTTCTTCAAGTCTTCAAGTTTTCTCAAAGGTGATATTTTTACATCTTATCACAAATGTATTTTAAACCACCAGCAAGAAAGAAAATACACAAAATAAAAATACTCAAATAATTTTGACTGTATTTTTTACCCAACCTTTTGGTACTTTTTCAATTTCAGAGTGCTGAAAAGTTATTTTAACCACTTACCGGTAAGCCTTCAGTTGTTTTCACTTTATGCATCCGAGCAATGTTCACCTCCCATTCATTAGCCTAAAACTTTATCACTACTTATCACAATGAACTGATCTATAACTTGTTTTTTCCGCCATCAATTAGGCTTTCTTTGGGTGGTACATTTTGCTACAAGCTACTTTACTGTAAATGCATTTTAACAGGAATAAAAAAAAAAAACAGAAACAGTTCATTATTTCTCAGTTTTCGGCCATTATAGTTTTAAAATAACACATGCCTTCATAATTAAAACCCACATATTGTATTTGCCTAATAGTCCCGGGTATTACACCATTTAAATTATGTCCCTATCACAATGTATGGCGACAATATTTTGTTTGGAAATAAAAATGCATTTTTTCCGTTTTGCATCCATCACTATTTACAGGCTTATAATAAAAAAAAATTAAAATATTTCATCTTTACATGCATATTTAAAAAGTTTAGACCCTTAGGTAAATATTTACTTTTTTTTAATTGTAATGTTTTTTGTTTTTTTTTATTAAACATTTTATATGGGTATTTTTGGGAGGGTGGGATGTAAATTTTTTTATGTAAATATGTGTTTATTTTTAATTTTTTTACATGTAGTTGTAGTTTTACTATTTGGCCACAAGAAGCAGCCATGAGTTTGTTTACAATTACGTCACTCTAAGCGTAACATGTAGAGGGACATAAGAGGCAGAAAAAGCGAGGCTTCTGAGAGAAGCCGACGCTTTTTCTGCAGGGGAAAGGAATCAATGATCGGGCACGATGTCCTGATTCATTGATTACTGGGCTATCGATCCGCGGCCAGGAGCGCGGGTGCACATGCGTGATCGGGCGCGGGAGCACACATGGTCTTCTAGACGTAGCCTCTACGTCCAGAAGGCTTAAATGTTTAAACAATAATAAAAAATGATTTCCTGTGAGAAAACTGGAGGGGGAAAAGTGAATTGGTCATGCCTATAGAGAGAGCAAAGAAGTTAATAAAGGAAGATATGACATCTAGTAGAGGAAGCCAGAAATAACAGGATGAAGACTACAATTAAGAGTGTGTTATACTTACCAATTTTAACTACTAAGGACCACGCTATTTGAAATCTACACCCTGTTTTGATGGCTATCTGGCTGCCAAGGCATAGATTTCAACTCACCGCCGATGCGCGCATTCGCCATTTTTGTCACTCCCGCCAATCTCGCCGCTGAATCCCCACCGTCTCCTGCCACAGCTCACTCCCTCTGCATGTCTCTATGATGGCAGAGCCCTGTGAGCAGGTCAGGAGCCGATTTCATTGGCTCCTAACCCTGTCTATCAATGTAAGCAACTCCCATTGGCTTACATTGAAAGACAGGGTCAGGAGCCAATGAAAGCGGCTCCTGACCACCTCACAGGAACTCTGCCGTCATAGAGATGGCAGAGTGGGTGGCCCAGGTCCCCGATGTGCGGCGGTTGCGGCGGATATGTGCGGCGATTTGGCGGGATCTGTACTGTATCAGCGGTCTCTGGTCCTTAAAGAGGAACTTCAGCCTAAACAAACATACTGTCATTAAGTTACATTAGTTATGTTAATTAAAATAGAGAGGTAATATAATCTCTTACCCACCCTGATTTAACCGGTTCAGCGCCGCAGTGCCGAAAATCTCATGCATCCGAGCAACGTTCACCTCTCATTCATTCGCCTATAACTTTATTGCTACTTATCACAATGAATTGATCTATAGCTTGTTTTTTCCACCACCAATTAGGCTTTCTGTGGGTGATACATTTTGCTAAGAGCCACTTTACTGTAAATGCATTTTAACAGGAAGAATAAGAAAAAAACGGAAAAAATTCATTATTTCTCAGTTTTTGGCCATTATAGTTTGAAATTAATATACGCTACCGTAATTAAAACGCATGTATTTTATTTGCCCATCTGTCCCGGTTATTACACCATTTAAACGATGTCCCTATCACAATTTATGGTGCCGATATTTCATTTAGAAATAAAGGTGCATTTTTTCAATTTGCGTCCATCACTATTTATAAGCTTATAATTTTAAATAATATAATAACATATTCTCTTGACATGCATATTTAAAAAGTTCAGACCCTTGGGTAACTATTTATGTTGTTTTTTTTTTTTTTTTTATTTATTTATTTTTTTTTTAATAAAAAAAGTGTATGTGGGTAATTTTTGGTGTGGGAGGGAAACTGCTAATTTTAAATGTAAAATAATGGTTTTTTTTTAATCAAAAATGTATGTGGGTGCAGTTTACTATTTGGCCACAAGATGGCCACAGTGAAAAAAGTCCTAGATGCGAACCAGCTCGCATCTAGGAACTAAAATGCTGAGGAGTTGTTTCCTGGGGGCAGAAATACCGCGCTCTCTGGAGAGAAAGCGTCGGTATTTCTGCGGGGAAGTTAGATCGGTGAATGGGAATTATATTCCCATTCACTGATCGGGGGGCTAGCGGCGGGCAGCGGGAGCGTGCGCGGGGGCGCGCCCGATCGCGCGTACGAGCCGGCGGCAGCACCAGTGCCTATCTGGACGAGGAAGCTCATCCAGATAGGCCGAACTGGTTAAACGAACAGGCAAATGTTTGATTTCATAAGGGCAGCCATCTTTTTGGTTGAAAAGAGGTGACATGGAGCATGAGACACAGTTCCAACTGTCCTGTGTGCTGATCACCCCTCCCAGTTGCTAGGCAACATAAATAACAACATAGGAAATCCCATCATGCTTTGCACAGCATCAGGGAAAAACCGCCAAGCCTTTTCAGTTCTTCTGAGTAGATTTTTAGTCCGGAGGTTCACTTTAAGGGGCAGAGACCACTGGTACTTAAGTGGTTAAAGAGTACCTGTAGTGACATGTGACATGATGTGATAAACAAAGGTAAAAATAATACTAACCTTAGTAAGAAATTCTCTGAAGTCCCTTTCTGTTTTCTAATACAGCAAGGGTTTAAACCTTGAGTTGTTATCTATGCAAAATAGCTTGTTGAATTCAGCCCAGTTTCCTGAAAAGTAAATAAAGGCTAAAACAGCTGAAAAACTGTGACATAACGATTCTCATGAGGTTTAAGTGTGGGAAAGTTCAATGGGTCATTATTATACTTCTCTTTCAGCTTAAGAAGGCAGAGCATTTTAAATAGCAACTGCGACAGTCAGATACAATCTTAAAAATTAAGCTATTAAACTGAAAATAAAAAATATAAGACTAATTTCCATATTACTAATGTTCTAATAAAATTAATTATCTTATAAGTTTATTTTCACCTCAGGTTTACTTCAGTTCAGGTTCACTTCAAGTTCACAAGCCCAGAGGAGTAGTACAAAGGGTGAAATTTCTCTTTTCTAAGTAGTCTGTCTAAAACTCTGCAAAAATGATTTCCCTGTGAACAAGACTTTGTTTGAGCAAGTGTTTGTGTTTATGTCAGTGAATAAAGAGGACACAGTGGACAGTAGAATATTTATGCCTATTTATATTAGACATTTTTTCAACGTAATTGCCACTGCACCGATGGTGTGCTAGATGTGCTGGAATCACCTTTGGAGTCACAAGGATATTTGCAGACCACTCCATACGATTCGCACCATCTCAAAGGTTTATTTATTATATCTCATTAAAATAGTAGCATAACAGCTGATAAAAAGTCCATCTGTGGGTCTGTGCTATATGATATTTATATTAGACAGTACAGACATAGGATTATACTGGATGCCTCTGCTAAGTCTAAAGGTGATGAGACAAAATATAACAAATTCAATAAGCAAACTGCATACATTTTACTGTGAAACTTAAAGGGAGCCTGAACTGAGTAAAATTATTTAAATTAAACACATGATGCACCTGCAAATGAATATTACATACTTACCTCACCACCAGTTCCTCCCAGAAACTCACCATTTTCTTCGATTCTATCCAGTTCTGAGAAGATTTAGTCAGAACTGAAATATATCAGTCGCTGTCAGTTATAACTGAAAGGACAACTAATGAGCAAGTTTCCCTATGGCTCACGTGGGCAATTTTACAGTTTAACAGTGTGCTGACCAGGAAGCTGTTATGGGGTAATGCCCATTTTCAAAATGGAGGATGAGAATTCCATTGATCACAGTGGACAAACAACACTCAGGAGAAGAGAAAGAGATTGATGAGTAGACTACATGGTGTAACATGGAGGTAAGTATGACACGTGTATGTTTATTTTGACTTTTAGTTTTCAGTTCAGGTTTGCTTTAAGCACACAACAATTACCAAACTCACTTAATACTTTAATATACATATATATTTTCAAAGTAGAATTAATGCTTTCAAAATGCAATTCCTGTCAGAATACAATATATCCCATTAGGCAATATCATCAAAACAGAGAATGAAAAAAATACAGAATGAGATGTGCTGCCAAGGTAAGTCCCAAGAGCCAAGATTACCCCTGCCTGCTTCATGTATATAATTAGTAAAACAAGCTGTTATTTCAGTGACTAAGAGATTAGTACACTAACAGTCAGTTTGCCAAGGTATTCAAGTACTAAGTATAAAAAAACTGGATAGTTAATAGAATGAGAAGCACAACTTAAAGTTTAAAAACATGGTAAACATTTTTTGCATCTCCCTAGATATGTCCATCTATCCTAGCTAGTTGATTGACATTTGAAATCAATTAACGGTATTGTACAATGTATTTTATCAGTATATCCTGCATTTTTATATGCATGCTACAGCAGTTCATAAATGATCACAAATAGAACATAACTTTCAGTTGTATACATCTGGGAAAGAAGTAGTGATAGCAGAATATGTTATTTATATTATGTGTACAGTGTAATCAGGAAAAAAAGCGGTGTCTTGCCAAAATTGCAGTTGGGAAGTCTTACAGGACAACTGTAGCAAGAGGGATATGGAGGCTGCCATATTTATTTCCTTTTTAGCCATAGACCCTGAACAAGCATGCAGCAGATCAGGTGTTTCTGACATTATTGTCAAATCTGACAAGATTAGCTGTATGCTTGTTTCTGGTGTTATTCGGGCACTACTGCAGAAAAATAGATCAGCAGGTCTGCCAGGCAACTGGTATTGTTTAACAGGAAATAAATATGGCAGCCTCCATATTCTTTTCACTTCAGTTGTCCTTTAAATACTTTCATTGGAGTATTCAAGGTGATGTAATTATAAAGCAAGCTTTTTCAAAGTAAGCATGAAGTGAGAGACAGAAATATGGAGGCTGCCATATTTATTCCCTTAAAAATGTACTTGGTTTTCAGTTTTGGCTTCGGGGCTAGATTGGCAGCATAGTAATTCTCCCAAACTGGAGATCCAAAGTTCTATTCACTAGAATGGAGTAACAGAACAACTGCTAAGTAAAAGAAAATAGAGGTACATAGCCCATGGCCTTCAATTGTGGTCCCGTACTAACAGTGGCAACCTACGGAATACTTGCAAACTATCAAATAGGCCAAAAATGATGCCAAGAATAATGGACAGGAATTAGGCATATTAAAGCTAACAGTTTAATCCTGAGAGCTGTGACATGTTAGCCATGGCCTTTTAGCAGGGGAGGTGGAGGAGTACAGTGAGGAAGCCAGAAAGAGAGGCAGAGCGCTTCTCCTGCCTGCCATTGATTTCTATTACATAGTTGCACTGCTCTCAGCTAAGAAATTAAAGTTATTAAAGATGGTTAACTGTTTGAAATTAACTTTTAACCACTTTAGCCTACAGGACGTAGTTTCTACGTCCAAATATGCATGTTGGACATAGGAGCTACGTCCAAGAGAAAACAGAGCCAGTTCACAGGGCCGGAACCGCCGGGGTGCGCAGGCCGCCCGTTAGCCCAGAGATCAATAAATGAAAAAAGCAGTTCCCATTCGTTGATCTAAGTCCCTTAGAACGATCGCTGGCTTCTATGGAAAAGCTGCGATTGTTCTGTTACACATCCCCTCTTCACTTCCTGTAAGTACGCTTACAGGAAGCCAAAAATAAAATGACTATGGTCATCTTGTGGCCAAATAGTAAAACTACATCTACATACATTTTTATTAAAATGACTAGACATTTTTACATTTAAAATTAACGGTTTACCTTCCACACACACAAAAATATTTAACCTCTTCACCTCAAAGGGGTTTTCCTCTCAAAAAACCAGAGCAATTTTCACCCGTCAGCGCTCCTTCCACTCATTCACCTATAACTTTATTACTACTTATTACAGCGAAACAATCTATATCTTGGTTTTTTTTGCCACTGTATAGGCTTTCTTTGGGGGGTACTTTTTGCTAAGAATTATTTTCTTCTAACTCAGTTTTAATAAGAATAATAAGAAGAAAATTGAAAAAAAACATTATTTCTCAGTTTTCAGCCATTATATTTTCAAAATAAAACATGCTACCGTAATTAAAACCCACACATTTTATTTTCCTGTTTGTATCGGTTATTGCAACGTTTAAAATTTTTCCCTAGTACAATGTATGGCGCCAATATTTCATTTGGAAATAAAGGTGCATTTTTTAAGTTTTGCGTCTATCCCCAATTACAGGCCCATAATTTATAAAGTAATTGTAGTATACAGTTTTTGTATACATATTAAAAAAGTTCAGTCCCTAAGGTAACTATTTATGTATTTTTTTTTTATTTGTAATTTTTTTTTTTATTAAAAAAAATAAATAAATAAAACAATGGTAACTTGAGGGGAGTGTGGGAGGTCAGGGGTTAATAATAATAATAAAAAAAGGTAACTAGGGATAATAAACTGAAAAAAAAGGGGGATGTAATATTACAATTTGGCCACAAGATGTCCTCAGTAGTGACTTCAGCTCCGTACTGTTTGTACGGAAACGGAAGCACTACGCGCATGGGATTCATTTATGGCTGAGCCGTCTGTATAGACGGCTGCAGCCATTCACACGGGGAATTAGATAAATGAATTCAATTCAATTCAATTCACTTTATTGTCATTGTGTAACACAACGAAATTACTTTTCATGACAACCCCACGGTGCATATAGGGAACATAGTGATAGTAACAAGGAAGAGAAGAAATTATACAAGTATGCCAGGTATTACAGATGTTTAAACAATTTGTACACAGTGTTAATTATTTCAGAGAGGATTCAGAGTTTATCAAGTTTATGGCGGATTGGAAAAAGCTGTCTTTCAGTCTGTTTGTGTGTGTGCGGGTTGATCTAAAACGTTTACCTGATGGCAGGAGCTCAAACAAGGCATTTCCAGGGTGAGTGTTGTCTTTGATAATGTTTTTGGCCCTTCTCAAGCTGCGAGTATTATACAAAAGTTCCAGTGATGGTAGTTCAGTGCCAATAATGGCTTCTGTTGTTTTAACAACTCGCTGCAGGGCTTCTCTAGTAGCCTTCGTGCAGCTGTTGTACCAGGCCGTCATGCAATTGGTCAGAACGTTTTCTATAGTGCATCTGTAGAAATTAACCAGCAGCTTCTGTGGGAGGTTAGCGCTCCTTAGTTTTCTCAGAAAGTAGAGGCGTTGTTGTGCTTTGCCAGTTAGAGCTAAAGCATTGTCAGCCGAGGACAGGTTCTCTGCGATGGTGACTCCCAAAAATTTGAAGCTGGAAACTCTCTCCACAGTCTCTGCATTGATCATTAGCGGTAGGTGAGTAGTCTTTTTGGTGGTCCTAAAGTCCAAAATAATTTCTTTGGTCTTCTTTGTATTTAATAACAGATTGTTAATGTCGCACCATGCAGTCAGGTTCCTAACTTCTTCTCTGTATGCAGCTTCCTCATTGTCTGATACAGTGGCGTAGCTAGGGTGTTTGACACCCGGTGCGGATAATTCACAGACACCCCCCCCCCCCCAAAAAAAAGCGAAGCACGCAGCGGCAAAAAAATGGGTGTGGACATGACATGGGTGGGGGTAACTGTACGGCAGTGGGCTAATATAGGTAGCCAGAATAGTTTCCCCCAGCATAGGTTAGATAGGTAGGTGCCCCCAGTATAGGTTAGTTAGGTAGGTGCCTCCGATATAGGTAGCCAGTATAGTTGCCACCAGTATAGGCTAGGTAGGTAGGTGCCCCCAATACAGGTTACATAGGTAGGTGCCCCAGTATAGATTACATAGGTAGCTGCCCCCAGTATAGGTTAGATTGGTATGTGCCTCCAGTGTAGGTTAGATAGGTAGCTGCCCCCAGTATAGGTTAGATTAGGTAGGTGCCCCCCAGTATAGGTTAGATAGGTAGCTGCTGCCCAGTATAGGTTAGATTAGGTAGGTGCCCCCCAGTATAGGTTAGATAGGTAGCTGCTGCCCAGTATAGGTTAGATTAGGTAGGTGCCCCCCATTATAAATTAGATAGGTAGCTGCCCCCAGTATAAGTTAGATAGGTAGCTGCCCCCCAGTATAGGTTAGATAAGGTAGGTGCCCCCCCCAGTATAGGTTAGATAGGTAGCTGCTGCCCAGTATAGGTTAGATAGGTAGGTGCCCCCCATTATAGGTTAGATTAGGTAGGTTCCCCCAGTATAGGTTAGACAGGTAGCTGCCCCCCAGTATAGGTTAGATAGGTAGCTGCCCCCCAGTATAGGTTACATTAGGTAGGTTCCCCCAGTATAGGTTAGATAGGTAGCTGCCCCCCAGTATAGGTTAGATTAGGTAGGTTCCCCCAGTATAGGTTAGATAGGTAGGTGCCCCCCAGTATAGGTTAGATAGGTAGCTGCCCCCCAGTATAGGTTAGATAGGTAGCTGCCCCCCCCCAGTATAGGTTAGATTAGGTAGGTTCCCCCAGTATAGGTTAGATTAGGTAGGTGCCCCCCAGTATAGGTTAGATTAGGTAGGTGCCCCCAGTATAGGTTAGATTAGGTAGGTGTCCCCAGTATAGGTTAGATAGGTAGGTGCCCCCAGTATAGGTTAGATTAGGTAGGTGCCCCCCAGTATAGGTTAGATTAGGTAGGTGCCCCCCAGTATAGTTAGAAGTATGTACAGCGCTCACTCTGTGTGCTAACAATTCAAGAGCTATATCACAGTGTTTGCATCTACTGCTAAAAGACAGTCACAGCCAGTATATATAACCCAGAATATGACAGAAAATATGACAGAGAGTCTCTTAGACTTGAGAAACAGTTCAATAAGCAATCAACCATCAGTGTCCACACCCTGGGGTCGATGTGGTGCACTCCCAACACAGTCAACACAGTATATGCTTCCTGACGCTTCCGCAATGATTAGTATGCAGTAATACTCTCACCGATGTTTAGAGGCTGGTACTAGTGCTGCCAGCAATCAAGCTTGTTTGCAATACCCCGCAATTCCAGTTACCTTTTTCCAGATTCCTATGCTGACCCTTTATAGACCAGCTGTAGCGCTTGTGATGCCTGCTGCTGCTTGATGCACCCTCGTGTCTTGGCTGTATTCCTTAAAAACTCAGAAACGAAATGCTCCCATAGCATAATTCCATTTAATAAAATTGTAGACACGTAAAAATTACACTCACATTTTGTAAAAACGATATGCGCATATCTTAAAAAGGCTCCTCATCCAGAGCTGTACATCCGCGTCTCTGCTGCCGTTCCGCCTGAGGCCACGCCCTACCGGTTTCGTCACAAATGACTCATCAGGGGCTTGGCCTGGCGTTGGCAGGGAGACGCTATAAACAATGCGGTATGTAAATTACTTCCTGTATGTTGTAGCGCGTTTTACGCGCGCCGTGAGGCTAATGAACTTAGACATTTTCTATATAGTAGTATCCCACAGTGGGCAACATTAAACCTATATCTTCCTTACATAAAAGAAACCATATTCCACAAACTCAGTGGACGTGATGACCGAATGGATACTTCGTTTGAGTCTGTGTTCCACCCATCTAGTGACGTAATGCTTACTTAAGAACACAAACAGAGTAGATATCCTTAGGGACAAAGAGAAAGTATGTAGCAATGGTGAATATGATTTTGCCATCTGCTTAGACTACAATACACAACACAAGGAAGTTGAGCAAATTATAAAAAGATACTGGGGCCTATTAAGGAATGACCCTGTCTTGAGGATGAGTATACCTCCCCAACCAAAATTCATATACAGAAGGGCAAATAATGTACAAAGAAGTATAGTCAAGACCTGTATTGATGAACCCAAGGTCAGAAACAAAACTGCACAGAGTTATGGCATTTTGCAGGGACGTAGTTACTCGTCCCGGGGGAGGGGAACTGGTTAAATAACATTTTTAATTAGAAAGAAATTATAATAATAAAAAAAAAAACATAGTTACCTAAGGGTCTGAACTTTTTTAATATGCACGTCAAGAGGTTAAATTACTATTTTTTTTTAAATTATAAGCTTGTAAATAGTGATGGACGCAAAACTGAAAAAATGCACCTTTATTTCCAAATAAAATATTGGTGCCATACAATGTGATAGGGACACAATTTAAATGCTGTAATAACCGGGACAAAAGGCCAAATAAAATAAGTGGGTTTTAATTATGGTAGCATGTATTATTTTAAATTTATAATGGCCGAAAACAGACAAATCATTAATTTTGTGTAACGATTGTGGAATCGTCTCCGTGGTCAGCGCACCAGACGTGCGCTGACGCGGCGGATTTCCTCCACAAGCGTATTATTGCGGACACCCAGGCTAGGTGCTATGCACCCGCAGAGGGCAATTCCCACCGGCAGATGGCGCTGTGGAGTGCAGGCGAACACAGCCGCTGCACAGCCACAGATGCCAAATGGGAATTGTACAGATCCGGGACAAGGTACAATCAGGCAGGGCTGGATAGCCCACAGGGAACAGAGCAAAAGGACAGAACCAATGTGTGCCCACCAAATTAGTCGCCACCCAGCGACGGCGAACACACAACCGCAGAAACGAAGTAGGAAACGCAATCGCAAGAATGGCGATTGCCAATAGCGACACAAGACTGAGCAGGACAGAGCACAAGGGTAGCAAAGGCACAGCAAATCATACAAAGAGAAAGATAAAGAAAATAACAAATGCTAGCTGAACGCGAACACCGCACTCATTCGCAACAGTGCACGCGTTCGTGCGCGGTCTCCGCGTGTTACGCACAACAGAGACAAGCACGCCTAACTAACCAAAGACAGACAAACACGAAACAGAGAACGTGAGCGCTTGCTTAACGGTTACCTCACCGAGCCTACAGCAAGCGTTTCGAATCAGACAAGACAGACACACGAAAACAGGGACAAGCGAGAGATACGATCCACAGCACTAGCGAAAAGTGGCTAGCGCGATCCCAGAAGACAGAACAGAAGGATCCCCAGCGCTAGCGAAAAGTAGCTAGCGCGATCCCAGAAGACAGAACAGAAGGATCCCCAGCGCTAGCGAAAAGTAGCTAGCGCGATCCCAGGAGACAGAACAGAAGGATCCCCAGCGCTAGCGAAAAGTGGCTAGCGCGATCCCAGGAGACAGAACAGAAGGATCCAAACACACGGCAGACAGAACAGATGAGGTAGGCAGAAACAACCGCTGTTCCAACCTACACTCCAGACTCAATCAGAAGGATCCACAGCCGCTAACGCTAGGGCTTGTGCGATCCAAACACAAGACAGACGGAACAGGCAAAACAGATAATGCAATCCTAACTGCACTAGGGAACTGCCTAGTGCATCCCCACGAATTACACTAATATAACTTCAACAAACGAGAATAGCTGACACTCCAGCAGTGTCCATCAGGAACAGACCATGGAAAGGAAATATCCAGCAAAGCATTCTGGAAGCAGAATGCTTTTATAGTGCCAGTCATCAAAAGAAGGCAGGTAAGGGATTTGCATGACTAATGTATGCAAATCCCTCAGCAACACAAGCTGCACAACTGACAGAAGGTCTCCTTTCCAGAGTCCTGCAGCAAGCAAACCTAAACAATGGTCAAAAGGCTGCCTGCCTGCGCAGGCAGCTGAGCGGATTCTCACAGTACCCCCCCTCCTAGGGTCGAATTCTAGACGACCCTCAAAACTGATATCTCCAAACCACTTTAACAGAAGACTCATGAAGGTCGGGCCAGCCGACAAGGTCCAATTCCAGAGTCAGTCCACCCGAAACCGACCTCATCGGAAACAGAAGCCACCGAAACATGCCCGTCAGCACTACAAGTCTCAGCGTAACACCCATCAGGACTGTGGATACCACAGAAGAAGCCATCGACACCCTCCAGACAATACCCACCACCTTCCAAGGAGCGTCCGAAAATACCAAATCTGCCACAAAACCTGTTCGAAGTGTCTCTTTCAAAACAAAAGCCGCTGTTGATCGTATTCAGGGTACCAAGCAAAACTTCTCTCGGAATCTCCCAGAACGCCTTGAAGCTCCGCAGAGATTCCAAGAAGCCAGAACGCTCACCAGGCTCACATGGAGAGCTACCAAGCACCCCCATGGAACCTATGACAGTTCCAGATTCAGAATTAGCAGGACACCCATCAAGATCAGGACTTTCAGGGACCACTTCTGGGCATGCAAGCAGGCAGGCTAAATCAGAACATGTCTCCACCGAGGAAGCATCTGAGTACGCTGGTAACCGAGGCACACTTGGACTTTCTGGGTCACAGAGCACACTGGGGTACACCAGCACAGGAGAAACCTCAGGACATGTCGGGGAACTGCCAACCTCAGAGTCCGGCACGACAAGACCAAAACCAGGACCGGGCAGAAAATCGTCACGAGTAGAGGTCACAGGTACTGGTCTTTCAAAAGAAGACTCGGTCTCAGGCTTAAAAATCTCAATGACTGTAATGATATCTGACAGAAATTCATCATTGACTACACATGACTGAAGCTCCACCAGAGCTGAAAAGGTAGCTAGCAAGGCAGCAATGCCTACTGAAGTGGGCAACACCTCAGAAGGACTTGGGGGGCAGGAGACGTCTCCTACAAGTTCTGCACCCTTTGGGAGGAACTCGGAGATCTCCAGGAGGTCAGACAGGACCTCAGGAACATCCTTTTTCAAGTTTCCTAAGAAGGATTCTGAGCTATCCATGTTACAGGGCAAAGCTTGAATTTTATTTTGTGAACCGGGCAGATGTCCCAGGGAAGGTTCCACCATAAACTGAGACTGAATTTCATCATCAGGACAGGTATACACAGAAATATCTAGTGAAACTAACTCTGGCCTTCCGAGTTTCGTTTCACTGCAGGGAAATTCCTCCACAGCAGTCAAACCAGACTGCAATTCCAAAATAGCAGAGAAACAGGTAACAATGGTTGCAATACCTAGACAAGCCTCTAGGGACACTGCAGGAGATTTTAAACAAGGTAATATTGACTCATCCAGATTACTGGGTGGAGAGTCAGTACTTACTTCAGAATCAGACTCGCAAATGTCAATGCGAGTGGACATAATGTCTTTATTCATGATACAGGGCAGGCTCAGAGACATCTTCTCTGGACAGAGCAAAAGTGCTTCAGTATCAGGTTCACAAAACCAAAGTGCTGTCTCACCCTTAGACTCGGCTAACGATGTCGAATCCGAGGAGACAGAACGCAAAATTTGCGAATCCACAATCGCTTTAGATTGCGAAACCGAACACTCCAAAGACAGGGATTCTGAGGTCTCCAGGCTGGATTGCTGGATCTCAGAAACGCCAGCTGACAATGTACCTTTACAAATGTCACCTGAATGACGTACACGTAATTCATTCAGAATCATTTTCCACATACAAATCAGCGGACTCACAAAGTCAAATTCACACCCCTTTTTTTCTCTTAAGGCGGATGCATAACTTATACATGCTCTCAAGACAGATTCACTTCTGGCAATGTAGTACTCACAAAACGACTCTGAATCGTTCTCCAATTCATACGACAACGCTTCGAGCTGTTTTTTCTGGAACGGGGGCTCCCATTCACACCTGACTAGGTCTGAGCATTCATACTGAACAATGTTAGGGGAAGTTGTGACAACAACATGAGGAATCATATTAATTTTACTCTTGAAACTGCATAGTTTGGGAATTTTCCCCATAGCAAGATCATAGATGGAGGATCTTAAAGTAGTACTGAGAGAAGAAGATCTGTTTTTACATGACAAGGGATCCCACAAATCATTGACAAAACTGACACACCCACGCCGATCACAATCGACAGGAACATCTGAGAAACAGGCATCAGATCGCACAGATTTAACCTCTAAACAAACGGGAGAAACTCCATCAGAATTCACGCAGGTGTCCACAGTCGAGGCACACCCATTCATTTCAGGTCGCACAGTGTCCAAACTCACTTGCTTTACCCCAGAAAGACAGGAATAATCATGTGACAATGGTGTCTCTTTATTGGAAATAATTGGTTGGTGTGTGTGCAATTCGTCCAAAATAGTCTGCCACACATAAATCACTAGATCCACATCACACTCATCACATTCATCAGAATCGATCAAAAGGTACATAGAGTCGAGACAATCATTCAGGTCATCCGCGCTCTTTGCGATATAAAAATCGCAAAAGGCTTTCCAATCGAAATCAAACTCTTCCAACAAGGCTCCAATCTCCCATGAGGCAAATGGCGGTTCAAACAACCCAGTATCTGGGTAATCTGCATATGGGTTGGGGTCAGGAACGAGGACAGACTTTTTAACTGCTTTAATGTAGTGTGCGATCCTACCTATAATAGGATCCACATATGCCTTTGCCTCAGGCAATGACATCTGAAACAAATCGAAGGTTCCCTCTGCCCTGGGAATTTTGGTTTGGCTGGACATTCTGTAACGATTGTGGAATCGTCTCCGTGGTCAGCGCACCAGACGTGCGCTGACGCGGCGGATTTCCTCCACAAGCGTATTATTGCGGACACCCAGGCTAGGTGCTATGCACCCGCAGAGGGCAATTCCCACCGGCAGATGGCGCTGTGGAGTGCAGGCGAACACAGCCGCTGCACAGCCACAGATGCCAAATGGGAATTGTACAGATCCGGGACAAGGTACAATCAGGCAGGGCTGGATAGCCCACAGGGAACAGAGCAAAAGGACAGAACCAATGTGTGCCCACCAAATTAGTCGCCACCCAGCGACGGCGAACACACAACCGCGGAAACGAAGTAGGAAACGCAATCGCAAGAATGGCGATTGCCAATAGCGACACAAGACTGAGCAGGACAGAGCACAAGGGTAGCAAAGGCACAGCAAATCATACAAAGAGAAAGATAAAGAAAATAACAAATGCTAGCTGAACGCGAACACCGCACTCATTCGCAACAGTGCACGCATTCGTGCGCGGTCTCCGCGTGTTACGCACAACAGAGACAAGCACGCCTAACTAACCAAAGACAGACAAACACGAAACAGAGAACGCGAGCGCTTGCTTAACGGTTACCTCACCGAGCCTACAGCAAGCGTTTCGAATCAGACAAGACAGACACACGAAAACAGGGACAAGCGAGAGATAGGATCCACAGCACTAGCGAAAAGTGGCTAGCGCGATCCAGGTACAGAGTAGCAGAACAGAAGGATCCCCAGCGCTAGCGAAAAGTGGCTAGCGTGATCCCAGAAGACAGAACAGAAGGATCCCCAGCGCTAGCGAAAAGTAGCTAGCGCGATCCCAGAAGACAGAACAGAAGGATCCCCAGCGCTAGCGAAAAGTAGATAGCGCGATCCCAGGAGACAGAACAGAAGGATCCCCAGCGCTAGCGAAAAGTGGCTAGCGCGATCCCAGGAGGCAGAACAGAAGGATCCAAACACACGGCAGACAGAACAGATGAGGTAGGCAGAAACAACCGCTGTTTCAACCTACACTCCAGACTCAATCAGAAGGATCCACAGCTGCTAACGCTAGGGCTTGTGCGATCCAAACACAAGACAGACGGAACAGGCAAAACAGATAATGCAATCCTAACTGCACTAGGGAACTGCCTAGTGCATCCCCACGAATTACACTAATATAACTTCAACAAACGAGAATGGCTGACACTCCAGCAGTGTCCATCAGGAACAGACCATGGAAAGGAAATGTCCAGCAAAGCATTCTGGGAGCAGAATGCTTTTATAGTGCCAGTCATCAAAAGAAGGCAGGTAAGGGATTTGCATGACTAATGTATGCAAATCCCTCAGCAACACAAGCTGCACAACTGACAGAAGGTCTCCTTTCCAGAGTCCTGCAGCAAGCAAACCTAAACAATGGTCAAAAGGCTGCCTGCCTGCGCAGGCAGCTGAGCGGATTCTCACATTTTGTTTTCATTTTCCTCTTAATATTCCTGTTAAAATGCATTTAGAATAAAATATTTCTTAGCAAAATATACCACCTAAAGAAAGCCTGATTGGTGGCGGAAAAAAAAGATATGGATTACTTCATTGTGATAATTAGTGATAAAGTTATTGGTGAATGAATGGGAGGGGAAAATTGCTCGGATGCATAAGGTGAAAAAACACTAAAGGCTGAAGTGGTTAAGTACCTCAGAATAGATACTGAAATTTTGATGTGGGGCGTTCAAGCCCTCACTGATTTCAACCATTTTAGGAGTAAAGTCGAGGTGAAAGACAATCAGGGTTCTGGTGGATCAGCAGGGTGCAGCATGTACTCCCATACATACTCTGAAGTCTTCCAGGGCTTGTTCACACTATAAGCGTTTCCGATTTTTTTAAAGTGCTGGCGATTTTAAACATCGCCCTAAAAGCGCTTTCATTTCCTATTAGAGTGTTCACATGTGCATGTTTCGATTTAATTAAAATCCCAAACGTACTACATGTACCATTTTCTGAGTGCTTTGACTCAATGGAAGGTATAGGGAAATCGCAAAGCGCTTGATAAGTCGCTTTTTATTGCGATTTCCTGAGCACTTTTTTAAAAAAATACATTGCATTTATTCATTTCTGGGTCAAAGAGTTCACTTCCTGACTGATGTCAGGAAGTGAAAACCTTAATCGCTTTTCTAAGCGCAAATCGCTTTAAAAAAAGCTTAATAAATCGCTCAGCACTTGCGATAGCCCTGTCGATTTATAATGTTAACAAAGCCTTACTCCTTTTACTCATTTACAGAAGATGTTGGTAGGTATCCCGGCATCTATACATGAGAAACAATATGCTTATCTGAAAAGAGATATTAATGATTTAAAATTTGAAAACCATCTTAAACGGAATAGTATAAATGGAGAAAGGGAGGTGCCAAACTTTGAAAGTAGTTATTTTCTTGGTAAAATAAAACTAAATAAACTTGATTAAAAATAGAATACAATAAAATGATTCATTTCGTTATTTTCTTGACCAAGGTATTCACCAAGTTTCAAATTATGTGTCATTAAAAGTAGATTCAAGGTATTTTAGGTGTTGTAGAAATGGATTACCACTTACAAAGTTTCAGTTGAATTTCAGTTGAATTATTTTCTTTTTGGACTGAGGGAAAGGCTGCCTTCAGATCCTATTTTTGAATTTGTTATCATAGGAATGATTTGAGTAAAAAAGATTGGTAAGGTATTAATAGTTTGTTTGTGAAGAGATGTTTGAATATTTGTGTTTTTGCCTTTTCTCCAGGCATAAGCAGGATGAACAAATTAATGCGTGAGGAAGGTGATTCACTAAATCTCTGAGTAGTCACATGTATTTATGGTGAAGGACCACTGATGGCTGTACAGGGCATTTTAAAGCGTATCTGTAAGAAAAAATAAAGCAATTGATAATAACCCCATAGAGGAAAGCCTCAGCATACTCCAAAGGCTTCCCTCATCCTCCTTTACCTTAGCAATCCAGCACTGGGGTGCTACAAACATATTTGACAAGAGCAAGTCGAATACTTTCGTGTGCCTGTATTTCCCTCCATGCATGAGTGCGCCCATACTGTGCAGGAGCAAAGATGGCTTGCGAAGTAGCACAGAGCCGCTTTGAATAACTTTTTTCTCTGTGCACTAGAGGCTCCATGCTAATGTGAAGGCTCAGCCCGTTATTGCACCTGTGAAGTGCGCTTGCACACATAATTGGGAGAACAGCTGTGAAGAAGAAGAAGAAGAAGAGGGTTGAAGGTGGAGGAGGATCGGAGAAGCTACTCTCTACTGAAATAAGTTTCCAACGTTTGCTTTTTTTTTCCGTCAAAAATTAGTTTATTACAAGTATAAACAAAAAAGTATTACAGCACATAATGAGCAGTAACAAACAGTTATGCCTCGCATAAGAAGGATTTTACATCCAAAAAACAATAAATAAATAAGAAGACAAAAATAATAAAAAAAATACACACAAAAATGTATTATTGAGAACAACCCAAAGTATGGACATGAAATCAGTTAACCACTGCAAGACCTACAATGAATCCCATTCATGCATAATACAACTATATAACTATAATACAAATGGCATCTAGTCCAGAGACTGGCCTGCTAAAACCCAATAACTTAATTACTAGGATAGGCAAGCCACTCCTCCCATATTGCCTCAAATTGGTCTACATTTTTGACACTGGTATAGAAAATTTTGTCAGTAAGCATAATGGAGTCAAGCCTTTCTTGAACCACCTGCACAGAAAGATCTGAGGCATTCCACTTAACAGAGATACATCAATAGGCAGATAGCAGCATATACATATTCTGGCTGGCTTGTCATCACAGATGTAGTGGGTAATCTGAGCTTGCAGGAGAACTAGGCTTTTCTTGTGAAGGGTAATTGGCAGCCTTCTAAAACGATACAACTGTGAAGTCTTGTATTTCCACTAGGTCTTAAGTACATTTATAACAGATCAAAATATTGGTGGATAATTCGCCTCATAGAGTCCACCATATGTAAGGGTCAGGTAGATACCCAGATACTTAAATTTATCATTATGCCACACAAGATCAAAGTTAGCCTCCAACAATTTGACCATGTGCGGCAGAAGGTACACACGCATGGCAAAGAATTTAGCAGAATTCACATGAAGCCCAGAAAATGATGCAAACTTATCTAGAAGACTAAAAAGGTTGGGTAGCGTAGAAACCAATCAGTGAGTAACAATAAGGCATCATCAGTATACAGCTAGTTTAGTGTTGTCAATGCCATATTCCATTATATCAGGGTGCTGCCAGATTGCCACTGCTAGGGATTTCAAAGCAAGGGCAAAGAGCAGAGGTGACAGTGGGCACCCCCTGCACAGAACCCTGTTTAAAGGACATACTAGGTGAGGGCTTTAAAAATAAATTTACTTACTTGGGGCTTCTTCCAGCCCCTACAAGTCACTCTGTCCCTTCCCGCAGCTCCAGTCCACTTCCGTCTTCCGCTGACAACCTGTGAAGATCTGTGTCCCCAGAACGGATTGGGTCTTCTGTGCACACACAGGCATGAGCCCGCGCCGCTCACGAATGCCCCTGTGTCATCTCAAGCATACTGCGCCTGCTTAGTAGTACTGCAGAGACGCAGTACGCTCGAGTTGACGCGGGCATGATTGCAAGCAGTCCGGGCACATGCCAACGTCTGCACAGAAGATCCGACCTGTTCTGAGGTCGCCGATCTTCACAGGCTGACAGCGGGAGACGGGAGAGGACCGGAGCTGCGGCGAGGGATAGTGTGACTTTAAGGGGCTGGAAGAAGCCCCAGGTAAGATATTTTTAAAGCCCTCACCTCGTATGTCCTTTAAGGCATATGGCCTCTGAGGAGGCCTGGGTTTTCTAATAAATATTGAGAGGTCATCGTATAGGGCCATTACAACATAGGTAAAAGGTCCAGAGAGACTGAACGTCTGTAACAGAGAAACCATATACTGCCAATTCATGGAATCAAAATCTCTGCTTATATCTAAGCTTAAAGAGGAACACCAGTGAAAATAATGTAAAAAAATTGTGCTTAATTTTTACAATAATTATGTATAAACGATGTACTCAGTGTTTTCCCATTGTAAAATCTTTCCTCTCCCTGATTTACATCCTGACATTTATCACATGGTGAAATTTTTACTGCTGGCAGGTGATGTCATTGGAAGGAGATGCTGCTTGTTTTTTGGGCAGTTGGACCTAGCTGTATACAGCTGGTTTCCCACAATGCAATGAGTTTCACAGACAGGAAACTGTAAGGACCTTGGTCCTGACATCACACTGTGGGAGGGGTTTCATGACAATATCAGCCATTCAGAGCCCCCTAATGATCTGTTTGTGAAACGTAAAAGATTTTCCATGGGAAAGGGGCATTAGCTACTGATTGGGATAAAGTTCAATTATTGGTTACGATTTCTCTTTAACATTTAGTCTGCATCAACTCAGCATCCTGAATAATATCTACGGCCAGCCTGACATTTTCATATTCCTGACGCCTTGGGATAAAGCCAGTTTGATTATTTTTATCCAAATGTATATTCCTTACGCCAACAACATGGGCTCTCCAGACGTCAATCAACTGTGAATTGGAGATGAGGGCATTAAGCTTACAGGGAAAACTTTGTGCAAAGGGGGATAAGGTGGTCTGATCAATAAGGGGATTGGCGACTGCATTAAAATTGCTTGCAACAATAAAATGCATGGAATAAAACATAACCATCAATGAGGTTAATTGATTAAGAAAGTCTGTATGTGAGGCATGGCGTGCATAACAATAATTGGCGTAGTAAGTTTGCTCTCCAGCATACCCTTCAGAAGTAAAATCCTGCCCTCTGGGTTTCTATATGAATTATGCAGATCAAAGGATACTGAGTTGTACAGGAAGATCGCTACCCCTCTGGCCTTCTTATTAAACGAGATAAGATCTGTCAATGAAAGTTGGTACCCTATTTGGACAAAATGAGTTTCCTGTAAAACCAGGATTGAAGCCTGCAATTGTTCATAGTGATGGAAAGCCTTTCTGGGTTTCACAGGTTTATTCAGATCCTGGACATTATGAGTTATAACTGTGAAATCTGGAATATGATCAATAAATCATAACATATAGGCTTGACAGACAGATCTGGCATTAGTTCAAATAAACAAAAAAAAAACAAAACACAAACACACATCTGTGAATTACATATTGGCAGTATCTTACCCATAACCACCTACTACAGTGCCCAGGAATTCTCAGCGGCAAAAGCAATTAGATTCAACAAGGGAAGGGGGGATACTGAGATGAACGCAACAAAAGCAATGATGAACCCCTTGCAGTCGCACAACTATGTCAGGTTAATTTGAGCCATATTAAAAGTGGAACAGCAACTATATAATTTTACTGTAAACAAACACAAGTTCTTGCACCTAAACTCATAACATAAAAACAGTCAAATACATAGGTTGAGTTGCATCAGAGGAACTCCCCTATATAAAAAAAGGGTGCTAATAATCTGACAAGGACACCATAACAGTTGCTTTCTACAGTATACAGTAGATGTCTCCATGAACTGATCCCCATAGATTCAGCAATATAGGCAATATCACATCATCTCCAGGAGTGTCATCACTAAAGCAAGCATCAAGCTGTGCCAGGCACCTTGAATTATAAAGATGCAGTGATAGGGAATGTGAGTGTCCAGTTGTAACAGTGTGTCCAGGATGGCCTGTTGCTGAAACTAAGTTCTGAGAGTAGCAAAAAAAATACGCCCTATACACACTAAGGCCCTTCATTAACCATGGGGGTAAAAGGGACAACAAAAGAAAACCTTGCGTCAAGGGGACAGAAGTCTCACAGTGGGGAATCCTGATCCTGAGGCGTGGTGGGACATGGTACCACTGGGTCCAGCAAGTGTGTAGGAACAGGTGTCAGTGTAAATTATTACACACAGGCTCACAGCGCTGAGGGCTCTTTCACACCAGAGCCCTTTACTGCGTTGTAACGCAAAGGCAGCTCTTTGCGTTAACCAAGGTAAAATGAAAGTCCATAGACTTTACCTTTCACACCCGACGCTGCGGTTCGGTGCGTTGCGGATCGACGCACCCGGCAGCGTCGATCCGCCGGAAGCCGGCGTTTTCCGTCGGGTTCAATTAATAGCTACCGCCACTGATTGAGTCACACCGCAGATTCCCGACGACATGCCGCAGGGCATATAACGCGTGCAGGAAACGGCTCCTGCACGCGTTGGTAGATGTGAAAGAGGCCTCAGAAACATCACTGTTCAGGAGCTCGGGACTCTGCAACCTCACTATGTCTGCTTGAGGCATTTTTTTCCTCACAAGGAAAAAAAACTTTACTTTAAACATTTTCCCTGGCATTAATATCAGGGAATATGTTTACAACGTATCTCAGCAAGGTTTTACCAATTTTTTAAAGGGTTTTTTTTGTAATTAAAACAATAACAAAAACAAGCATGGTCCCCTCTCTCAAGCCCCACCAATGCTTTGTCCACCATGCAGGCTGGTACAATCTATGGAATGTGAAGCCTCACAGTATGTCTCCTGAACTGTTCCAACTCACATTGGTCAATACTATTACAGGGCAAAAGGGTGTGTAACAAAGCACCTGAATCTATTGCAAATTGCCCTTGGCCTTTGTAAACAAAAGGGCTCACCTTTGGGGGCTTAGAAATTGGAAATTGGGAGCCAAATTTAATAAGGGGTATCCCAGATGTTCCTCCACAACCTGGACTGACAGGAAAGCCCAGTGGGAATTTCAAATGCCTGCTGACAGAGCTTCTGTTCAGTATTGTATCAGGGGCAGGTAAAGCACAGCAAGTTCAAGCAAGATAATAGAAAAATATAGGAAAATAACTGAATATAGACGTACTTAAAAAACCCCAGAAGAATAGAGGAACTAACAAGAAGAAAGGAGAAAGAAGCAAAAATGGAGAAGATAGAAGTATACAGTAAAACAAAATATCAGAAAATAGACATTTAAAGAAAAGACTAAGATAGTAAAGTCTAGACAGCACCATGTTTTTTTGGCTCCAACTTCCATTGGTATGCTTACCCTGATAATGGATGGGTTATTATGCATTTTTATGTATTATTTTGCATTATTTTGCAATCATTTAGTACTTTAAAGAGGAACTCCAGTGAAAATAATGTAATAAAAAAAGTGCTTCATTTTTACCATAATTATGTATAAATGATTTAGTCAGTGTTTGCCCATTGTAAAATCTTTCCTCTCCCAGATTCACATTCTGACATTTATTACATGGTGACATTGTTACTGTGGGCATGTTATGTATCTGTTTCTAGCTGTTCTGGCTGTTAGACAGTTGTAAACAGCCATTTCCTGTGTGTGAACATTGTTACAGTTGCCAGGAGTACCGCGGTATTCAGAGCCTCTAGTGGGAGTGGTTTCAGCACAAAATCAGTCACACAGCGCCCCCTGATGGTCTCTTTGTGAAAATCATTCTATTTCTCATGTAAAAGGGGGTATCAGCTACTGATTGGGATAAAGTTCAATTCTTGGTTGGAGTTTCTCTTTAAAACCAGAATTCTGTATTTATCTGTTTAGAATAAGCTGAAGTTAATATGCTCCCATGTACCATATATGCAAGTAGCCCTGGATTGCACCATTTATCCCTTGCTTCCCTCTATATTTATTTATTTAGATCCAGTTCCCATTACACACAATTCCCTGACATTTGCTTCTCTGTACAAGGCAGGATTGCATTTGGATGCAATGCTTTGCCTCTTTAGTATTATACCAATTGAAGGGGCCAGCAGCTCATCACAAAGCAATGCGTAGCACAATATGTTGCCAGGCAACTTGGGTTGACGCATGTTGCACTGTGTGAAAGAGCCCTTAAACCAACAAATTACCGTTTTAATATTTTTCAGTGTATTCCTTAAAAGAAACTTGTACAGATATGCAAGCCTAATACATGGATACGAGAATAGAATAAATGACAGATGTGCCTACTGTGTTTTATTTCATTTAAGTTGCCTATCAAATAATTTTGCTAAAACATTTGTTCAGAAATATATGTATATAACCTAAAAATACTCAAAACCTCAGGTATAGCTATGTTCAAAATGAAACCCTTAAAAATACCATCTGGGCATTTTTTTTTTAAATCTCTGCATCCACTGTTGCTTTCCAAGTGTAATTTATGGTGCTGAGTCTTTTATATTTACGTATGTGTCATTATAACAGATGTCACTGTTGCCCTGGAGACCAATGTCAGCATTCCTTAATCTATGCATCGTGGATTGTTATGGCATGCTATTTCACTTCCACAGGATTAGTGGGTCTCCTTTGTGACCATTCACAATAAAATGCAGAACAATAGTTCATACTCCTACAGGTAAGCAAAAAAAAAAAAAATCACAGTTTTCAGAGCTTACAATAAACATATTATTTATATTTCTGCAGCTATTCGAATATCAAATAGAAATCAAGTAAAAAAATAAGATACCAGTACTTACTGTTTTATAAGTATTGTTATTGAGTGTGTTTATAGATAAAAGCAGTTTGTGCTGTCCGTTTTTCCATGTCTGCCAGTAGTAAAGATGATGCCCTGGAGGCTCATGGTGGATCAAACAACATGAATGAATTACATAGCGAATATGAATCATTTCTTGATCTAACTTGTATTTTTTAACTTCTCACTTTCTAATGCACGCACGCACGCACGCACGCACGCACACACACACACACACACACACACACTATTTTTCAATAAAGTTCCTCTTTAAATTTGGGTTAAAGGGGCACTATTGCGAAAAATTGTAAAATGTAAAATATGTGCAAACATAAACATGTACGAAGTATGTTTTTTACAGAGTAAAATGAGTCATAAATTACTTTTCTCCTATGTTGCTGTCACTTACAGTAGGTAGTAGAAATCTGGCAGAAGCATCAGGTTTTGGACTAGTCCATCTCTTCATGGGGGAATTCTCAGGGATTTATTTATTTTCAAATGCACTATGGCTCCCTGCACACTGCAAATCCGTTTTCCGATTCCGTTTCAGATTCCGATTTTCAATTCTGATTTTCCCTGAATACATTCAACAGAAAAACGGATCAAAAAACGCAGCATGCAGTAAAGATTAAAAATCGGAATCAGATGTAAAAACCAATTAAAAAGCGGAATCAGAATCGGAATCGCATGCAGTGTGCAGGGAGCCTTAGTGAATTGCAGTTGCTTTGTCCAACTGCCAAAAAACTGTGTAGCGAGCAGGGAAGCTGGCCAGCATCATTGTTTAAATCCTTTTTAGGGAATATCTTTATAAAGAACAAAAGCCTTGCTGAGAATCCCCTATGAAGAGATGGACTAGTCCAAAACCTGTCGCTTGACTCGCTTCTGTCAAATTTCTACCACCTACTGTAAGTGACAGCAACATAGCAGAAAAGTAATTTATGACTCTTATGTACTTCTTATTTGTCTATGTTTGCACATATTTTAAATTTTAAAATTTTTCACCATAGTGCCCCGTTAAGTAGTATTTTGGCAAAATATGAAGAAATACAATGACTTCAGTCACACAGACAGTTCTGGAGTGGTGCAGTTAGAGGTCTCAACTGCCTTTCAACTTTGCAGTATTTGTATGTGGCTGTGAAGGTGTCTGGCATTTTCTTAGTGTGCTGCAGGCAGATGCACACTGGTTTAATTATTCGGAGGCTCTAAAGCACTTACAAATCCATTCTGTCACTTCCATCATTATTCAGGCCACTCTCTGGATACCCATTTCACCCAAACACTAAACAATTCTCAGTTTCTTCACAAGACTCTCACAAAATGTTAGGAGTGCTCACATTCTATAAATGGTATAGCCTCTCAGCACCTCGACAGATATGTTTCAACCATATGTCAATCATGCTGAACACAACAGCCCATTGGAACGCTCTTATTCTGCAGGATATAGTGTAGCGGTTGACTGCCAGTTGTTTGGCCCCTTACC
Source organism: Hyperolius riggenbachi (assembly GCF_040937935.1). Taxonomy (NCBI): domain Eukaryota; kingdom Metazoa; phylum Chordata; class Amphibia; order Anura; family Hyperoliidae; genus Hyperolius; species Hyperolius riggenbachi. The sequence goes on from NC_090646.1 coordinate 367,074,912, forward strand.
TCTTGGCTACCATTGTAGTTCAAACCTTTTAGATCTGTCCATGTGAATTATTGCCTAGAAAATATGTTAGCATATGAGTAAGCAAAGAATGTGGGTGATGTTTCCTAGGCAGGTTGAATTTCTCTAGTGTGTTACAAGTGTGTTGGGTATAAGATGTGTGCAGGTGAGATGGTAGAGTACCAAAAACTGGGAATGTGGGAATGGGCCAGGTAAATGACAGAGGGGCTCACAGTAAGGTTTCAGAATACATGAAAGATTATAACAACAGAATTTAGTTTCACCAATGAAGGCTCACATGAAGACTGATGGGGCAATAGTCTGTTTAATTGTTGCCCCAGAAGACCCAGTCTGTTTAGCAATATGTCCTCACACTGATTCATAAATCTCCACAGGCATTTTTACTCAATGAAAAAAAGACTCCAAGTAGAATCTAAAGTATCTTTACTAGCATTAAAAGCGCACAGGTATGTTTTTAATACTTTTTCATAGGTAAAAAAAAAAACAATGCTTCTGCTAGGTACAACAGGACTACCTTACCAACTGACTCAAATCTACAACTGAAACATTTAATTACAAAATGCCTGCTATGCGGGGAGTGACAGCTGGGACTTGCTAACTAGTTAAGTACTGCAGGGAAACTGCAATATTATATTACAAAAAATATAAACAATATTGAATAAATTCCAGAGAGGCTGCTGTGATAGCACAGTGAGAATTGTTTATTTTTACAGCATTCATTTATAAACTACTGTATTTACTCAACGTTTGCCCATTGTAAAATCTTACCTCACCATTATTTCGATTCTTGAGTTTATCCGATCTTTACAGATGTATCACTTCTTTACAGCTGTGGATCACCATGGAATTAATTTTCGTGTGTGAGATGAGCTGAAATATCACATAATCTCCCAGAGTGCTATGGGGGAGAAAACTGCATGAAATCGTAGCCTAGGCTAAACATAAGAGAAAAGGACAGGGCTGGTTGCACACCAATACACTGCAATATATAGATCTAAGATCCTGACGCTAAATTCAGGATAATGAGGATGAAAATGGGTATCCTGAATAATTTATTACACTCTACTATAAGTCATTATGGTTCCTCTTGTAAAGCTAAACAGAAGATTATTGTTGCATTAAAAACATAATATACAGTGGGTTGCAAAAGTATTCGGCTCCCTTGAAGTTTTCCACATTTTGTCACATTACTGCCACAAACATGCATCAATTTGATTGGAATTCCACGTGAAAGACTACTACAAAGTGGTGTACATGTGAGAAGTGGATCGAAAATCATACATCATTCCAACCATTTTTTACAAATAAATAACTGCAAAGTGGGGTCTGTGTAATTATTCGTCCCCCTGAGTCAATACTTTGTAGAACCACTTTTTGCTGCAAGTATAGCTGCCAATCTTTTAGGGTATGTCTCTACCAGCTTTGCACATCTAGAGACTGAAATCCTTGCCCATTCTTCTTTGCAAAACAGCTCCAGCTCAGTCAGATTAGATGGACAGCGTTTGTGAACAGCAGTTTTCAGATCTTGCCACAGATTCTCGATTGGATTTAGATCTGGACTTTGACTGGGCCATTCTAACACAGATATGTTTTGTTTTAAACCATTCCATTGTTGCCCTGGCTTTATGTTTAGGGTCATTGTCCTGCTGGAAGGTGAACCTCCGCCCCGGTCTCAAGTCTTTTGCAGTCTCCAAGAGGTTTTCTTCCAAGTTTGCCCTGTATTTGGCTCCATCCATCTTCCCATTAACTCTGACCAGCTTCCCTGTCCCTGCTGAAGAGATGTCTCTTCAGCAGGGACAGGGAAGCTGGTCAGCGTTGATGGGAAGATGGATGGAGCCAAATACAGGGCAAACTTGGAAGAAAACCTCTTGGAGACTGCAAAAGACTTGAGACCCGAGCATGATGCTGCCACCACCATATTTGACAGTGGGGATGGTGTGTTCAGAGTGATGTGCAGTGTTAGTTTTCTACCACACATAGCGTTTTGCATTTTGGCCAAAAAGTTCCATTTTGGTCTCATCTGACCCGAGCACCTTCTTCCACATGGTTGCTGTGTCCCCCACATGGCTTGTTGCAAACTGCAAACGGGACTTCTTATGCTTTCTGTTAACAATGCCTTTCTTCTTGCCACTCTTTCATAAAGGCCAACTTTGTACAGTGCATGACTAATAGTTGTCCTATGGACAGTGTCTCCCACCTGAGCTGTAGATCTTTGCAGCTCGTTCCAGAGTCCCCATGGGCCTCTTGACTGCATTTCTGATCAGCGCTCTCCTTGTTTGGCCTGTGAGTTTAGGTGGATGGCCTTGTCTTGGTAGGTGTACAGTTGTGCCATACGCCTTCCATTTCTGAATGATCGCTTGAACAGTGCTCCTTGGGATGTTCAAGGCTTTGGAAATCTTTTTGTAGCCCAAGCCTGCTTTAAATTTCTCAATAACTTGATTCCTGACCTGTCTTGGACCTGTCTTGTGTGTTCTTTGGACTTCACGGTGTTGTTGCTCCCAATATTCTCTTAGACAACCTCTGAGACCCTCACAGAGCAGCTGTATTTGTACTGACATTAGATTACACACAGGTGCACTCTATTTAGTCATTAGCACTCATCAGGCAATGTCTATAGGCAACTGACTGCACTCAGATCAAAGGGGGTTGAATAATTATGCACACATCACTTTGCAGTTATTTATTTGTAAAAAATGTTTGGAATGATGTATGATTTTCGTTACACTTCTCACGTGTACACCACTTTGTGCTGGTCTTTCATGTGGAATTCCAATAAAATTGATTCATGTTTGTGGCAGTAATATGACAAAATGTGGAAAACTTCAAGTGGGCCGAATACTTGTGCAACCCAATATATATATATATATATATATATATATATATATATATATATATATATATATATATATATATATATATATATATATATTATAATAAATACGCTTTCCTGTGTTTGCCTGGAGTTCAGTTATAATAGAATATGTGATAATGACAGTTTGGACAGCTGGTTAACATAATGTTCTGATGGAACTACCATCACACAGGAAAACACAAACATTGGAAGATCAAAGAAGACGGTCTGGAAGAAACAGACGTTCTCTGAAAGATTCTGGAGCATGCACTTATATTTACTCTTAATGAACGCATGTTGCATCTCTTGTACTACTATTTACACACACTTGAAAAATTTGTTAATAAACTGACAGTCTGCAATAATGTTGTGCATCTGTTTAATTCAATATTGTTTCTTTTATTATGAAAACACCATTGCAAGCCACACATACGTAAAAATAAGGTTTAGCAAAATCTTCTCTGCCTGCACTTTTAACTAGCCTTCCTGCAATACTATAGTGCTAAGACAATACATCAGTATTTACACAATCTATTATATTCAAATGAAAATGATTATGCTTCTTACTCCCACCTTCTTTTCTGAAAGAGGACCTTCACCTAGAATCTTACACACACACATTGTTGGGATTCACAGTGGATGCAACCTTGTTCTGCTTCATAGCTAAACTTTTTTGCTTCATATCTAAACTTCAATGCACATCTTCTCTGACCCAAGCCTCATATAAACACTAGCATGAGTCTGTGTGCAGACCCATCCCCATTTTGTATGAGACCAACTACCATTGTATCATCTACAAATGTCAGAACCTTCACAGATTAATCTGTGGAGATGCAGTCATTGGTGTACACTGAATAGAGCAGTGGGGAAAGCTCACAGCCCTGCGGTGCACCAGTACTGACTGTCAAAGAGCTTGAGGTGTGTTTCCAAAGTCTAACCTGCTGTCTCCTGTCACTTAAGAAATTGGTTGTCCATTTGCAGATGGATTCAGGTATGTGTAGCTGGGAGAGCTTGCTGTGAAGCAGCAATGGTATTATGTTGGTTCCTGGCAGTGGCGTAACTACCATATGGTTGCAGGTGTTCACAGCACCGGGTGTTGCCATGGCTAGGGGTGCCACTGTGGGGCTGAGCCACTGTGTTTTCATTTGGGCAACATTCGGGAAAATAGCAGCAGGCAGTGCATGGGACTGTACTACTTCCTGCACTAGATGTAGCACCCCTCCCCCTTCCTGTCCCATTGGCAATGTGTTTCCTCGCTCCCTACACACTGCCTGCAGTGAGTAAATGTGCAGAGCAGCAGGGTGAGTTGAGAGAATGATTGCTGTGCTGCAGTTGGGACATTAGCAGGGAGAGGTGGCAGGATGTGTTTAGTGCTTCAGAAGTTGCCTGTCATTAGTAGCCATGTGCACTGGCTGCTGTAATACCAGAGTGCCCTGGACTATTAATTATTTATCCTGATCAGAGTAATTAATCAATAATGCAGGGCAGTCTGCTGTTGCAGAAGCCAGTGATACAGGTGCTGACAGCCGATTTCTGTAGTGAGCAGAAAAGCAAGCTCCAGGCAATTTAGATTTTCTGACTGTCCTCAGAAGAGCTCACAATCTAATTGTACCATAGTCATAGTCTAATGTCCTACCATATTATTATTGTGTATTTATATAGCACTGACATCTTCTGCAGCATTGTATAGAGTACAGAGTTTCAAACAGTTAGTTCCGTCCACATCCTGACAACTCCTTTTCCCCCCAAATCCCCCAAAATTTGCAGCGACACGCTTGGCACCCCAACCCGTCAACCCTCAGCACCAGGTGTCAAATTCCCTAGGTAAGCCACTGGTTCCTGGGGTGTGTAGATGCTCTAGTAATGCATACACTTGTTTACATTGGTCCTGAAAGCATTTAAAACACTGATAATGGATTACCTGAAATCCATCACAGATCCCCTACTAGACTCTCTGCAATTTGCCTACAGGTCTAATAGATCTGGATGATGATGCAGATCTATTAGACCTGTAGGCAAATTGCAGAGAGTCTAGCACGGGATCTGTGATGGATTTCAGGTAACCCATTATCAGTTTTTTAAATGCTTTCAGGATTAATGATGTGAGGGTGACAGGCCTATAATCATTTAGACATGTTGGTGTGAAAAAGTAAAAGGTCCGTTTAAAGTCCTACCGTTAAAAATGATATGATAATAAAGAGTCAGGAGAACAGCTCTAAATGGTAAAAGATTGTAAAGAAAACAAATGGAGTGCTTTCTCTGTGGTGTCATTGGGACAAATAATGCCATTCCAACAACTTGTATTAGTACACTCTAGCTATTGCTAATGAATTCAGGCCAATAATAAATCAATTAATATGACATTACATCCTTTTTCACATCACAACATGTCATTAACTGAATTAGCATTATGTAAATAACATTAGCAAATGAAAATGTTGGGAATCGTGGGGAAAAGTAAAAAAAGAAAGCTTCATATATTAAATACTGTATATTAAAAATGTCAACAAATATATGGAAATCAAGCACTGATAGGATGCACACTAATCAATAAACTTTGTAAGGCCTTGAAAATGATTAGTACAACTTAGGTTGCAATAAATATATAGTTAAAGAGGAACAGTAACTGAAATAACATAACAAATAAAATTGGTTATTGTTTTGCAAATTACAATACTCGTTCCTAAAGTATTTAATTAATGTTTGTCCAGTAAAACCTTTCCTCTCCCTGATTTACTTTTAGGTGGCAACCTTAAGTACTGGCAAGTGATCTCTGTAGAATATTCGATACTGAGAGTTCTAAAGCCAGTACAAAAACAGCTGGTCTCCCAGAGTGCCCGGGATGAGGGGGGGCGGTGGGAACCCACATAATATACAGCCTACGATAAGCCTCAGCGGGAGGGTGGGGCTACATGCCGATATACAGCAGCATATAGCTATAGGAAGTGTTTCTGACACTGAAACCAGGACGTTTAACATAAAAGTTGATGTCCTGAATACTTTACTGCATTCTATTATATGCTGTTACAGTTCCTCTTGAAATACTTTCATATATTTACTTAAAATATTTAACTACATATGATAATAAATGTGACAAGAGAATGCAAAATTTTATTTTCCAGGTATTTATTATTTGCCTTACACATTTGTATTTTTTTCGTAATAACTATATAAATAACTGTAATTCCTGTTCCTGCAATTCCTAGCTGCCAGCACAAGGGGATTTGGATCCCCTGTACTGGTGACATCACTTCCCACCACCCACCTTCTCTCTGTACTGATATTCATTTTCTGTAGCCAGCACTGCAGCTATAGTTTCTCTCTGATTAGTGTATAATAAGGCATTCAGTGTGGGGAAAAAAAGTTAAAAACAAAAACTTTCTCTGCACCAGCCGCAAAGACCACCTATCGCTCTGTCCCTGGTTGCCGGGACCACCCGTCTTACTCACCATTTGCCATGACACACTTCTGCCGGCTCTCTGGGTACACTGTTTGCTGAGCCCTGGGCAAAACATCTTTGAGCTCCTGAGGAGGATTTTCATTGATTAGTTAAGAGGACAGACATCCAAGATCCATTGGTGGTGTCCAGCAACAAGTGTGGGACTACAAGCCAGATTGCTTTATATATTTGACTTCAGTTCTCCTTAAATTACTTTTGAGGTAACTTTTGGAGGGTTTTTTTGTTGTTGTTTTTTGGGAGATATTTTTCTATTCTACCTAGTGACAGCTCTATTAAACTATTCCAACTCTTCCTCGTGGCATGTTTAGGTGGCAATATACTGTATAATGCCAAATCTTAATAATAATCATGGCAAGACATCTGCTATTTTACAACTCACGATCACAGCACCTGGTATATACTTCTATCCAATTAAATGGTAGGGTGCATTGGGCAAAAAAAATAGAAAACATATTTTATTTGCGGTTCACGTAGGAGTGCCTGCAATCTGCTTTTACACATTAAGTACAGATATAATTGATTCTCTTCCAAAAGAAATAGAGAAAGATATCTGATTATCACTAATTAAGCATATTTTTCACTACTTTTTTTTCGTCTAAAAACACAATTAATGCCGGTATGCAATCATTTAGTTATCAAAACAGTCTAGTGGGAAAGATTCTTATGATACATACTAAATACAAATATGGAGTGCAACAGACATTCTCACTGGTGGATTGACAGGTGTATCATTAGCAGTATAAAATTATGTACATGTATCCACACATTAAATAACAATAGCATAACAGTAATCTTAAGCTACAGTCATGTGAAAAAATGTTCACATACCAATGTCTAGTATTGTTTTATTTATCTCTGCAAAAAAATTGATTTGATTGCAGGAAAAGAGCAAAAATAACCTTAACTTGCCCATCAAACAAAATATATAAATAAAAATTGTGTATGTTAAACGGGGGAAAAGTTAGCACACCCTACCCCCTAATAGCTAGTGTTCCCTCTTTGGTTGAAATAACTGCACAGAGACACTTCTTGTAGCCATTCCTGGAATGCTGTAATTGTTTAAGCCAAACATGTTAACTCTTGCAGTGTCCAAATACTGTAATTATTTATTTTAGACTTATTGGTCCAAAGAACATTATAACAGGAGTCCTGTGGCCATATGCACTTCAAAATGATAAGAAGCTCCAAACGTGCAAGCTCCTTATCCTCTCACATCGTTTAGGATTTACAGGCAAATTCAATTGCAGGCTTTACCTGAGCGATGTCCAAGCATTAAAGGAGTTAGGCTAAATAACAAAAATGAGGTTAACTCACCTGGGGCTTTCTAAAGCCCCTTGCAGCTGACTGTCCCACACCGACCGCTCTGCTCCCCGCCAGAACTACTGCGCCTGCGCAGTGAGCCGCGGACCACGTGGCGATGATTGACGCGTAAGGCCGGACGCGTGGTCGGTCTCTGCACCATGCAGCGAGACCGGGACAGCAGCAGGGAGCAGAGCGGTCGGCGTGGGACAGTCAGCTGCAAGGGGCTGGAGAAAGCCCCAGGTGAGTAAACCTCATTTTTGTTATTTAGCCTGATAACTCCTTTAAGGCCAAAGACTAATTCATCTGGAGCAATGCTCCGGTGTAGTGGTTTATGTGGAGTGAGGCATATGTGCTGTGGAGCTGTCCTTCAGGGCAGAAATATTTCCCAATTGTCCCCAAGTACTTTAGACCCTTGTCCCCATGCAAGCGTATAGCCAGAATGGCTGAGCCAACCCGCATGAGGCTCCAACATACTAAGCTATACCAGCCAGCATGGTCCATAACATGAGCGGACCTTGCAGGAGAGGTACAGAAAGCTTTCCCCTCTCTTGAAAAGCCCCTGTCCATATCAAGGAAAAGAGGCTTAAACTCATGCCTGGTGCCCAGGAGGAGGTGGTGGTAATCACCGCCAAACTTATGGTGAAATCTGAGAGCCCCATTTAATAAGGGGAACCCTTCCAGGTAAATAGGTATAGAGGGTCACTTTTGACCCTCTACTTACTTATTGTCAAGTATAGAAAAAGTCTTTATTAAAAAAAAAAAAAAAACTTTTTGTTTCATCTGTAAACTTCTTTCTTGTGACGTCATTTGGGTATACTTCTTTCCTCTTTACACTTCTGTCTTCTTTCTTCATTTTTCATCTGAAATTCTGCTTGAAGATGCTACCCCAGCTGATGCTCCCTGTTACTATTACCACTGCATCTACTGCATGTCGCTGCTACAAAGCCTGCCACTGCTACAAAGCCTGCCACCCCGGCACTCTCCCCACGTCTACCACCACTACAGCATATAAAGTACCGCCACTGCCAGGTATACTGGCACTCACCCGATGCCAGTGGCTATATGCCGGGGTCCCCTGGCCCTGTCACTCCCTGCTGTATCTGCACCGATCTGCTGAGACCACTGTCACTGCCACCACTGCCATTGCAAAGCTCTCAGGGCTCACAATTGGTCCACCTAGCAATTGTATTTTCTGGTAAATCCTGAGCACTGTCAAATGATAAGAAGATTGCACACTGTGAGCATCTTATTACCTCGCATTTCATATGGCCCCATCTCTCTTACTTTATTGCATTTAAGCCTCTCTGCTTGCTGTGTGAATTCCTAGCCCCAATTGCTGCAGTCTGATCTACTGGCTTCTGACTTGTTTGTTCTGACCACACACACACTCATTAGTCAGTTACCACCCCTCCATACATATACGGGCTCTCAATGGAAGTGATGTTAGCCCGGAAGAAGCCGCTATATAGTAGTGTATCGCGCCGGTCTGTCTCCACAGCCGGAAAGCCCTGAGCTCTCTTCCATATCTCCTCCTCCTCACCCTCACGTCGGGTAGCCTTGACTACCCTTTCTCCGCTAAACACGCTGTTCTTTCACTGGCATCCTATTCGGCTCTGCCATTTCTTTTTCTGCATCCCCTGCATCCCTTGCACGCTGTGTGTGCTTACTCACCTTTCTACACTTTTTTGCTTACATAGCCCAACTTTTCACTATTTGATTGGACATTTCTGCTTCTGCTCTTACCTAGTGGAAGTAGATTTTATTTTTAGGTTGGCAGCCATTCTATTTTTCTGGGAAGGGGTGGGAAAGGGGGAGATGCACAGGTGCTGTATGGCTCTCGGGTAGCTCCCGTCCATTGGTCCCTTACTTTTACTGTGTGCTGGACCCTCTCTGCTCACTGTAGCTTGTCTCTTGGCCTGTCTTTCCCTTCCCTCTTGCTCCCTGGTCCAGCTCCACATTCCTATCTCTAGCTTCCCCTGTTGCGCGGAGGGGGAGGGGGATCCTCTTATCCTGTTCATAAGGGCATATGCCCCTTCAGTATGTTCCAGGCTTTATCTTTTCTAAAGATTAAGCTCGGTATCCATGCTGCATTTGTTTGTGAAAGGCAACTTTTTTCGCGATAAACAATTGCTTCCATGAATTCAAGACCGTATGTTCTCACGATTACATGATTAATTTTTGTGACAAGCGGCTATTGCTACTGTCATGAAGGACTGCATCACAGACTATTGCTCTGATCCCTGTAGGCTCCCACACAAAGTACCGTGATCGTGTCGCACCCGTCATGCGCCATCGTGTGTGTTTCTGCAGTTGAAGATGGATTGGGGACACGGTCGCTCATTGGGACGCGGTCGACATATGTTCCTCTGATGGTCTTGTAGTGTGTACTCAGCTTTACAGCAACCAACAATCAACATCTGAAGTTAGCTTTAGTCTTCATCTTATACTCCTCTAACTAAATATTGTTAACATGGTCTGCAAATAGAGATGACTAGAAGCTGCAGACACTGAAGCACTGTATTTCATGTATGTATAACATGTACAATAAAAATATAAAGTTGTCTTTATTAACTAAATAAGACATTATTGCATATGCTGAGACATACTATACAATAGATTTGTGTGATGCAGATTTAAAATCACTTTGAATATAATACTGCTATACAGGAAAACACTGACATCTACTGTTAGGTAACCAGCACCTATGAACATATGAACACCATCAATGGAAACTGTTTTCATTAGCAGATATTGGGCCTGATGCAATTAACTTTTTCTCCAAGTTTTCTCCTAGGTGATTTTTTCACATTATAAATAAAATGTTTTTGAAATAGGCTGACCAGGCATTCTCTTTTGCCTGGACAGGTCCACTTTTTCCGACCTGTCCGGGGCATCCTGGTGGGTTTTTGAAATGTCCAGGTAGAGATGAGTGAGCCAGCTCTTTAAAGGGAGTCCTAAAGAGCCGGAATTCCCATCACTAGACTGAGTCTCAGACTGAGACTCAGTCTAGTGATGGGAATTCCGTCTCTTTAAGCATCGGCTCTCCTGGCTCAGCCGCTCGGCTCCCAAAGAGTCGGCTCGTTCGGCTCCCAAAATGGCTCTTCATCACCGCTAACAGTCAGATCAGCGGTGAGCAGGAGATGGGAACCAGCCAGACTGGCGCATAGCAGCCGCACGGTGGACTGTAAATGCTGGACGTGACCGATGATGTCATTTCCTGCATTTGAATTCACTGGCGCGCGGCTGGTGTGGCTGACTCCTATCTCCTGATCACTGCCGATCTGAGGTTTGCCAGCGGTGGCAGCTGCACCGCAGGGGTCAGGGGAGAATGAGGGAGGTATATTTAGGACGCAGCAGGGGGGAAAGAGCATTTTGTGGGGAAATGTGCTGCCAATCTCATAGCATTTGTGGGGAATATGCTGCCAATCTCATAGCATTTGTGGGGAAATCTGCTGCCAATAAGATTGCATTTGTGGGGAAATCTGCTGCCAATCTCATTGCATTTGTGGGGAATTCTGCTGCCAATAAGATTGCATTTGTGGGGAAATCTGCTGCCAATCTCATTGCATTTGTGGGGAACTATGCTGCCAATCTGATTCCATTTGTGGGGAAATATGCTGCCAATCTCATTGCATTTGTAGAGAAATATGCTGCCAATCTGATTCTATTTGTGGGGAAATATGCTGCCAATCTCATTGCATTTGTAGAGAAATATGCTGCCAATCTGATTCCATTTGTGGGGAAATCTGTTGCCAATCTCATTGCATTTTGTGGGAAAATTTTCTGCGAATCTGATTGCATTTTGTGGTCGGCCCTCCATGCCCGCGAAGTTGCACAGCACACTGCTAAGGTTTTGTATATTTGGCCCCACCCATGACCACGCCCACATGCTGTTGTGATCGTCCTCTTTTTTGGAAATCAAAATATGGTCACCCTATTTTAAGCCACCAGCAAGCTAGAAAATGTTGAGAATAATTTTGACACTGCTTTTTCACCTACTTGTTAGTACTTTTTAAATTGCACAGTGCAAACGTTGCTTTAAACAGAAGATGAAAAATAATCTCCTAGGAGAAAACGTAGGAGAAAAAGTGAATTGCATCAGGCCCATTGTTGCCCTACATAGATTTAAAGGAAACTTGTGATGTTAACTGCTTCCGGACCATGCTAATTGAAATCTATGCCCTGTTTGGGGGCTGTTATCTCTGCCAGGACGTAGATTTCAATTAGGCCATTGCACGCTCCCACTGCTACCGCTGATGACGCCGCCCTCTCGGTGCTGCAGCCCACTTGTCCTGCTGTCGGTATGACGTCAGAGCTCCGTGATCACTGTGAGCCAACCTCATTGGCGCAGGCTGTCCTTGTGCCTGCGCATTGTGGCCATGTTTGTACATGGCCTTCAGAATGGAAGGGAAAAACATCAGGACTATCCAGATGCTTCCATATTTAAATTCCCCCTTATTTTGCTTCAGGTACATTTTACACTTTCAGTTTTTCATGACATTCATGTAACGATCGGTGGGCGCAGAGAGTAACGATCTGCAGTATCACCGGAAATACAGATATATACCAGATTCAGTGGCGTACCTAGGGTATTTGGCACCCGGTGCTGGTTATCCACAGTCACCCCCCCCCCCCCCCCCCGGGCTGTGGAGTCGGTACAAAAATCTTCCGACTCCTCAGTTTATGAAACCACGACTCCAACTCCGACTCCGGGTACCCAAAATAGCTTCAACTCCGACTCCTTAGTCTTAATACTTAACAGGGCTGTGGATTTTGTACCAAAATCACCCGACTCCTCAGTTTATGAAATCAACGACTCCGACTCCAACTCCAACTCCAGGTGCCCAAAATTGCCCAGACTCCGACTCTTCGACTCAGACTCCACAGCCCTGCCCCCCCGTAATTGGGGCTACGTTGCGCAAAAAATGTGTGTGGTCATATACCAAAATGTGGGTGTGGTCACGGGTGGAGACTAGTTTACATGAACTTAGCAATGGTGGGACATTAGATTAGGACAGTGGTGGCGAAAAGTCACTTATCTATCGCAAAGTGCCAACAGCAATTTAAACTAAATACAAACATTTTAACTCATACATGAACATTATGGAAAATCCAAGTTGAAAATAAACTGTGAAGATAAACAATTTCATCCATCCTACTCCTGAAAAATGTATTTTTTATTTTTTTTTAAACCCCCCCAGTTTTATTTTCTGTTTTAAAAAGCTAAAAAAAAAAAAAAAAAAGTAGGTTTAAAGGAGTTATCCGGGCAGTTTTAATAAAATGAATGCCCCAAGCTCCCAGGACCTCCCTCGCCGCATCTCTGCTCTCAGCCGTTCGCCGGAGGCTAAGAACTACTACCACCTGCGCAGTCCGCTCCGGCCCACGTGGCGGTGATTGACAGCGCCGATCGCGCAGGCGCAGTACAGAGCAACCTCCAGGTCGCTCTGACATCGCCGGGGACCGGGTCGGAGCTCCGGCGAACGGCTGAGAGCAGAGATGCGGCGAGGGAGGTCCTGGGAGCTTGGGGCTGGAGGAAGCCCCCGGTTAATTTTATTAAAACTGCCCGGATAACTCCTTTAGGGCTGGAACCCACAGGAGCGCTTTTGGCAGCGTTTTGGCAGCACTGCGATACGCTAGCAGTTTGCCAAAACGATGGGCTAATGTTAATGGATGGGGCAACTTCCACAGGAGCGTTTGCGTTTCTTAGAAACGCAAACGCAGGACATGCAGCATTTTGGGAGCGTTAGCGCTTCAATGTAAAGTATTGAACCGCTAGCGGAAACGCTCAGCAAAACCTAAACTGAGCGGTTTTGCTAGCGTTTTGCGGTTCAGCACACTAACAAAATGAAAAATAATTCACAGGACCAATCAGGATAAAAACGCAAAACGCAAAACGCTAGGCACCCGCTGGGGAAAAAAATACAATGTTGCAAAACACGACCAAAAACGCGCATGAATCCGCTTGCAAACCGCTCAGACAAAACGCTAGCGGTTGCGTTTTGCGTTTGCGGTTTTCAGTGGGTTCCAGGCCTCAATGCTATTGTCTCATATGAGGTTGATTCCGCTTTTCCCATAGTCTCGCAGTTAGCAATCATGAGGCCCCCAACAAGACAAATTCAGCAATCTTGAGGCCCCCAACAAATCATGAGGCCCCCAACAAGACAAATTCAGCAATCTTGAGGCCCCCAACAAGTCAAATTCAGCAATCATGAGGCCCCCAATAAATTATGAGTCCCCCAACAAGACAAATTCAGCAATCATGAGGCCCCCAGCAAGACAAATTCAGCAATCTTGAGGCCCACAACAAATCATGAGGCCCCCAAAAAGACAAATCCAGTAACCATGAGGCCACCAACAAGACAAATTCAGCAGTCATGAGGCACATAAATAGACAGCATTTCAAATAAATAGGCAAAATGCCCCATTAATATGGTAGACACCTCTCACCTGGCTTCTGAATTCTCCTCTACTGGCTGCTGTGCCTGGCTGGCAATACTATTTTTGTCTGGATTGGCGATGATGTGTGAGCTGAAAGGCCTGGCAGTGATGCTGTGGCCTGACTGGCGGTGATGCTGTGGCTGGGCTGGCTGGCGGTGATGCTGTGGCTGGACTGGCTGGTTGAAGTAAATGCTGGCCTGACTGGTGGTGATGCTGTGGCCTTTTTGCCAGTGATTCTGGGCTGGTTGGCTGGTGGTTATGTTGGGCTGGCTGGCCTAGATAGTTTAGGTAGTGAGAGGTGCCCCACAGTTTAGGTAGTGCCAGGAGCCCCCCAGTTTAAGTAGTTACAGGAGCCCCCCAGCTCAATTAGTGACTGGAGCCCCCCAGTTGTTAGTGACAGGTACCCCCCAGTTTAGGTAGTGACAGGTACCCCCCAGTTTAGGTAGTGACAGGTGCCCCCCAGTTCAGCTAGTGACAGGTGCCCCCCAGTTTAGCTAGTGACTGGTGCCCCCCAGTTCAGCTAGTGACTGGTGCCCCCCAGTTTGTGTAGTGACATGAACCCCCAGTTTAGATAGTGACAGGAACAGGAAAAGTTGTGACTGGGCACACCATCTTTGGTAGGGTGCTTGGTATTGTGGTATAGGCAAACCACCAAAGTATAAGTCCAGAATTCAAATATACCAGCACTCCAGCTTTCTCAAAGAATCACGCTCTTTTATTGAGCTAACATATCCACAGAAATGACCGACAATTGTTTCGGGGCCTCGCAGGGTCCCCCTTTCTCAAGGCGTGTGTGGTTACCAATATCAATAAAAGAGCGTGATTCTTTGAGAAAGCTGGAGTGCTGGTATATTTGAATTCTAGATAGTGACAGGGACCCCCAGTTTAGATAGCGACAGGGACCCCCAGTTTAGACAGCGACCCCCCCAGGTTAGACAGCGACCTCCCAGGTTAGACAGCGACCCCCCAAGGTTAGACAGCGACCCCCCCAGGTTAGATAGTGACAGGGACCCCCCAGGTTAGATAGTGACAGGGACCCCCCAGGTTACATAGTGACAGTGACCCCCAGGTTAGATAGTGACAGTGACCCCCAGGTTAGATAGTGACAGCGACCCCCAGGTTAGATAGTGACAGGAAACCCCAGGTTAGGTAGTGACAGCGACCCCCCAGGTTAGATAGTGACAGCGACCCCCAGGTTAGATAGTGAAAGGGACCCCCCAGGTTAGTTAGTGACAGCGACCCCCAGTTAGATAGTGACAGGGATCCCCCAGGTTAGATAGTGACAGCGACCCCCAGGTTAGATAGTGACAGCGACCCCCCCAGGTTAGATAGTGACAGGGACCCCCCCGGTTAGATAGTGACAGGGACCCCCCAGGTTAGATAGTGACAGCGACCCCCGGTTAGATAGTGACAGGGACCCCCCAGGTTAGATAGTGACAGGGACCCCCAGGTTAGATAGTGACAGCGACCCCCGGTTAGATAGTGACAGGGACCCCCCAGGTTAGATAGTGACAGCGACCCCCCAGGTTAGATAGTGACAGGGACCCCCCAGGTTAGTGACAGCGACCCCCAGGTTAGTGACAGGGACCCCCCAGGTTAGATAGTGACAGGGACCCCCCAGGTTAGATAGTGACAGGGACCCCCCAGGTTAGATAGTGACAGGGACCCCCCAGGTTAGATAGTGACAGGGACCCCACAGGTTAAATAGTGACAGGGACCCCCCAGGTAGATAGTGACAGGGACCCCCAGGTTAGTGACAGCGACCCCAGGTTAGATAGTGACAGGGACCCCCCAGGTTAGATAGTGACAGCGACCCCCAGGTTAGTGACAGCAACCCCCGGTTAGGCAGTGACAGGGACCCCCCAGGTTAGGCAGTGACAGGGACCCCCCAGGTTAGGCAGTGACAGGGACCCCCCAGGTTAGGCAGTGACAGGGACCCCCCAGGTTAGTGACAGCGACCCCCAGGTTAGTGACAGCGACCCCCGTTTAGATAGTGACGGACCCCCCAGGTTAGATAGTGACAGCGATCCCCCAGGTTAGTGAAAGGGACCCCCCAGGTTAGATAGTGACAGGGACCCCCCAGGTTAGATAGTGACAGCGACCCCCCAGGTTAGATAGTGACAGCGACGGCAACCCCCCAGGTTAGATAGTGACAGCGACCCCCAGGTTAGTTAGTGACAGCGACCCCCAGTTAGATAGTGACAGGGACCCCCCAGGTTAGATAGTGACAGTGACCCCCAGGTTAGTTAGTGACTGCGACCCCCGGTTAGATAGTGACAGGGACCCCCCCAGATTAGATAGTGACAGCGACCCCCAGGTTAGATAGTGACAGCGACCCCCAGGTTAGATAGTGACTGGGACCCCCCCAGGTTAGATAGTGACAGGGACCCCCCCAGGTTAGATAGTGACAGGGACCCCCCCAGGTTAGATAGTGACAGGGACCCCCCCCAGGTTAGATAGTGACAGGGACCCCCAGGTTAGTGACAGGGACCCCCCAGGTTAGATAGTGACAGGGACCCCCCGGTTAGATAGTGACAGGGACCCCCCACTGCCCCAGGTAAGATAGTGACAGCGACCCCCAGTTAGTGACAGGGACCCCCTAGGTTAGATAGTAATAGGGATCCCCCCCCAGGTTAGATAGTGACAGGTGCCCTTCACTCGTTGTGCAAATTTGGGATTTTACACCCCCCGTGGCCGTCCCCGCTGACAACCTACCTACCCCCCTCACCTCACCTCACCTCACCTCACAGGCCTTCCCCGGTGACAGGCAGGAGCAGCCCAGCTTCAGACCTCAGTATCAGCCGGCGACCAGTATGCGGGCGCACCGAACTCAGTGAACACCACGCCGTATATGCGGAAGTGATGTCACTTCCGCATATCAGTGCGGTGTCGCTGGGTCCTAGCGCCCGCATACTGGTCGCCGGCTGGTCGGAGGTCTGA
Organism: Hyperolius riggenbachi; assembly: GCF_040937935.1. Taxonomy (NCBI): domain Eukaryota; kingdom Metazoa; phylum Chordata; class Amphibia; order Anura; family Hyperoliidae; genus Hyperolius; species Hyperolius riggenbachi. The sequence continues at coordinate 367,091,921 of NC_090646.1, forward strand.
AGCTGGGCTGCTCCTGAGTCCTGCCTGTCACCGGGGAAGGCCCCGGGGGGGGGGGGGGGGGGGGGACACATAGGTTGTCAGCGGGGACGGCCACGGGGGGTGTAAAATCCCAAATTTGCACAACATGTGCACTGACTGCAGCGGCAGGGGCGGCAACACAGGACTCCCGGTGTCACCCCCTAAGCATCAAGACACCCGGTGCGGGCCGCCCCTGCCGCTTGACGGTAGGAACGCCACTGACCAGATTATAAGTGATCTGCAGTCTCACCGATAATCCGATATACAAACTAACCTCTGTTCACCTGAGTAGAGTGTAGTGTTTGGTGTAACAGTAACACTTAGAGGACAAGGCCTCAATGCAGCAAGGAGTACTGCACAGATTCCTTCCGCAGACCTGAGCTCTCCAAGACGGGAGGAGTCAGACTGACAGTAGGAAGGTATATCTGAAAGTGACCCTCAGGAGGAAGGATCGCTAACAGAGCGAGGAACCGCCTCTAACGGTAAGGTCGGTTCTCGAGGTCGGACAAGCCAGGTCGTACACACACGGACAGATAAAGTACAAGATCAGGAGGCAAAGGCGGAGTCAAAGTACAGGCAGGGTTCAGCAACGAGGTATCAGATATATCGGGGTACAAAATCAGGAGGCAGAAACAGAGTCAAGGAACGAGCCGGGGTTCGGCAACAGAGTATCAGAAATATCGAGGTACAAGATCAGAGTTCAGGAGGATAGTCAAAGCAGGGAAAAGTCATAACATATAATCACAATCAAACTAGTACTTTAGCTATCAACAGAATCTAGCTAAGTGTAGGATTACAGCTCCAGCTGGTCCCGGCACACTTAAGGATCTGACTACAGGTCTGAGTGCTCCCACATATGTGATCGCACGCCAGACAAAGAGCAAGTGAACAACCAGCAGTATATATACTCTAGGACCTTTCCAGGACCTCCCTAATTGCTGGTCCAATGAGAGCAGTGGAATTTGTCAGCTGACCCAGCTGGTCAGCCGACACCCTTCTAACTGCTATTTAAACTCTGCCTCTGTGCTCGCGCGCGTGTAAGTCTGAATCCTGGTGGACTATCAGTCCCAGCCACACCAGTACTGTCATGCAATGTATCTAGTGCGGGGGCCGCCTCTGATGCGGATTCCGCCGTTACCAATGCGGATTCCGCCGCACTGCCCATGCGGCATGCGGCGTTTTTTCCGCGTTGTGACGCCATGCTGGACGCGGAAACAGCCGCCTCACCTCGAGAGACGGCGGCTTTTCCGCGTTTCCTCACAGTACCCCCCTCCCGAGGAGTGGACTCCGGACAACTCCTACCAGGTTTCTCGGGATGTAAAGCGTGAAATTCCCTCCTTAATTCGTCCGCATGCATGCGACTCCCCGGTACCCATTGTCTCTCCTCAATGCCGTACCCTTTCCAATGTACGAGATATTGTACCGAGTTTTGTACAACGCGTGAATCTAAAATCTTTTCTACCTCGTACTCAGGTTGGTCATCCACCAACACAGGAGGAGGAGGAATGGGACCCACATGGACTGCTGGTTTAAGCAGGGATACGTGGAAGGACCTTACCCCACGCATGCTAGCGGGAAGATCAACAGCGTAAGTGACGTTGTTGATCCTTCTGGCTATCGGGAAAGGCCCGACAAACCTGGGACCCAACTTGTCTGAGGGCTGTTTCAGGGCCAAGTGACGTGTGGATACCCAAACCAAGTCTCCTGGTTGGAATCTCCACTCCAAAGACCGTTTCTTGTCAGCTTGACCCTTCTGACTCAGAAACGCCTTTTCCAAACTGTCTCTCACCGTCCGCCAAATGTCTTTAAAAGACCTTTGCCAAGCCTCCAGAGCTGGAAACGGAGTGGAGGCCACTGGTAACGGTGAAAATTTGGGCAATCTTCCAGACACAACCTGGAACGGAGAAAATCCAGTGGAAGAACTTTTCAAATTGTTTTGTGCAAATTCTGCAAAGGGCAGAAATTTGACCCAGTCATTCTGCGCCTCTGCAACGTAGCATCTCAAAAACTGCTCTAACGACTGGTTGACCCTCTCCGTCTGACCGTTGGTCTGTGGGTGGTAGCCCGATGAAAACGACAGCTTCATGCCCATTTGATGACAGAATGCCCTCCAGAATTTAGATACGAATTGGACTCCCCGATCGGACACTATGTTTTCCGGAATGCCGTGTAACCGGAACACGTGTTTGATAAACAAGTCGGCCAATTCCTGGGCCGAGGGGAGTCCTTTCAAGGGCACAAAATGGGCCATCTTGCTGAAGCGGTCGACTACCACCCAAATGACCGACATGCCCTCTGATCTGGGAAGCTCACCCACAAAATCCATGGACAAGTGGGTCCATGGTTCATTCGGGGTGGGTAAAGGCTGCAACCTCCCTACAGGTGCCAGCCGGGAGGGTTTGCTTTTGGCACATACCGCACAATCCTTAACAAATTCTTTGCAGTCGGCTGCCAGAGACGGCCACCAAGCGCACCTGGCCACAAGATCCTGCGTTCTAGATGCCCCAGGATGTCCCGCATTCTTGTGTGAATGGAATATCTGTAGCACCCGGAGACGGAATGGCAGAGGCACAAATAAAACCCCCTCAGGCTTCCCCTCAGGGACATCCTGCTGAAAAGGACTCAAGGTCTCTGTCCAGTCTTCCCAAGTCTCTGTTACGGCCAGCACCAAATTTTGTGGGACAATGGTCTCTGGGGCAGAAGGCTGTGCTGTCTCCAACTCAAAGCATCTGGACAGGGCATCTGCCTTAATGTTCTTGCTACCCGGGGTATACGTAATTATGAACCTGAACCTCGAAAAAAACAAAGACCATCGAGCCTGACGGGGACTTAATCTCTTAGCCCCCTCGATGTATTCTAGATTCTTGTGATCCGTGTATACAGTAATTGTATGTTCTGCTCCTTCCAGCCAGTGACGCCACTCCTCAAAGGCAAGTTTAATGGCTAAGAGCTCTCTGTTGCCTATATCGTAGTTTCTCTCTGCCGGAGAGAACCTACGAGAGAAATACGCACAAGGGTGTAGCCTTCCCTGCAAGCCTGACCGCTGAGACAGCACAGCCCCTACCCCAACCTCCGAGGCGTCTACCTCAACAATAAAAGGATAAGAGGTGTCTACATGTCTCAGGATGGGTGCGGAACAAAACAAATCTTTTAAAGTGGAGAAAGCACTTAATGCATCAGGAGACCAGTGGGTGGTATCTGCCCCTTTTTTCGTAAGACAGGTGAGGGGTGCGATAACCGTGGAATACCCCTTTATGAACCTTCTATAATAATTCGCAAAGCCTAAAAACCGCTGTAAAGACTTCAACCCAACCGGCTGAGGCCATTCCAAAACAGCGGAGACTTTGGCGGGGTCCATAGACAGGCCCGTGGTGGAAATTATGTACCCCAGAAAGGCGACAGATGTGACTTCAAAAATACACTTCTCAATCTTAGCATAAAGTGAGTTTTGTCTTAATTTGTTGAGTACAAATTTCACATGTATTCTGTGCTCAGAGAGGTTGTTGGAGAAAACAAGTATATCGTCTAGATAGACCAGCACAAATCTCCCCAACACCTCTCTGAAGACCTCGTTGATGAGTTCCTGGAAAACGGCCGGGGCATTACATAACCCAAAGGGCATCACCAGATACTCGTAATGCCCGTCTGGCGTGTTAAAGGCCGTTTTCCACTCATCGCCCTTTCTAATGCGCACCAGGTTGTACGCGCCCCGTAAATCCAGCTTTGAGAAGATCTTAGCATCGGTGACCTGCGTAAATAAATCGTCTATCAGGGGTAACGGATAGCGATTCTTTACCGTGATCTTATTTAGTCCCCGGTAATCAATACAGGGCCGCAGGCCCCCGTCTTCTTTTTAACGAAAAAGAAACCTGCTCCAGCAGGCGATCGGGACGGCCGGATGAAGCCTTTGGCTAAATTGTCACGGATATATTCCTTCATAGCCAATTTCTCTGGCCCAGATAAATTGTACAAATGACCCCGAGGGGGCATACAACCTGAACGTATATCAATGGGGCAATCGAAAGAGCGATGTGGGGGTAACTTGTCTGCAGCCTTGGGACAGAATACATCAGAATATTCCACATATTGCTCAGGTACCCCCTGAACATGAACCCTGGTTTGGCCCAATGTCACCTTCCCTAAACATCGCTGAAAGCAGTGTGCTGACCAAGAAATTAGTTGGCCGGTGGCCCAATCAATGTGTGGAGAATGAAGGTGCAACCATGGCATGCCAAGTATAATGGTGGAGGTTGTCATATGCAACACAAAGAACTGTAACTTTTCCCAGTGCAGTACCCCTATGGTGACCCCCACCTCTGGTGTCTGAGACAGTGGGTGATTCCCTTGCAGAGGAGAGTCATCCACTGCCGTAACCTGGATGGGTGGTTGTACTGGTGTGAGCGGAATACACAATCTCTTAGCAAACTCCGAATCCATAAAATTTGCCGCGGAGCCTGAATCGATAAAGGCTTCCGTGACCTCAGTCTATCTTCCCATGTAACGGTACAGGGAAGAAGCAATCGTTTTCTTCTAGGGGTAAAAGTCGGACGCCCAGGGGTGTTACCCCCCACCACTCCTAAGCGGCAGCGTTTTCCCGGCTTATTGGGGCAGTTCTGTACTATATGCCCCCCTTCACCGCAGTACAAACACAGCTGTTCGGTCATTCTCCGTCTTCGCTCTACCTGGGTTAATTTTGACCGAGCAATCTGCATCGGCTCGGAAGGAGGCACGACAGGAGAAGGTGAAATAGTAGTAGGTGGAGTCACTGGGACCGTGGTGTAAGATACCCCTCTGAGACGGGAACTACCCCTGGTCTGTTTTTGGTAGCGCAGCCTGCGGTCGATTCGGATGGCCGCTGAGATGGCCTCATCGACTGTTCTGGGCTCGGGCTGGCTTAACATCAAATCAGAGACCTCATCGGACAGCCCTGACAAGAAATAATCTAATAGGGCATAGGTGTCCCACCTGGCCGTAACTGACCACCTCCTAAACTCGGCCGCGTAATCTTCGACCGGACCTTCGCCTTGACGCAAAAGCTTGAGCTTCCGCTCAGAAGTCGAGGCAAGGTCCGGATCGTCGTAAATTACCGCCATAGCTTTAAAAAATTCCTCTACAGAGGTAAGAGCTTTGTCTCCAGCGGGCAGGCTATACGCCCAAGACTGGGAGTCGCCGGACAACAAAGTTTTAATAAACGTGACCCTCTGGGTCTCAGTACCCGAAGATTGGGGTCTCAACTCAAAATAGGACAACACCCTACTCCTAAAATTCCGGAAGTCAGATCTGTGGCCGGAAAAGCTTTCAGGTACAGGCATACGTATGTCAGAGCTAGGAGAGGATCGCACATGATCCACTGATGTCTGGAGGGTTTGTACAGACCCTGATAGGGCATCAATAAGAGTTATGTGAGTGCCCAGTACTTGATTGATGTTGTCCACCGAAGCGGCAAGTACACCCAGACAATCAGTGTTTGCGTCCATTTTGTATTTTGGTCTGGCGTTCTGTAACGATCGGTGGGCGCAGAGAGTAACGATCTGCAGTATCACCGGAAATACAGATATATACCAGATTATAAGTGATCTGCAGTCTCACCGATAATCCGATATACAAACTAACCTCTGTTCACCTGAGTAGAGTGTAGTGTTTGGTGTAACAGTAACACTTAGAGGACAAGGCCTCAATGCAGCAAGGAGTACTGCACAGATTCCTTCCGCAGACCTGAGCTCTCCAAGACGGGAGGAGTCAGACTGACAGTAGGAAGGTATATCTGAAAGTGACCCTCAGGAGGAAGGATCGCTAACAGAGCGAGGAACCGCCTCTAACGGTAAGGTCGGTTCTCGAGGTCGGACAAGCCAGGTCGTACACACACGGACAGATAAAGTACAAGATCAGGAGGCAAAGGCGGAGTCAAAGTACAGGCAGGGTTCAGCAACGAGGTATCAGATATATCGGGGTACAAAATCAGGAGGCAGAAACAGAGTCAAGGAACGAGCCGGGGTTCGGCAACAGAGTATCAGAAATATCGAGGTACAAGATCAGAGTTCAGGAGGATAGTCAAAGCAGGCAAAAGTCATAACATATAATCACAATCAAACTAGTACTTTAGCTATCAACAGAATCTAGCTAAGTGTAGGATTACAGCTCCAGCTGGTCCCGGCACACTTAAGGATCTGACTACAGGTCTGAGTGCTCCCACATATGTGATCGCACGCCAGACAAAGAGCAAGTGAACAACCAGCAGTATATATACTCTAGGACCTTTCCAGGACCTCCCTAATTGCTGGTCCAATGAGAGCAGTGGAATTTGTCAGCTGACCCAGCTGGTCAGCCGACACCCTTCTAACTGCTATTTAAACTCTGCCTCTGTGCTCGCGCGCGTGTAAGTCTGAATCCTGGTGGACTATCAGTCCCAGCCACACCAGTACTGTCATGCAATGTATCTAGTGCGGGGGCCGCCTCTGATGCGGATTCCGCCGTTACCAATGCGGATTCCGCCGCACTGCCCATGCGGCATGCGGCGTTTTTTCCGCGTTGTGACGCCATGCTGGACGCGGAAACAGCCGCCTCACCTCGAGAGACGGCGGCTTTTCCGCGTTTCCTCACAATTCAGTTACAGAAATTGCTTGATTAATGTTTTGGATAGATGATAGAATGAGTTTTTCCCTCACATATACACTGCAGAAACACACACACTCCTCACTCACCAAAAACACAACACCAGATTCATTTCAAGAGTTAGTCAAGTCTGAAAAGCAAGTCACATCCAATTATAACTTTCTGAGGGAAACCTATGAGCAGTAATGAAAAGGCTAGTTAAGTTCTAAAGTTCTAAACCTTTTACCTTCCTCACCCAAGGCTTTTTTTTTTATACCAAAGTGTGAAAAAATAGCAAGCCTGATCTCACACCCACCATGTTTTAACCCTTTGTTCTCCGTGCATGCTGGCTAGTATTAATCAATTGAGCTAACCAATTCCTGCTGGGGATTCATATTAGCCAATTCACTAAATCAATAGTAGAAAAATCATGGTGGGAGATTCCAGTTGCCATAGTCTCCTGTATGTTCAGTAAGATGCTTCAAGAAAATTGCACCATCATAAAGCATCTTTGAAGTTACTGCCAGGGATTCTAATTAGTCCACTGATATAACCAATGACTATCCTCTACAGCGACTCTTCAATCAATCCTTATAAGAAGGCTATAAAGAAATACATGATTTTGAACAGCTCAGCTAGATTTGCAGTCACCATAGTCGAAGTAAACCATAAATCTACGGCCAAAGCCTGTAATAGGCACCAAGGTATGCATGAACCCCTTGTCCTTGCCATGGACAAGGGTGCTTTACAACGTGACAAAGAAAATAATTACACTAAACAATATAAAAAATCATAAAAGAAACTGATATGGAGATGGTAAAGCAGTTGGCAAAATATGATGTGTGTTACTGAAAAAAGCTCAGCAAAAAACAATGGAGATCACCCATCAATAAGCTTAAACTGTGCCCAGCGCAGTAAGATAGTTTGCTTACTTAATTATAGGATTAGGTAAATTTTGTGCAAATTTGGTTTACTACAATACACAGGAATACCTATTCCTTTCACCCTTTCACCAAACATTTAATTTTAGATTTGTTATGTTAGCAGTGTGTTAGTTATGTTAGCATCATATTGGTGATTATGGAGGGGATAACAAGCATAATTACTTCTGGATTCAAGCAGGGAGTGTATTAGACATGTTATTGCAAATCTCTTATGCAGGTTGAAGAGCATGATCCTTGATTATATGACTAATATCAATTGACTGATTTTACTGCAAGAACGTCTGGATTTACATTACTCATTTTCCTTTTTGTTTAGTAAATGCCTGCCATTCATTAATTGGCTGACTAATCCTTCCATTTGTGACCCAAGTAAAAGCACCTCTGCGACATTTGTTTCCTATTCATATTTTATCTCTTATTTTGTGGCTCTATTACACGTCGCTTACATGATGGATATATTTAAAATTTTGGTCCAGACTTAATTCTGACACTAGCAATAGACCTCAAGAATAGGTAAATATGGTAACTTGAAAGTAATATTATGTTATTGGAAAAGTTAAACGAGGATATTGTTACCATATTGGAATACTAGTATTATTTTATGCAAAGCATTACCGTATTTCTTTTTCTAATCTCTCCCTTGAAATTCTCATTCCTAAGTTTTGCATATGTGGTAACATTGAAGAATCACACTGTACAGTGCGTTTATAGTTATCATTGATAGCAGAATGCATAATTATGTTTATTTTTTTTCACAGATATATGAAAAGCAGCAAGTGGAAAAACTACAGAAAAGTCTGAAAAAAAAAAAAAAAAAAAACATAGACTAAATAAATTATGTATGAAGCATTTTCAGAAAGCAAAAGGAAATGAGGAAAATTACAAATTCATTTATTTATTGCCAATTAATAAGAACCAGAACCTTCACGCGAAGAGTGCAAGCGTAGTTCTAGTACGCATGCAATTCCAAGGCTTCCACCTGCAGATTTTGACCTGAGGTGCTGCCAGAGCCATCTTCAAAGATTCACTGCAATTTCTTTTTACCTTGATTAGAAAATCGCTTCTGGACGGTACTGATTGAAATCTACATCCTGGATTCTGTTATTCCTGCCAGGGCTTAGATTTCAATCAATTTCGCTGCGCAATACGCTTGCTCTCACCACTAGTGCTGCTTGATCTCGCCATTTGCACCACTCTTTCGCTACTGCAGCCTGACAGCAGAGCTCATGTGCTGTTCAGGAGCCGATTTCATTAGCTCCTGATCCCATGATGATTACGAGCCAATCAGAGTGATCACAGCACAGTTTTTGAAAAAAAAGTCTCTGGTTCTTAACCACTTAAGGACCGGGCTGTGTTTGGCTGATCTGTGTTGCGTGGGCTCTCCAGCCTGCAGCACAGATCGTGGTTTAGGCAGGGCGATCAGACTCCCCCCCCCCCTTTTTTCCCCACTAGGGGGATGTCCTGCTGGGGGATCTGATCGGCCCTGCTCTGTGTAGCCGAGTGGGGGGGGGGGGCTCCTCAAAGCCCCCCTCCGCAACGATTTTCCTCCCTCCCTCTTTCGCTGGCTGTGGGCGGCACAGGACGGAGATCCATCCTGTACCGCCTCTAATAGGCCTTAGCCTATCAGACGGCGGCGATCCTCGGCCAATCAGAGGCCGGGGATCACCGATCTCCTTTACGGCGCTGCTGCGCAGCAGCGCCGTATGGATGTAAACACAGGGGATTTCTTCCCTGCGTGTTTACATTTAGCCTGCGAGCCGCGATCGGAGGCTCGCAGGCTGTTCACGGAGACACCCTCCGTGAACTGACATGGAACGGCCGCTCGAACGAGCGGCCATTTTCATGGAAACACCACTTCGACCTGCCGACGCCTATCGGCGTTAGGTAGTCGTTAAGTGGTTAAAGGGGCACTATGGCAAAAAATTGTACAATTTTAAATATGTGCAAACATAGACAAATAAGAAGTCCAAAACCTGTCGCTTCTATCATATTTCTACTACCTACTGTAAGTGACAGCAACATAGGAGAAAAGTAATGTATGGCTCATTTTACTCTGGAAAAAACATACTTCTTATTTGTTTATGTTTGCACATATTTTACATTTTAACATTTTTCACCATAGTGTCCCTTTAAGGGTCTAGAGCCTGTTAGTCCAGAAGTGGTTAAAGAGAACCTAAAGTGACATTAAGGTCTCCGGTTTAACTTACCTGGGCCAGCCCCCTGTAGTCTTCCTGGTCCCTCATTGTTTTGGGGGGGAGAGTGGGGGCCCAGTAAGTTTGCCCTGTATGGGGCCAAGAAATTTCTGATGGTGGCCCTGCTGGTGGTATTGAGGAGGACATTACCCACCAAAAGCTTCACTGTATTCACTTCCGATATACATATGAAATTAATTTCTATTATTTATTTTTTTTTACTCCTGTGCCCCAGCTGTGTGTTTGAAGCAATCCCATTGGAAAGTTTGCTGCATATCAGCTTTAGTAAATGTCAGTTTTTAAACAGATAATGTGCTGGCAAGTCGTGGTTTTTGTTTCTTATACTAAGATTTTCAACCAATAATAAACTGAATGTCCATAGTCTTGATAGACACAGGGTAGTCAGATGGAAAATAACTTTATATATCTAGCTATAGGATGTGGAAAAACGTATTCAATTGTTTTGACTGTATAAAGTACATATGGGAATTTTTTTCATCTGAGTCCTAGAAGTCTCTAGAAAAGGCTGGGAAGCAGCTGAAGAAGTAGTAAGCATTGTGTGATGATTTCTCAGAATACCAAGAACAACAGTCATCATCTAAATCAAGTAGACAATACTACTTCCAATGGCATGTAAAGTGCAGGATGAAGGAAAGTCTATAGACACATGCATAATTTTTCTAGGATGTATGACTAGTACCTCCCAGGTTCCTACCTGCTTTGTGTCTCATGCTGTGTGTTAATAAAAAAAAGTTAGCGGTGATAAATGGCTTCTTATTAAAGGCAGGGAAAGGTGATTTTGACATACATGACATTTATTTATTTATTGCCGGTGCAGGAGTTGCCAATAATAAGCAATTTAATGATCAGTGTGATCGCAATCGGCATTACCAGTTCCCCATAATTCCCTGCTCACTCACAGCTCTCCCCGCCTCTATGAGGCTGGCCTCGACCAGGGCCAATAGGAAATTAAAAAATTCTGCTCACTCCACCTTCCTCCGCCCCCTTACGAGTACTGATGCACTCACCCATATTTTTATGACAGTGACATGTACTGCCCACCACCCTTGCCCCTGTGTATGCAGTTCTTATGCACAGCAGGCTAGAAGGTATAGGGGAGGAGGAGCTATCAGACAGTTGAGTAGCAGAGGGGTCCACCTGCTTCAGCAAAGACGACTGGATGCTCTGTCCCTGTGCGACAGGTGCATAGGGGAGGTGAAGCCATCAAAGAGAGCACCAGAGGAGGCGGCCTTTATCGAAGTAGAGGACAGCACGGGACTAAGGAACTGACCAGGCTGCAGCCAAAGGGAGAGGAGGTAGATAGATACTGTCCAGTGCATGGAGAGAGAGAGGGGATGAGCGGACTCTCATGTGCCAGTCAAAAGGGCACATCTGCTACCCACATTGGCGCTGCTAGCTAATACTGGGACACACCTGGCTGACTCCCTATACTGAGGGGGCTAAATTATACTGGGGCACACCTGGCTGGCTGCCAATACTGAGGGGGTTACCTAGTACTGGGACACACCTGGTTGGCTACCAATACTGAGGGAGTCACCTAATAATGGGACACACCTGGCTACCAATAATGAGGGGGCTACCTAATACTGTGACACACCTGGCTGGCTCCAAATACTGAGGGGGATTGCCTTATACTGGGATACACCTGGCTGGCTACCAATACTGAGGGGGCTACCTAATACTGGGACACACCTGGCTACCAATACTGAAGGAGCTAACAAATACTATGACACACCTGGCTACCAATAATGAGTGGGCTACCTAATATGTTGGTATTCTCTACTTGTCTTTAAAAATATTTGCATTACGTTGCATGGTTGTATTTAAAAAGAAAAGGGGCATGGTGTGAGGGGTGTAGTCTGTGTTAAGAGGCGGGGTTTATGGCACCAGAGCTTATGCGCCAATAGGCTCCTGAGCTTTAAATCCTGCCCTGGTAAAGTGTGTTTATTACATGCCACGCACTATGCATATATTGTTACACAGCAGTGGGGTGTATGGGAGTTACAGCAGCTGCAGCTGGTCAATACAGCAAAGGAACACATCTGGAGCCCATTGCCTTGCAAGGCAGCAACAGATGGGCTGGGTCCTGGGAAGTGGCAGTGCAGCAGCATTATTTATCTCCCCTCCCCCTTTTCTGCAGTTAGAGTCAGATTAACCACTTCCCCACCTCAGATTGTTTACCCTTAAAAACCAGCGCAATTTTCACATTTCACGCTCCTCCCATTCATTTTGCAATAACTTTATCACTACTTATCACATCTAAATGATCTATATATTGTTTTTTGCAGGACAAACTTTCTTTGGGTGGTACTTTTTGCTAAGAATTATTTTAGTTTTCAAAATGTATTTATTGCAAAAAGAAGCAATAATATACCAGTACACCAGTAGGTATTAGCAAAATTGTGCATACAATCCCTTACAGGTTTCGTGTACAAGATGGCTATAGGAAATGTATTTTTGAACGTATGTTAATGTAATTTTACTTTTTATCCACTAGATGTCCCCACACACTTTATCCTGTGTACTTAGAACTGTGTTCTGAGTTAACAGAAAGAGTGTTTACTTTCATTTCACTAAGGGCTCTTTTCCACTAAGGCATTTGCGATGGCTGAATCGCAAAAACTCAAACTGCTAGTGATTTTCCAAATCGCTACAGTTTGCTTTTAACATAGGAATCGCGGTAGGGTCGTTTCCACTACCGCGATTCGTTTTTTGCCTGATCGTGCGGTGGAACGATTATTGCCGCGATTTTGCTATGCAGTGCATAGCATAGCAAAATCGCAAACGTCGGGAAATTGCCAGGAATTTTTTGCCTTTTGCTGAATCTCAATCGCTAGCGTTCAGCATGAACGCTAGCGATTGCTAGTGGAAAAGATCTCTGCTACTGGTTGAAGCAGTGGTCATTCATTCATCAGGCACTTTGATTGGCTTTGTGAACACGATCCCATTTAGTGCATTTCATTATACTGCCACAGAGGCAGTCTCCCTTTCAATCTGCAGGCCACAACAGTTTTATCAGACAGCTTTGTGGTCCCCAGATACCAGAAATAAGCAGCTGGGTTTTCCAGATACTACAATTTAATAGCCACTATGCCCCCAACATATATACATTAAGTAACCAAGTGCATCCAAATAAAATAATTAACGTAGCTTTGAACCCACATTTATTACTGAAATAAACTTATTCTTCAGCTACACTTGTGTCAGTATGGCCTCGATTCATAAAGCATTCCCGCATTCGGAAATGCTGAAAACTGCTCACTTTACCGACCACACAGCAAAATCTGTATTCATAAAGGCTTTTTCCGCATGAAAAGCCGACATTCGCGAGCAGAGTGATCAATCACCGCCTTGCGCGGTGATTATCATAGCAAAAGTAACAAGTAGTCAATTCTTAAAGATTAGAGGTAGCGGTATGCGGACGGGTATTACCGCTACCTCTGATGTGGCGAGAAGTGTGCGGAATACATTGCAGTGAATGGGACAGACCTCCCAAGCAGCTGCAGAGAGAACACCGCACGGAGGGATTCCGCCTGCTTCTCCTGTTTCCGCATGTCTCCCGACAGCCTAACGCCTGCCTACAGCGGAATATCTCCGCACGCCTGTCACAACTAGCAAAATTTTTATGAATTACCACCCTGAAGGCGGAAATACCGACAGCGGTGTTTCCCCGCTCGACGTTACCTTCCCGACAGCACTTTTATGAATCGAGGCCTATGTGTTATTTTTCCAGATAACCACAATGTAGTACTAGTTGCTCACAAGTTGTACTGTTTGGCTTTTTAAAGCGGTCCTCTCTGCTCTAAAAGCTACACAACAGCATAATAACCTTTAAGCAAAAAACATGTATTTGTTACAGCTGATAGAAATCCTGAAATAAATCTGCACAGTTTCTACTTCCTGATTGTAACGCTTGTGGAACTTTCTCCGTGATCAGCGCACAATGCGTGCGCTGACACGGCGGAAATCCTCCACAAGCGTATATTTGCAGGCACCCAGCAAAAGGTGCTACGCACTTGTAGAGGGAAATTCCTGTCGGCAGATGGCGCTGGGGAGTGCAGAGGAACCAATCCTCTGTACCTCCACAAGTGCCAGACAGGAATTGTACGAAGCGCAGAACGCAATCGCAAGAAAGGCGATTGCGAATGAGATTGAGCAAAGGGACAGGCCAATCCAGTCGCGCACACACAACAGCAGATACGAAATAGGAACGCGATCGCGAGAGGTGCGATCGCCAGACGTGACACAAGGCAGATCAGAATAGAATACGAGGGTAGCAAAGGCACAGCAAATAATACAATAAGGAGATACGGAAAATAACAAATGCTAGCTAACCGCGAACACCGCACTCATTCGCAACAGTGCACGCGGTTATGCGCGATCTCCACGTGATAAGCACAATAGAGACAAGCACGCCTAACTAACCATGAACAGACAAACATGAAACAGAGGACGCGAGCGCTTGCTTAACGGTTACCTCACCGAGCCTCCAGCAAGCGTAGCGGACAAGACAGACACACGAAAACAGGGACAAACGAGAGATAGGATCCACAGCACTAGCGAAAAGTGGCTAGCGTGATCCAGGTACAGAGTAGCAGAACAGAAGGATCCCCAGCGCTAGCGAAAAGTAGCTAGCACGATCCCAGAAGACAGAACAGAAGGATCCCCAGCGCTAGCGAAAAGTAGCTAGCGCGATCCCAGGAGACAGAAGAGAAGAGATAGCTGGTAGCAACCGCTGCACCAGCTATACTCCAAGAACAGAGATCAGAACCATTTCCTGTCGACCACCGTTGGGACAGGACAATGGCAACAGGCAAGACAAGACAGAACAGGCAATACAGATAATACAAACAACAAAAGAGACGGCACACCACTGGCTGCAACAAACTTGTTGTATTCACGAACAAGTGACACTACATGTTACGGAACATTACTTCCTTCATCAGGTGATAATTATTATCACCTGATGAAGGAAGTAATGTTCCGTAACATGTAGTGTCACTTGTTCGTGAATACAACAAGTTTGTTGCAGCCAGTGGTGTGCCGTCTCTTTTGTTGTTTGGAGATTCCATTAGCCGTGGGAGCAATCCGGCTGAGACAAGGCACCGGCAGTTAATCAGGACTAGGACCTGATTCACGTATTCTCCGTGCACCAGTTGATGCAATACAGATAATACAACCTGACTGGGCTAGAAGGGGAGCCTAAAGCAACCCCTAGGAATTAACTATACTAGATAGCAATGGCTGACACTCCAGCAGTGTCCATCAAGAACAGACCATGGAAAGGAAATGACCAGCAAAGCCTTCTGGGAAACATAAAGCTCTTATAGTGCCAGTCATCAAAGAAGGCAGGTAGGGGATTTGCATAACGAATGTATGCAAATTCCCCAGCAAGAGAACAGACCAGAAACTTGCAATGGACAGACAGGTCTCTGTTCCAGAGACCTGCAGCCCACAGACTAGAGGAATGGACAAACAGCTGTCTGCCTGTGCAGCCAGCTGAGCGGATCATCACACTGATTCATGGAAGCAGACATATTGTTAACAGCTTGTGCTTTCAAATGAGCTTATCTGCCATCTCTGACGTGGTAGTCATGTGACACAGGGGAGAGATCGAATTAACACTTGTGATTAGACACAAATAAGGGGGAATTAAACAGGCTAAACTCTAAATATTGTACATACATGGTGCATGTCTCTATGTTTTCCTTCTGTCCTGTGCAAGAGTTCAGGTCCACTTTAAAGGACAACTGTAGAGAGAAGGTGTGCAGCTGTGTATGTTTTACCAGCCTCATAGGGAGTTTGTTGGATCCAAAGAGGTGGCCCCATGCTAATTTCGCTAGTGGGCTCCATGGGCCCAAATTCACAATGTTTCAACCAAAAACACTGTCACCAGTGTGCTCCTCTGGATGGGAAGGCAGTGTATTGTTGTTCTTTTACTGTTTACAATGATGCACATTTTGCAGCTATCGAGGGCCACATAAAATGGCAAGGAGGGGACGATTTGGCCCATGGCCTTGTGTTTGACACCTGTGAGATATAGTATCAAGTAGCCATGTTCCTCAATGTAAAAGAAGTAGCTAGGTGCCCAAATACATAGAAATTAAGTAGCCCTGTGTCTCCAGATGCGAGAATTAAAGGGAACCTGAGATAAGGGGAATTTAAAAAAATTATACATACCTGGGGCTTCCTCAAGGCTGATCACTCCCTCATCGTCCTCCTCTGCCTCCTGGATCATCCGCAAGTCAGCCCAGAAAGTCTTACGGTGTAGGGCGTCCTGTGCATGCGCATGCCCCCTTGTCACAGGCTGGGAGCAAGCATGCATATGAAGTAGTCCTCATGCCCATCGCTACCCCTGTTCTCCTCCGTCTCACTCCTTTATTGCGCAAATGAAGTACTTCCTAATTGGTGGGGTCGGGATTTAGGGCGCGGGTGCTGGCCTGGCTGCACGCATCCTTGATCACACGTCTGCAGCTGGGAGTGCTCTGCACATGACGCCGCAACTACTCCATATATGTGCCTGCTTCCCCCATTTTTACTTTTTTATTCAGCTCTGGTATCCTTTAAATAAATACCAGTAAGTCCTTGCATTTTGATGGACTGGTGTAGAATGGATTTTTTGAGCGAGTTACAGTATTTTTATTATGTTATCTTATCTATCTCCCTTATTCAGGACATGGGGAAAGTGTTTACTATAGTCTATACGTTTTTAATAAAAAAAAACAAAAACATTTAGGGCTCTTTCACACCAAGACGTTGCGTTAGATGCGACGTTAAGGTCGCATAGCGTGCCCCTAACGCAACGCATGTCAGTATTGAAGTTGGACATTATATACCTTCCCTCTGATCGCCCACAGCACCCCTCAGACCCCCCCCTGCCCACCCCCCAGACCCGTTTGCACCCAATCACCCCCCTAATCACCCATCAATTACTCTCTGTCAACTTTCTTTTTTAACCCTAAACTGCCCCCTGCTCCCTCCTGATCACCCCTCCACCCCTCAGATTTACCCCAGACCCCCCCCCCCCCCCCGTGTACTGTATGCATCTATCCCCCCTGATCACCTGCCAATCCCCTGTCAATCACCCATCAATCACCCCCTGTCACTGCCACCCATCAATCAGCCCCTAACCTGCCCCTTGCGGGCAATCTGATCACCCACCCACACCAATAGATCGCCCGCAGATCCGACATCAGATCACCTCCCAAGTGCAGTGTTTACATCTGTTCTCTACTCTAAACACCCACTAATTACCCATCAATCACCCCCTATCACCACCTGTCACTGTTACCCATCAGATCAGACCCTAATCTGCCCCTTGCGGGCACCCAATCACCCGCCTACACGCTCAGATTGCCCTCAGACCCCCCCTTATCAATTCGCCAGTGCAATATTTACATCTGTTTTTCCCTGTAATAACCCACTGATCACCTGTCAATCACCTATCAATCACCCCCTGTCACTGCCACCCATCAATTACCCCCTGTCACTGCCACCCATCAATCAGCCCCTAACCTGCCCCTTGCGGGCAATCGGATCACCCACCCACACCAATAGATCGCCCGCAGATCCGACGTCAGATCACCTCCCAAGTGCAGTGTTTACATCTGTTCTCTACCCTAAACACCCACTAATTACCCATCAATCACCCCCTATCACCACCTGTCACTGTTACCCATCAGATCAGACCCTAATCTGCCCCTTGCGGGCACCCAATCACCCGCCTACACCCTCAGACCCCCCCCTTATCAATTCGCCAGTGCAATATTTACATCTGTTCTTCCCTGTAATAACCCACTGATCACCTGTCAATCACCCATCAATCACCCCCTGTCACTGCCACCCATCAATCACCCCCTGTCACTGCCACCCATCAATCAGCCCCTAACCTGCCCCTTGCGAGCAATCTGATCACCCACACACACCAATAGATCGCCCGCAGATCCGACATCAGATCACCTCCCAAGTGCAGTGTTTACATCTGTTCTCTACTCTAAACACCCACTAATTACCCATCAATCATCCCCTATGACCACCTGTCACTGTTACCCATCAGAATAGACCATAATCTGCCCCTTGCGGGCACCCAATCACCCGCCCCACACGCTCAGATTGCCCTCAGACCCCCCCTTATCAATTCGCCAGTGCAATATTTACATCTGTTCTTCCCTGTAATAACCCACTGATCACCTGTCAATCACCTACCAATCACCCATCAATCACCCCCTGTCACTGCCACCCATCAATCACCCCGTCACTGCCACCCATCAATCAGCCCCTAACCTGCCCCTTGCGGGCAATCTGATCACCCACCCACACCATCAGATTGCCCCAGACCTACCCTCAGATCACCTCCAAAGTGCATTGTTTACATCTGTTCTGCCATCTAATCACCCACTGATCACCCATCAATCAGCCCCTGTCACTGATACCCATCAGATTAGACCCTAATCTGCCCCAAGGGTACCCAATCACCCGACCACACCCTCAGAACGCCCTTAGACCCCAGCCCTGATCACCTCGCCAGTGCATTGCTTGCATCTATTTCCCCCCTCTAATCACACCTTGAGACACCCATCAATCACATCCACACCTGTCACCCCCTAGCACACCTACCCATCAGATCAGGCCCTAATTTGCCCCGTGTGGGCTCTTGATCACTCGGCCAAACCCTCAGACCCCCTTCCGATCACCTCCCCAGTGCAATGATTGTATCTATTTTCCCCTCTAACCATCCCCTGAGACACCTATCAATCACCTCCTGTCACCCCTGAACAGTCATTTTGAGAAATTTGGTTTCCCGACTACTCACGGTTTTGGGCCCGTAAAATGCCAGGGCAGTATAGGAACCCCACAAGTGACCCCATTTTAGAAAAAAGACACCCGAATGTATTCTCCCACCCAGCATGGTTATATGTAAAAATACACCACAAAACACATTATACTACTTCTCCTGAGTACGGCGATACCACATGTGTGACACTTTTTTGCATCCTAACTGCGCTAAGGGGCCCAAAGTCCAATCAGTACCTTTAGGATTTCAAGGGTCATTTTTCGGCGTTTGGTTTCCAGACTACTCCTCACGGTTTAGGGCCCCTAAAATGCCAGGGCAGTATAGGAACCCCACAAGTGACCCCATTTTACAAAGAAGACACCCCAAGGTATTCTGTTAGGTGTATGATGAGTTCATAGAAGATTTTATTTTTTGTCACAAGTTAGCGGAAATTGCCACTTTGTGAAAAAACACAATTAAAATCAATTTCCGCTAACTTGTGACAAAAAAAAAATCTTCTATGAACTCACCATACTCCTAACAGAATACCTTGGGGTGTCTTATTTCTAAAATGGGGTCACTTGTAGGGTTCCTATACTGCCCTGGCATTTTAGGGCCCTAAACTGTGAGGAGTAGTCTAGAATCCAAATGCCTCAAAATGACCTGTGAATAGGAAGATAGGCCCCTTAGCGCACCTAGGTTGCAAAACAGTGTTACACATGTGGTATTGCCGTACTCAGAAGAAGTAGTATAATGTGTTTTGGGGTGTATTTTTATACATACCCATGCTGGGTGGGAGAAATCTCTCTGTAAATGGACAATTGTGTGTAAAAAAAAATCAAACAATTGTCATTTACAGAGATATTTCTCCCACCCAGCATCTGTATGTGTAAAAATACACCACAAAACACAATATACTACTTCTCCTGAGTACGGCGGTACCACATGTGTGGCATTTTTTTGCACCCTAAGTGCGCTAAGGGGCCCAAAGTCCAATGAGTACCTTTAGGATTTCACAGGTCATTTTGTGACATTTGGTTTCAAGACTACTCCTCACGGTTTAGGGCCCCTAAAATGCCAGGGCAGTATAGGAACCCCACAAATGACCCCATTTTAGAAAGAAGACATCCCAAGGTATTCCGTTAGGAGTATGGTGAGTTCATAGACGATTTTATTTTTTGTCACAAGTTAGCGGAAAATGACACTTTGTGAAAAAACACAATTAAAATCAATTTCCGCTAACTTGTGACTAAAAAAAAAAAATCTTCTATGAACTCACTATACGCCTAACGGAATACCTTGGGGTGTCTTCTTTCTAAAATGGGGTCATTTGTGGCGTTCCTATACTGCCCTGGCATTTTAGGGGCCCTAAACCGTGAGGAGTAGTCTTGAAACCAAATGTCGCAAAATGACCTGTGAAATCCTAAAGGTACTCATTGGACTTTGGGCCCCTTAGCGCAGTTAGGGTGCAAAAAAGTGCCACACATGTGGTATTGCCGTACTCATGAGAAATAGTATAATGTGTTTTGGGGTGTATTTTTACACATACCCATGCTGAGTGGGAGAAATATCTCTGTAAATAGACAATTGTGTGTAAAAAAAAATAAAAAATTGTCATTTACGGAGATATTTCTCCCACCCAGCATGGGTATGTGTAAAAATACACCCCAAAACACATTATACTACTTCTCCTGAGTACGGCAATACCACATGTGTGGCACTTTTTTGCAGCCTTACTGTGCTAAGGGACCCAAAGTCCAATGAGCATCTTTAGGCTTTACAGGGGTGCTTACAATTAGGCACCCCCAAAATGCCAGGACAGTGAACACACCCCACAAATGACCCCATTTTGGAAAGTAGACACTTCAAGGTATTCAGAGAGGAGCATAGTGAGTCCGTGGCAGATTTCATTTTTTTTTGTTGCAAGTTAGAAGAAATGGAAACCTTTTTTTTCTGTCACAAAGTGTCATTTTCCGCTAACTTGTGACAAAAAATAAAATCTTCTATGAACTCACCATGCCTCTCACTGAATACTTTGGGATGTCTTCTTTCCAAAATGGGGTCATTTGGGGGGTATTTATACTATCCTGGAATTTTAGCACCTCATGAAACATGACAGGTGGTCAGAAAGTCAGAGATGCTTCAAAATGGGAAAATTCACTTTTGGCACCATAGTTTGTAAATGCTATAACTTTTACCCAATCCAATAAATATACACTGAATGTTTTTTTTTTATTATCAAAGACATGTAGCAGAATAACTTTCGCGCTCAAATGTATAGGAAATTTTACTTTATTTGGAAAATGTCAGCACAGAAAGTTAAAAAACATTTTTTTGACAAAATTCATGTCTTTTTTGATGAATATAATAAAAAGTAAAACTCGCAGCAGCAATCAAATAGCACCAAAAGAAAGCTGTATTAGTGACAAGAAAAGGAGGTAAAATTCATTTAGGTGGTAGGTTGTATGACCGAGCAATAAACCGTGAAAGCTGCAGTGGTCTGAATGGAAAAAAAGGCTCTGGTCCTTAAAGTGGTCTAACACCCAGCATTTCAACTTTGCTTTAAAAGATTGCTTACAGCTTATAAACTATTATGCCACATTTTTTTTTTTTAGCAGAAATTCACTGAATGGATTAAACATGACATTTTAGTGCTGCATTTAGCTAGAAATCCTCCTCCGTGCTTGCTTGTTTAGTTACAAATGTATCTATCTACAATGTAACAAACAAACACTGCTCTGAGAGAACTAAGAGGGCTTCCCCGGCAGGCTTTTTAAAGGTCTATTTGTATTCCAAATAAAGATACATTTGTAACTAAAAGATAAGAACGGATGCGGATTCCTAGTTAAATCCAACACTAAAATGTCGTGTTTAACCCATTCAGTGAATTTCTGCTTAAAAAAAAAAATCTGGCATAATAGTTTGTAAGCTGTAAGCAATCTTTTAAAGCAAAGTTGTAATGCTGGGTGTTAAACTGCTTTAAGGGGCGAAAAGACTGTGGTCCTCAAGTGGTTAAAGCTAAATAACTAGAATAAAGACCATTCTAATGTTTTTTTGTGGATGTTGGAATCTGGGGAGATGCAGTAAGGTAATAGTTTCTGCATCTGGAGCGGACGGATATTTCCCTTGAACCAGATTAGGTATTACACATAAAAACAGGAAAGGGAAATTGTTTCTCTCTTTAAAACTACACGTGTTTCCCTGAAAATAAGACACTGTCTTATATTAATTTTTGCTCCAAAAGATGTGCTAGGGCTTATTTTCAGAGGATGTCTTATTTTTGGGGTAAACACTGGTAGTTTTCCTATACAAAATGCATATACTGCATGCCGTGCTGAAACACAAGCAGTATGCACAGAGCTTGTGGTTTACAGATATTGTCTCTCACTCACAAGAAATTGATTCTGCTGATCATGTGGGTAAGAGTCTATTTCTTGCAGGCAGAGAACTCTGTCAGGCTCCCCAGAGCTATGATAGGATAAGATGTGTGTCCTGGGAAAAGGTGAAGAGGGGAAGTGCTGCTGATGCTTATCACGACAGATCAGGAGGGCTGGCTCTACCAAAAACACAAACTGCCTGACACATATACAGGACTGTAGAACTCACATTATACTACTGCTTTCCTGTATCTAGGCTTGTATTGACCATGACTTGCTGGTGTCATGCGGGCTGCTCCTAGGGCTTGCATTCAGAGGATGTTTTATATTTCAAGCATGCTAGGAATTCCTGCTAGGGCTTATTCTCAGGGGATGTCTTACTTTAGGGGAAACACGGTATATTACTAGAGGTAAGAGTGACATCATGTGACCTCCCAGAATCCCCCTCACCTCTCCAGTCACCTGTGTGTTATATTAATTGAGATAAGAGTGATGTCATGTGACCTCCCAGAATCCCCCTCACCCCTCATTTCACCTGTGTGTTATATTACTAGAAATACAAGTGACATCATGTGACCTCCTAGAATCCCCCTCACCTCTACAGTCATCTGTGTGTTATATTACTAGAGATAAGAGTGATGTCATGTGACCTCCCAGAATCCCCCTCACCTCTCCAGTCACCTGTGTGTTATATTACTAGAGATAAGAGTGATGTCATGTGACCTCCCTGAATCCCCCTCACCTCTCCAGTCACCTGTGTTTTATATTACTAGAGATAAGAGTGATGTCATGTGACCTCTCAGAATCCCCCTCACCTCTCCAGTCACCTGTGTGTTATATTACTAGAGATAAGAGTGATGTCATGTGACCTCCCAGAATCACCCTCCCCTCTTCAGTCGCCTGTGTGTTACCGGTACCCATAAATCCCTTCAAAAAATATCTACTGTTTTGTTTGAACTGAAACAATTTAATCTGCTACAATATTGCCACCTGCTGAATATTGTTGTTAACTACAGTAAACAACATTTCTAAATAAGAAATTGTACATATTTTGGAATCGACTTTATTCACCAAGTGCGACCAGGTTGCACCCGGAAATATTTATAGTACACATGGCATTGGATAAGGTAGCTGTTTGCAGACTGTTGAACAGACATATACACATACAGATAAAAGGGGGAGCAGGGGGGTGCAGAGACGAGGCTACTAGGTGGAGGAGGTGGAACATTGCATGAGAGGGTGTACGAGTTCAGGACGAGGTTGGTCTGAGGAAAGAAAGAGTTCCTATGCCTGATGGTTCTGGTGGAGATGGTTTTGAGGCAGTGACCCGAGGGGAGGCAGTTGAAGTAGTGTCCGTAGGGGTGGGAAGGGTCGGTCAGTAACTTGCTTGCCCTGGACAGTAAGCGGGTGATGTGTAAGAGGTCCAGAGGCGGTAGGGGTGACTCTCTGCAGTGTTGATGACTCTTTGAAGTTTGAGCTGATGACTCGCGGAGTCACCTGTGTACCAGACGGCAATATTTAACCCTTAAGGTGGCCACACACCATACAATTTTTTAAATATCTGTTCAATTTAAGAATTGCAATCAATTTTTCTGACTGATTGTAACATTTAAAAAATATGACCAATGTACCACACACATATGTTAATTTTTTCCCCAATTATGAAAAAATGATTGGAAACTCTGACAAAATTGCTAGGGTGTGTATATTAATAAATTGACAATCTAA
Organism: Hyperolius riggenbachi; assembly: GCF_040937935.1. Lineage (NCBI taxonomy): Eukaryota > Metazoa > Chordata > Amphibia > Anura > Hyperoliidae > Hyperolius > Hyperolius riggenbachi. The sequence continues at coordinate 367,115,565 of NC_090646.1, forward strand.
CACACACCATACAATCTTTAGAAAGATTGAAGAAAAATATCTGGCATTCCGGATCGATAAAAATCGAATAAAACGGAAAGTCTGATCGGATTTTTTCAGTCCAATGAAAAAAAAGCTTTCAATTTTTTCGGGAGATCCAATCATTTTTATCGAATTGCCGTAATATTGGATCATTGTATTGTATCGTGTGTGGCCACCTTTAGACGGACAACTATTTGTTAAATAAGCTACACTCCAGCGCCAGCCAAGTTGGTATTGTATTTAATAGCTGTCTTGTCCAAATCTACATTAGTCAGTAGGGATGTCATTAAGGTGCAAATAAATTTGAGATGATTGAGAATTATGCAATTTATTATGATACAGAATAATGCTAATTGCTATTAAAATCTATAGTAACATGGACTAATCAAATCTTGCAGTGAAGGCATTTGATTGGTCCATTTTCAAGCTGCATAGATTTATCTACATATTTCTGCAACAATTATTTGCATGTTTAACCTCTCTGGCCTTCAGTTTCTGCTGCATTTATGTACAAAAAGTAATTAAACTAATTTCCATGTGTCCCCTCCCATCTCCAGTGTGTCCCCTTCTGTCCTTGTGTGTCCTCCCCCCATGTGTCCCCCACTGCCCTGGTTTCTGCTTTAACACCCTCCCCCCCCCCCCTTCCCCATGTATAACAATCAGAAGCGGCTGCTTGGCTCACCTAATCCACGACTTTCCTGGAGATCACAAACCTCGCCTCTCTCGCACAACTCCCCTAGTGCCATGAAGGAGAGGTCTGTGAACGCCGCTGGATGAGAAGAGCCAAGCTGACTGTTATACACGGGAGCAGAGGAGGACTGTACAGTGTTGCCAACTCATCCCTTTAATTACTGACACATTTGAATTATACAGGTCTTGGGGCTACCGTAGTAGATGATGTTTAGACACTGATTATGTGAAAGCAGCCTGAGCACCTGCTTAAGGCCCCTTTCACACTTGCGTTCTGGGATGCAAACGGACCGGATCCGGACCAGATCGGAACCATACGGTTCCGATCCGTGGATCCGGTCCGTTTGCATCAGGCATGAATCAGGCTGCCATCCGGATCCGTGTGGTAAAAATAGCGAAAAAAACTATTAAAATTGTTGGGGTGTGGGAGGTCAGGAGAAGGTGCACCTGTACAATCAGGTCCTCCGCTGTTTAGGGCCTCACCTTCACGTCCGACATACTGCCAACAGCTCCAGCACAAAGTCACTGCTGCTCCACTCCAGGAATGCTGGGCCCATGTGTCCCCATCCGAAATGGCCGCTAGAATACGCATAGGAAGTGGGGTAGAACGTCCGGTTTTGATAGACAGTGTGTTCTGTGCTTTCCGTTCCCCATTGGTTTCTATATCCTGATGGTGCAGTCAGGCTCCGGTCCGGGTGCGTGGGCCGGATGATCCGGACCCGAAAAATAGCGCATGTTGGAAAAGTGTCTGGAGTCCGGATCCGATCCGGCTCCGTTCTGTACGGAACGTACGCTTGTGAATGTCCGCATAGACTTTGCATTGCTATGCGGAACGTACGTTCCATTTGTACAGTATACGATCCGGATCCGATCAGGCGGATCCGGACAGCGAACGCTAATGTGAACCAGGCCTAACTTAGATCAGTATTTAAAGGGATGATTTGGCAACCATGGGAAGACACAACATGGGGGAAGGGATGGGAGTGGAGCATAAACGGGTACAAGTGAAGTTATACAGGGAGAGCGGGAGACATGTACAGCATGCAGCACTTTCTAAATATTGCTACACGTTACACACAACGCAACATGTGCACTGTGAATGTCGCACAGACTTTGTATTCCTGAGCGTTAGTCTACGCTATAATTTTTATAATGTGCGTCTTTAACGTCCCACTGTGAAAGAGGCCTCAAGAGGAACTCCAGTGAAAACAATGTAATAAAAAAAGTGCTTCATTTTTACAATAATTATGTATACATGATTTAGTCAGTGTTTGCCCATTGTAAAATATTTCCTCTCTCCGATTTACATTCTGACATTTATCACATGGTGACATTTTTACTGCTGGCAAGTGGAAGGAGATGATGCTTGTTTTTTTGTCAGTTGGAAACAGCTGTAAACAGCTGTTATGTCCCACAATGCAACAGGGCTCCCACAGTGTGATGTCAGAACCTTGGTCCTGACATCACACTGTGGGAGGGGTTTCACCACAATATCAGCAATACAGCCCTGATGATCCGTTTGAGAAAAGAATAAGATTTCTCATGGGAAAGGTGGTATCAGCTACTGATTGGGATGAAGTTCAATTCTTGGTTATGGTTGGCACTGAGCCAAAACTTTGTCCTGCATGCTGTCTGCAGCACAGAAATAAGGGGAAATAAAACCGCCAATAGACATCTGCTACAGGCGGAAGTGGTTTTGTACTTGAAATGCCTTCTGATGCTCATGGCCTATAGATAAGAAAATGTATAACACCTGTAGATGTCAGAGGCAGTCTAAAGATTAAATGGACCCTGTATTTACCCTACTATGCTAAGCCCCAAGCAGAGCAGGGACAAGGTCCTCCAGCACCCAAGGCTGAGACACCAAAGTGCGCCCCTCCATCCCTCCCACCCCAGCTGTCACACACTGATTGCTATTAGACTAAGAGGCACCCCAGGGCCCACAACCTCCCCAACACCTTAATATCTAGTTATCTGGCTTGCAGTCACTGCTATGTATCCCCTTTTCTTATTTCTTTCTGCTTCATACACAATTAGGAATGACAGCTGAATGAATTGTGCGCCCCCTCCTACACTGCGCCCTGAGACTGGAGCCTCTCCAGCCTATGCCTAGGCCCGGTCCTGGCCCCAAGTGATTAATTGTGACTCTGGAGGTGGAAGACAGAACTAATACTAGCTTTATGGTGACCAAACTAAAATAATGTTCTATTCTTTTTTTCCGTCCGGCTGAGAGAGAGTTCAATTTAATTTCAATACAATCTTCCTCCTTGCGCTTTTGAAAAATCGGAGCCACCAGATTTATCAACCTGTTCCTGCTCTGGTACTGGTAGCCTCTATAGTTGCTGTGAGTATTGCTCTGTACCTAGGTTAGCCGTACTTGTTGTGAGTAGAGACTATCACGCTGAACACGGAACAAAACAGCACACAGATAGTTAAAAAAAAAAAGAGGAAACGGAAAGGCAAGCCTCTCCTGTTACGTGTCATTCGCAACTGGAAGCTGTGGACAGAGCTATTTAAGTCGCCATCCTTTTTGAGGGCAAATAGGAATATGTGCATTTACAATTATAAAATGAACCTGAAGTAAAGTTAAAAAACAGCACAGTCAATTCTTGAATGTATGTAATTTTTACATGACATTGCATACGATATCCTAGTTTCAGAATGAATCCACTGACACATAGCGGTCGCGCTGAATTTGCCTTTAATAAAGATGGAACGATGTAGCGTCGCGGCGAAAACGTCATCATTACCAGACGCTCTCAAGTCCAGTTTCTTTGCTGGTACTATTCTGGGCGCAGAAGATGGCGAATTCCGGGGGAGCAGCTGGCTCGGCGGCACTAGCTTCCCTGTGGAGCGATGTGAATAAAGCCGGGCAGAATGGAGACTTCACCAGGGCTTTGAAGTCTATCAACAAGAGTGAGTAATGGCAGTCTCCTGTTATCTGCGGAAACACTGCCAGAGACCTTCTTCTGACACATGGACACTGCTTGTCTCTGTAGGGTTCAGCAGCTAGAGTCTTAAAAGTGTCCGTGTTCATTCATTTGTCTCTGGCTTGAGTTTGTTTTATGCATTTTTGCAAGTATGCATTTATCCCTACCTTTTGAGTTATAACAGGTTAAGTTAATTCCTCAAAGATTATCAATAATAGGTTAAACATACAGTACTGATTTTCTGCTGAAGATTTAAACACAGTAAAGTTCATGTCCCTAACCGTGCGTTGAATGAGCTTCTAGATAATCCCTTGCATAGTGCTAGTCTAATGTGCCTGTCTTAGGTATCTTTCACATGGGAGGTGGGAGACTGTGCATTCACCACCTGTCAGTTGCTCCCGTGCATCGGTTCGGGCAGTGAGGAGGCAGATCCCCCACCATGGAGTCACAGCTGACCATGTGACAACAAACATAATGCCGTACACACAAAGCGGATCTCCGCGCTAAAATTAAAATCCAGCAGCCATCCTGTAAAAGAAAGTTTATAGCTACCTGCGCTGCCTTGTCCCACAAAGCCATCCCGAAGACACTGCATCAAATGACTTCCTGTGTTTTTCTCTGGGTAGAAGGGGGGGGGGGGGGGTTGGCATGCGCTGGAAATTGGATGATGCAGGGTCTTCGGGACTGCTTCGTGGGACAAGGCAGTGCGGGTAACTATAATTTCCTTTTACATGACAACTACCGGATTTTAATTTTTAGCGCGGAGATCCGATTCAATTTGCGTGTACAGCATTACGTTTGTTGTCAGATTGTGTCACAGGTGCTTCTCCTACTTAATAAAATGTTCTTAAAGAAACCTGCAGTGCACCATGCTTTTGTCTTTTGATTGCCTTTCTTCTACATTTAGTATTTTAATTATTTTACTTTGCTTCTAGTTTTACAGGCGGCGAAGGATGATGTCAAAGCATTACACTGCAAAGTGGTTTGCCTTGTTCAGAATGGAAGCTTTAAAGAAGCCCTTACTTTAATTAACAACAACTCAAAAGTGCTAACTAGGTAAAACTTTATTATTTATTGTATTTATAAAGCGCCAACATATTACGCAGCGCTGCACAATAGATAAATGGGTTAACATACAGGTAGAGCATACGGAAACTCACAACAAAACAAGATCATGCAAATGATTTGATAACAATACAGTGTCATAGGTCAAAATAGAGATTGTTCGAGTCTACAAGAGGGGTGATTGTGAGTAAGATTGCATAATCAAGCTGGATACATTAGGGAGGAGGGCCCTGCCAGAAGCTTACAATCTAAAGGGTGGAGGGGAGACAATAGGTGCATCTTTTAAGAGGGTGTCTAACAGTACATATTATGGTGCTGGTGTAGGGGGGTATGCGAGCGTGAAGAGGTGCGTCTTGAGAGCTTGTTTGAAGGTATTAAAGGTGGGGGCGAGTCTGACAGCTGGTGGGAGCGAGTTCCAGAGAGTAGGGGCAGCCCTGGTGAAGTACTGCTATCGTGCATGTGACTGAGTTATGCGTGGTGCGACTAGGCTCAGGTCATTGGAGGATCGGAGGGGGCAGGCTGGTATGTGCCTGTGGACCAGATCAGAGATGTAGGTCGGGCAGGTCTTGTGTACTGATTTGTAGGCCAAGCACAGGATTTTGAAATTGATCCTAAAGCTGATGGGGAGCCAGTGTAGGGCTTTACAGAGCGGAGTTGTAGAGGCGTTACGATGAGAAGAATGTATCAGTCTGGCTGCCGCATTCATTACCAATTGAAGTGGGGCAGTACTGTTAGAGGGGAGGCCAGACAAAAGAGAATTGCAGTAGTCTAGGCGGGAGATGACAAGGGCGTGGATAAGGAGTTTAGTGGTGTCGGGAAAGGTAGGAGCGGATCTTGGAGATGTTGCGGAGGTGGAAATTGCAGGATCTGGCAATACCTTGGATGTGGGCTGTAAAGGAAAGTTCAGAGTCCAGAGTAACGCCTAGACAGCGGGCTTGGGAGGTAGGGTGGATAGTAGTATTTTCAATAGTGACGTGCAGATCTGGGAGGGGTGCAGCTGTGCGGGGTGGGAATATTAGAAGCTCAGTCTTCTCCAAATTAAGCTTCAGGTACCTGGCAGCCATCCAGGAGGAAATGGATGTGAGGCAGGCAGAGACTTTGTCCATGGTAGAGGAGAAGAGATCTGGGGTGTGGAGATATATCTGGGTGTCATTGGCATACAGGTGGTAATTGAAACCCATGGAGGAGATCATTTTGCCAAATGAGGCAGTATAGAGTGAGAACAGTAGTGGTCCTAGGACGGAACCTTGAGGAACACCAACTGAGAGGGGTGTAGGAGTGGATGAGGAGCCATTGAAAAATGTTGTGAAGGAGCGGTTGGAGAGGTAGCAGGAGATCCAGGCTAAGGCTAGGTCCTGAATGCCCATTAGCTGCAGGGAGTGGAGGAGGAGGGAGTGGTCGACAGTGTCAAATGCCAAGGAGAGGTCTAGGAGGAGCAGGATGGAGTATTTACCTTCGGCTTTGGCAAGGGCAAGGTCATTAACCACTTTGGTGAGGGCTGTTTCTGTAGAATGGGCTGTGCGAAAACCAGATTGCAGGGGATCGAGAAGGGAGTTGTAGTTGAAGAAGTTGGTCAGGCGTTGGTGGGCCAGGCGTTCAAGAATTTTTGAGGCAAAAGGGAGGCGAGAGATTGGGCGGTAGTTGGATGGCAGAGCAGGGTCAAGTGAAGATTTCTTTAGCAAGGGATGCACACTTTACTCTCTTTTGTCCTTTTTAGTCATTGTTTAGGTTTTTATTGAGTGGCTCTCTGTTGTCATAGCACACAACAATGTGGGGGGATTAAGGAGGGAAAATGGTGGCATCGGGCACCGTGCGACCAATATGATCCGGCAGGCAGAATCTCCTGCTGACACATTGGGAAGGGTCAGGGGCTGCTGTACACACACAAAATTCTTGCCAGAGGCAGTCTTTATTGGCTGCCCAGGCTGAATTTAGTCTAATTCATGTAAGAAACCATTATGGTGGCCAGCCTTCCTGTAGTGAAGTGGTGGAGGCCAGGGTAGCCATCATCGGTCTTTTTGACTGTGATAGCATTTTTGCTCTATTTCTATTAGGGCTACTTCACACTGCAAGAGCTTTTTCTGAGCGATTTGTGATTTGAAAAGCTCTTGCTAATGTAATCCTATGTGTGTGTTCTCACTTGAACGATTTTATATCATTCCCCATAGCATTGCATTTTTAAGCACTAGTGATTTTGAAAAGCTCTTGCTAATGTAATGCTATGCAGGATTTCTACAAAATCACATCGCTCCAGTGAGAACACACACACATAAGATAACATTAACAAGAGCTTTTCAAATCATAAAGTGTGAACTAGCCCTTACACCGCTTTTGATAATAGGGACAGAGCAGCTGCTAAAAATATGGAATTAATGGGAAGGATCAATAAGGACCCTTGTTTTTTTTTTTTTTTTTTTTTTAGGTGTTTTATTATTTGATTTATGTGCAGCTTTCAATGCCAGGATATAATATACCTAATTTTTATGTCCATTGCCTTTGTTATCTAGAATTTTTTAGGCTGGCTGTTTTGGTTTGCTAAAGTTCTGCCCAAACAAAGTTGGACACCCATATCGTGCCTTACTTGCTTGCTCATCACATTAGTTGTTTTTTCATTCAACTCTACCGATACCAACATGGTCTGATTTCTTTCCCTTTTATTTTTTTCCTAGTGACATAATAGCATTTGAAAAGGCATACTGCGAGTACAGGCTAAATAAGATTGAAAATGCTTTGAAAACCATAGACTGCGCTCCTCAAAAGACAGATAAACTGAAGGAACTCAAAGGACAAGTGGTAAGTTAATGTATTCTTTCTAAAAATGCTTTAAGAGACTCTGAAGTCTCGTAAAAATCCTGTTATTTTAAAAATGTGTTTAACATTACTGTCCTACCTAAACCGCCGCATCCCCGCTGCTGTAATCTAACTAAATCCCCCCCCTAACTCCCCGGGGGGCAATCCGGGCAGCGCTTCAGTGAGAGGCAGAGCTATAAGCAGCAGCTCTGCCTCTCAGCGCGTCTATTAGCCCGGATCGCCGTCTCTCCCCCGCCCCTCTGTCTTCCTTCACTGAGAGGGGCAGGGGAGAGGCGGAGATACGTGGCTGATTGGCGCGTAAGGATGCAGAGCTTCGGCTCATAGCTCTGCCTCCTTTAGCAGCAATATCCACGACCAAGAAAGTCATGGATATTGCGGGGTTGAGGGAGGGGATTTAGGTAGGTTTAGGTAGGGCAGACATGTTAAACACATTTTTTTAAAATAAAAACATGATTTTTAGGAGACTTTAGTGTCTCTTTAACCTTTTTCAGCCGCGCGGACGTGAGCTTCACGTCCGCAGCGGCAAGTGCTAGAGCCGCAGGGACGCGCTAGTCACGTCCCTGCAGTTTGGGTGGTCTGCAGGCAATCGTGCGGGCAGATGCCCGCGATCGCGCTGCTGCTGCTAGCAGAGGGGATTGGCTGCAGGGGACAAAAGTCCCCTGTGCCAATCCGAGCATGTCCGCCGAGAATAAACACTGTTTTTGTTCAAAAACAGTGTTTATTCTGTAAATGGAGCCGCCGCGCTATCTCCCGCCGCGATTTCCGCCGGTTTCTGCCGCCCGATCGTTAAATTTATGAATGGAAACAATGTTTCCATTCATAACTTCCCCGCCGCTGCTGTGATCGGAGGCTTCCGATGGAAGCCTCCGTCACTTCCCTGGTTACAATGTAGTGATACATTGTATCCCCATTAGCGTACATTGTACGCTAATGGGATTTTTGCTCAGTAGGGACATCTTGTGGCCAAATAGTATAACACACCTACTAACTTTGGGGAATAAAAATGAATGGTTATTTATGTCAAGAGGACATAAAATTAATAAATATTGAGCTAAAAATTAGTGATGGATGTAAAACTGAAAAAGTGCACCTTTATTTTCAAATAAAATATTGTCACCATACATTAAACTAGGGGTATAATTTTAACATTTAAATAACGAAGACAAATGGCCAAATAAAATGGGTGGATTTTAGTTATGGTAGCATTAATTATTTTAAAACTGTAATGGCTGAAAACTGAAAAATAATGCATTTTTTTATTTTTTTATTATTATTCCCATTATAATACAGTTAGATTAAAATAATTCTTAGCATAATTTACCACCCAAAGAAAGCCTAATTGCTGGCGGAAAAAACAAGGTATAGATCATTTTGCTGTGATAAGTACTGATAAAGCTATTGGGGAATGAAAGGGAGAAGCGCTGACAGGTGAAAATTCCTCTCGTCCATAAGGTGAAAAATCCCCACGGGCTGAAATGGTTAAACAACCATTCAGTAACATTCTCTCGGTTTACGAGCAAATGTTTGTCACTAAACTTTTTGATAATGACTATTATATATTAGGGGTGTGTGTGAGTACAGTATATTTACCCTGTGATACAATAGAGATGCTCAATAAGATTCTAATCTAGCTTATATGCATATTTAATCAGTTCAGGATCATAGGCTTACACCCCTCTAGTGACCAGGCTATTTTTGCAATTTAGTGCTCTGCAGCTTTAACTGCTCGCTGCAGGGCCGTACAACTAAGCAGGGAAGTGAATTCCCCCCCCCCCCTCCTTTTTCTGCCCACTAACAGAGCTTTCTGTTGGTGGGCTCTAATCACTGCTGCGATGTTTATTATTTTTATTTTTTTTAATAAAACTGTCTATTTTCTATTTTATTCCACCCCCATGCCCCAACCCCGACAGCCAATCACGGCAGTCCTCTCTCATAGGCATTAGCCTATGAGAGGGGATCACGGTCGGATCCTCTCCAGGGGACTGCAGAGTGTCGCCCAAAGTTGTTGCATGGTGCTCAATTTCACTTTAATCCATCTCTGGACGCACAGATGGCAGAGGTGACACAGAGGGAATAAAAGGTATCACAAGGGGACAAAAAGAGGTACCCGTGGTGGGCAGGCCTTCAGTTGGGAGGCAGGACTTAGTTCAGGGGTGGGGCTTAATCAGGTGCGTGGTGCCTCCAGGACCAATGGCACTCAGGCAGTGGCCTGGAATGCCTATGCCTAAAACACCCCTGCCTTCTTGTTCCATCTGCAGAAGTCTGAGTTGCACAAAACATGTCTTTGTGTTGTATGACATTCTCAATACTGTAATTAGACAGGCAGCAGTCCAGTGTGTTGATAAATATTTTACAGCAATGTAGCCCATTCATATTTTATGTATTTTAAGCATCACTGCATGTCTTGTTCCTATTATTATGCCTTACTTACTGATTGATCATAGCTTTGTTCTGTTTTTTAATACTTCAGCTTTATAGGTTGGAACGGTATGAAGAATGTTTATCTGTTTATCGAGATATCATTCGCAACTCACAAGATGATTATGATGAAGAGAGACAAACTAATTTGTCTGCTGTTGTTGCTGCTATGAGTTTATGGGAGAACAAAACCTTGGTAAAAAAAATACTTTCGTATAAATATAAAAGCTATGGTAAATTATTGTTGAAAAATGTATATATTATAGATCAATGCTATTCCAGTTATCCTGTAACTTGTCTTGTTGTTAACCCTTTAGCAGCCAAATATAGTAAAATGTTATATGGCTGCAGGGCAGCATTTTTTCTCTGCCGCTGGGGAAGTGTGCCTTCCCAAGCCTGGCAGGGTATGCAGAGTGGGCAGCAGGGAGCTTTTAAAGAGACTCTGAAGTCTCTAAAAAAAAAAAAAAAAGTATTTTTATTTCACAAATATGTTTAATATCTTAGCCCTAACTAAACTGCCGCATTCCCGCCGCTGTAAACTATCTAAATCCCCCCCTAACTCGCCCTCCCTCTCCCCTGCAAAATCCACAACTTTCTTGGTCGTGGATTTTGCTGCCCTAAGCGCTTCCGTGTGAGGCAGGCCTATGAGCTGCAGTCCTGCCTCACACGCGTCTGTCAGCGGCGGATCTCCGCCTCTCCTCTGCCCCTCTCAATGAAGGAAGACTGAGAGGGGCAGGGAGAGGTGGCGATCCGGGCTGCCATACGCGCTGAAAGGCAGAGCTGCGGCTCATAGCTCTGCCTTTCACAGAAGCGCTGCCCGGATTGCCCCCTGGGGAGTTTGGGGGGATTTGCGGCGGTTTAGTTAGGGCTAAGATATTAAACATATTGTTGATCACCTTTTACAATTGGTGAGGCAGAGACACTGGAACAGCTGATGTTATTTACACACTATGGATGCTATATTTCTGCTTTCTGTCTTTCTGAAGAGATTCCATTCACAATATTGCAATCAGTGAGGACAGTCTGTATGCTGGATGTGCAGCACACAGTCCTTCATAGTAATTCCCACATTGAAAACTCTAAATGTTGTTTGTTTTTTCCACACAAAAATAAAAAGATGAAAAAAAGCCTTTGTATTATTTGCTAGTAATTACTGGAAATATATGTTGCATTTAGAATTTTAGTTAACTTTGATAGTTGTTCTTATATGTTCAATAATGACATGGCATTTTTTTTTAATGGTTGCGCCAGAAGAGATGCAAACTTTGGATTTGTAATTTTTACAGATGTGTGATTTGTGGAAGGCACACTTTATTTTGAAGTGTGAGCACCTATAAAAAAAAAAAAAAAATATATATATATATATATATATATATATATATATATATATATATATATATATATATATATATATATATATATATATATATATATATATATATATATATATATATATATATATATATATAATATATTATATTATATTATATTATATTATATTATATTATATTTATTATATTATAATGGCCTGATCCAAGTAGGGGCCTAGTAGTGGGCCTTGCCATCCATTGTTTGATTTTTCATTTGCACTATCAAGCAAATGGAATGCTGGAGGAATAGCTTTATAGCTTTACTTTTAAAGCTGGCTGGCTTGATGTGATTTATATTTACTTTCAGGAGGGGTTGAGCTTTTATTCATTTCAGAAATGTATATTTTGTTTCTGAACCTGTGCTGTTTATCTGTTACTCGGCATCCATAAGTGGCATTGAGTAAATACAGCTATGAAAATATTTTTTTGTATGTTTGTCTTCATTTCTGGCTGCAAATCAGCAGAATATTAATACCTTATTTTAAAGGAGGTAATTATTTTCTATACTTGCTCTAACTGGAGCAGATTACTTAAAGCTAGTGCAAGGTAAATTTCTGTAATATGCATGAAGTGCATTTCTGTAAACTGCATGGCTTCCTGCGTTTATTACAACGCGACGGTGAGCCCAAGCCCACTTAAGCTGCAATAGTGCATTGGTGTCTGAGATGAGACTTCTACAGCAATTTGAGAAGAAATTGTAGCATAAAGTGAAAACCATACCTAATGATAATAGATGATTGCTTTTCATGTAAACACTCATATTTCTATGATGAGATGCTCTTGAATAAAGAATATGGTAAAACATGTTTCATGCACTTAAAAGGTCTTTTCTTTTGAAAAGAAAAGTTCACTTTAAAGAACAACTGTTAGCCATCATATGCCCCCCACAAAAAAATTCATATATAAGTAGATGTTTTCTCTACTCACATATATAGATGTAATGCACTGTCCACGTTTTGGTTTCTTTTAATTTTCAATTTATATTATTTTCCTGGCAGGGGCCATCTTGTGCCCTCCAGGTTAAAGAATTCCCCCTCCGCATCCCCCTCCTCCCTGCACTGATTCAGAGCACAGCGGGGAGGATAAAGGCAGCAGGCACAGACTCACCTAATAATGTATCCAAGTGCTGGCGTTCCCATCTGTTCTCTGCACTACCACCGGTGGCAGTGCAGAGAGTATAGAAGGGAACTGCAGCGCCTGGAACCATTATTCAGGGAGTCTGTGTGCAGCTCCTTTATCCTTTCCTAATATTCAGCACAGGGAAGAGGGAGAATTCTACGGGCGGCAGATGCAGCAGAGAGGGAGACCACATGCCTCTGGAAGAGGGGGGGGGGTGAGGACAGTGACAGGAGACAGCCTCTGGCCCCCCTCCCTGCGCACTAACACGGCTGTAACATAGAGAGTGAAGGGGAGAGCAGGCGGCCAATCAGCGCAGAGAGGTGAGTGACAGAGGCTTCAGCCAATCAGGCTGATACAGCATACCATGTCACTTCTCTTTTGCGTCTGTGTTAGTCTGTGTACCATCTTAGTGCCTGGGGGGGGGGGGGGGGGGCGAAGAGAGAAGGAGCACAGTAAGATTGATTTTAAAGTTTGGATTTGCCTGGTTAGCATCCTCTTGACTATTGTAACAGCCTGCACTAGAAAATTTATTTTGTATTTAATGCCTAACCGTTACTCTTTAAAGGGATACTGTAGGGGGGTCGGGGGAAAATGAGCTGAACTTACCCGGGGCTTCTAATGGTCCCCCGCAGACATCCTGTGTTGGCGCAGCCACTCCCCAATGCTCCGCCCCCGCCTCCGGTTCACTTCTGGAATTTCTGACTTTAAAGTCAGAAAACCACTGCGCCTGCGTTGCCGTGTCCTCGCTCCCGCTGATGTCACCAGGAGTGTACTGCGCAGACACAGACACAGACCATACTGGGCCTGCGCTGTGCGCTTTTGATGACATCAGCGGTATCGAGGACACGGCAACGCAGGCGCAGTGGTTTTCTGACTTTAAAGTCAGAAATTCCAGAAGTGAACCGGAGGCGGGCGTGAGCGGCTGCGCGGGCACAGGATGTCTGCGGGGGACCATTAGAAGCCCCGGGTAAGTTCAGCTCATTTTCCCCCGACCCCCCCCCCCCCCCCCCCCCTCCCCCTACAGTATCCCTTTAAAGGCAGAAAACACTATAAAGACGTCATGTGGATTTCCAAGTGTTTTTGTTTTTTTTTTTTGTATTGTTTTTTGTGTGTGTGAATTTTTCTAATTTCCTAATTTTATCTATTTTAATCTTCAGAATTCTATTTACTAAACAGCTTTATTGTTTTATAGGATGACATCGGCTTGCAGGAGACCTCTTATGAACTTTGCTTTAATGCAGCCTGTACTTTAATAGGAGAGGGTAAACTAAATGACGCAATGGCAAAACTTCGAGAAGCAGAGCGTAAGTTGATGTGTTTTTTTTTTTTCTTTGCCATATGTAATAAGCCTTGTTATAAATATGCTGCTACAGCCCGTGTTCTTGAATTTTTTAATTTTAGTTAAACACTGGCTTCAATGCGGCGTGGCATGGAGGCAATCAGCCTGTGGCACTGCTCAGGTGTTATGGAGGCCCAGGATGCTTCGATAGCGGCCTTAAGCTCATCCAGAGTGTTGGGTCTTGCGTCTCTCAACTTTCTCTTCACAATATCCCACAGATTCTCTATGGGGTTCAGGTCAGGAGAGTTGGCAGGCCAATTGAGCACAGTAATACCATGGTCAGTAAACCATTTACCAGTGGTTTTGGCACTGTGAGCAGATGCCAGGTCGTGTTGAAAAATGAAATCTTCATCTCCATAAAGCTTTTCAGCAGATGGAAGTATGAACCCACTTTTGAACCAGAAACAGCGGCAGAAGCGCCTGACCTGGGCTACAGAGAAGCAGCACTGGACTGTTGCTCAGTGGTCCAAAGTACTTTTTTCGGATGAAAGCAACTTTTACATGTCATTCGGAAATCAAGGTGCCAGAGTCTGGAGGAAGTATGGGGAGAGGGAAATGCCAAAATGCCTCAAGTCCAGTGTCAAGTACCTACAGTCAGTGATGGTCTGGGGTGCCATGTCAGCTGCTGGTGTTGGTCCACTGTGTCTTATCAAGGGCAGGGTCAATGCAGCTAGCTATCAGGAGATTTTGGAGCACTTCATGCTTCCATCTGCTGAAAAGCTTTATGGAGATGAAGATTTCATTTTTCAGCACGACCTGGCATCTGCTCACAGTGCCAAAACCACTGGTAAATGGTTTACTGACCATGGTATTACTGTGCTCAATTGGCCTGCCAACTCTCCTGACCTGAACCCCATAGAGAATCTGTGGGATATTGTGAAGAGAAAGTTGAGAGACGCAAGACCCAACACTCTGGATGAGCTTAAGGCCGCTATCGAAGCATCTTGGGCCTCCATAACACCTGAGCAGTGCCACAGGCTGATTGCCTCCATGCCACGCCGCATTGAAGCAGTCATTTCTGCAAAAGGATTCCCGACCAAATATTGAGTGCATAACTGAACATAATTATTTGAAGGTTGACTTTTTTTGTTTTAAAAACACTTTTCTTTTATTGGTCGGATGAAATATGCTAATTTTTTGAGATAGGAATTTTGGGTTTTCATGAGCTGTATGCCAAAATCATCAATATTAAAACAATAAAAGGCTTGAACTACTTCAGTTGTGTGTATTTGAATCTAAAATATATGAAAGTCTAATGTTTATTAGAACATTACAGAAAATAATGAACTTTATCACAATATGCTAATTTTTTTAGAAGATCCTGTACAGTTGGGTAAAACTGCTACGAGTCCAACTTATATCCACACCACCTTTCCTGAACCATTTGGCTAGGGGCATTGAGCAGTTTTCTAGTGCTCTGACAAAAGGAGTGTTGGCAATCCCTGCCACCTAGTAGCAGACAGTGTTTAATGAATACAGACCAGGTTTGCAAGATTATGTATGTTCTCCAAGCCAGTCCTGGAGCACCTTCCTAATTAAAGCCTCTGTTTCTGTTTAGGAAAAATGTTGCAGCCCTCATGCTATCATTCCATCCTGTGAAGACTGATTACTAACGGCAGCACCGTTATTTGTTTACATGCTGACTAGATAGCCTTTAGTTTATTTATAATACATATTAGACATACAGTACCCATCTACATTCAGACACTGACGTTGGGATTTAATCTGTATGAAAAGACAGTTCAATTAGGGCCTGGGAACGCTGTCACATTGCTGTGCTGATTTCAGCTACGTCTCAGCGTCTGATAAGCAAGGACATCCACTCTAGATTATGTAAGTCCCGAAGAAAACATACTGACTTTGAGACTAATCCAACACCCCCCATAGGCACACAGTCTCTTGGATGTATGAAGCATTAATATACCTGAAAATACCTGACAATTTACCATATCAGGATAAATGGGACAGACTCTTGGGTAAAACCCTGACAAATGAACAATGGGATCATATTCTGATTAACTCTCATATGGGCTCTTTGAGTGTGAGCATTAAAGAATTAAACTACAAAATTCTAACTTTTTGGTATAATACTCCCAAAAAATTGCTGGAGGTGTGGAGAACCTGGAGATGACTTGCTTCACATTCTATGGTCTTGCCCCAAAATTAGATGTTATTGGGAGAGAGTCCATTTCTGGGTGAGAAAAATTTCCTCCATCTCGTTGCCTTTCACACCTGAAACCTACCTTCTTCATGATGTCCCCTTCTCCTTCAAATCATATAAACGATGCATACTTGTTCACCTGATGCTGCTAAAGCAACTATCCCATGCCTCTGGAAATCCACAACCCCCCCCCCCCCCCCCCCCCACGGTTAAGCAATGGTGGGAGTAGGTTAACTTTGTTGCCAAGATGGAGGAAATTGTTCTCACAGCACAAGATAGGTCTGATCAATATGTAAAAACGTGGGCCTTCTGGTACGGTTTCAGGGATTCCCCAGAGTATAAAAGTGTTTTTCTAACACTCTGAACCTATAGGTTCCTGCCCTAGTTCCTAAACTGTTGACCCTGATGATACTGTTTGAAAGAATTTGCTTTCTTGTTCCTATACACAATATAATCTCTAATTTGCTTGTCATAATAATATCTGCATATACAATTCTATACCCTGCGGATACTGAAAATATTGCACTTGTGTTTGTGTTGAAAGCACCTTTTTAATGGTGTTCAGTTTGCTTACTGTATACCTTGTACTGCCTTTTGTTATCAATAAAAGCTTGAAAAGTAAAAAAGCAAGGACATCAAAGCATAGACAGCACTGTCTGATGGGCTCACTTATGCACTGTGCAGCAATGTGCTCTGACAATGCACCGCTGCATGCATTACTGTTGGCAACACAGCGCAGGCCCATTCAATATCATTGAAAGGGGTCAGCACTACAATAGGGGTTGGTTCATCAAAAGCCGGTAATACTGCAGCAATATTGCCTTCATTTCCGCCAGCAAGAATCATACTCGTGTAGAGTGACAGTTGCTACAATAACTGTTGGAGTACAGAAAGTTGTGCTAATCTTGTAACTCGCGGTACTTGCAGGCGAATGTGAAGGTAATATTGCCTGCGCCAAATGTGCACCGCAGTATTACCAGCATATGATGAATCGTTCCCAATGATGGCAAAGCAGGTGACATGGATATGTGAAAAAGCTTGAACACATGCCTTGCAGAGCAATGCAGGAATGTGCTGGGCCCTAGATGCAAAATGTTTTCTTTGTTTGCTGACCTTTTTTTAATATTTCATTTTCTAGAACTCTGCCGACAATCCATTTCAGAGGACACGGTAAGTTTGTTATATTAATACTAGTCACCGTATTAATGCTGGTAGCTTCCTGGGTGATGGAGATTTGCATGTCTCCACTCCACTACAAGATGAAAAAAATGCAGCTTTATTTGGGGCTTCTAATAGTCCCTAATAGTCATTTGTGTGCCTTGCCTCATCTCCAGTCTTCTCCTGGGACCTGCTGGCATCCTCCTGAAGGATCACCGACCCATTAAGTGCCAGCCCCACGCAAGAAGACGCCCACGTTATTAGGACCGTACTGCGCTCGCACACGCCAGCACATGCACAGATGACTTCAGTTGGCGGTCCTTCAGAGGATGCCAGCAGGACCCAGGAGAAGATTGGAACTGCAATGAGGGACTCAAATGACTTCTAGGGGCTGGAAGAAGCCCCATGTAAGTAAAGCGGCATTTAATTTTGTCACCTCAGAAATTAGTCAAGGGTACATTCGTGCCAATCGCAGTGTAACCCGTTTTCTAAACTCGCTCAGATTTTCACAAATTTTTGCCTACAATATGGCTTTAAAATTGAACTCCAGCATTTTCAGTACAATCCTGTTTAATGCCCTGATAGTTTCCGAAACAGTGCTTTACAAATTATCTCTAGGTTCCTTTAATAAAGGGTAACATTCTTGCTCTAAATGCAGCTGACCCTCCTTCCAGCAAGGGTGCCTGCTATTTTAGAACAGTGGTTAATATTTAATTTATATGGTTTTATGAATTCTAGGCTGGATTTCATTTACATGTAATTATATCACTCAGTAAGTACTTGTTACACTGGTTTTTTTTTTTTTTGGTTTTTTTTTTTTACTTTTATTTTTGAGCATTTAGTAATTCATCTAGTAAGTTGTCTTAACATTTTCAAAATTCTTTGGATTGGCGGTGGTCTCTACTGCCACAGGCAGCCTCTTACTACCCTTTTCCTTCGTTCTCCATACAGTATGTTTCTTGTCAAAGCATGTATATCGCGCCTGCACTTTGATCCCTGTACAAACTGAAGATGAAATAGATTGTGCCTATTTATGTGCATACACATAAGGCAACCTGAACTCTTGATTTTTCTGGTCAAATAAATTATTTAACTGAATGGAGAAAACTGTAGTTAAAGCGGACCTGAATTCAGAACTTCCTCTCTGCTCTAAAATATAAGTAACATCATCATAACCTTTAAAGAAAAACATTTCTTTGTTACAGCTGATACAAATCATGCAATAAATCTGCAGCGTGTTAACTTGCTTTCATAGAAGCAGACATAGGGTGTTTACAAATTAGCAGTTCTGCTGTGTCCTGAGCAGAAACAGCTGAAAAGATCAAATTACAGTGGTGATTAGTCACAGATGAGGGGGAATTGGACTGGCTAAACACTCTAAATACATACATGGCGCATTTCTATATATTTTTTTTCCTTCTGTCCTGTGTAAGAGTTCAGGTTCACTTTAAAACAGTTTTTCATATACATTTTACACTGGTGGAAGAGAAATTACCATCATTGACTGACTTTTTGCATGTACCTTATATACTCGCGTATAAGCCTGATGTTTCATCACAAAAAAAATGTGCTGAAGAGTTACCCCCTCAGCTTATAATGCGAGTCAGTGGAGTGGAGCAGGTTTTGTTACTGGCAGAGGAGCGTAAGGATCGTGCACTATTGATCCTGCTCTTGCCAACTGGCTCCCTGCTGTTTCTGTGCCCCATTGCAGAGTGTACTGCTAAAGACTACCCGTGTCCCCTGGCTTGTGGAGCGGAGTGTGCAAGCAACATGTCAGCTGTGCAATGATCAGGGATTCTTCCTCAGTGGCAATTGCTGTGTCTAATACCTGATGCCCTTTAGTGGCATCTTGAGACAGCTGTATCATCCTTGGGGCACGCGGGTCGGCTTATATGCAAGTATATACTGTATGTCGTTTTTAGATGACTTTGCTGAAAATTATGGTATTTGGCTAAACTACTGCTTTGCGTGTGTGGGCATCCCTAGCATGAGAATAGCAGACATTCAGTGTAGAGTGGTTGCAAGTAAATGAGCAGCTGGTGGTTTATAATTCTCATAAAAGGACAAACTGTAGCTGAATTTAAGTTTGTGTTGTCAATCATTGACTGCTTTGAAAGCTTTCAATGCAAAAACATTTAAAGTCCTTGTATATTCCTCATTAGAGATTTATTAATATGATGCACATACCTTTTTGAGTTGATGCAAACTTTATGCAGCTTACAAAATAGACTAATTAGATGCTGCAGTTGCTGCATTGGATTGGTCTGTTTGCAAGTCGAACACCTGTGCATGATTTCTGACTTGTTTTGCAGCTCATTGACTATCCTGATCTATTATTACAGTCAACAGCTTGTCGAATACTTCTCATATATCATATTTACTATCCTTTTAGGACTTGACAGAGGAAGATATAGATGCAGAACTGGCCATAATTCATGGGCAAATGGCGTACGTCATGCAGCTGCAGGGTTCAGTAGAAGATGCTCTTCAGCTTTATAATCAAATCATAAAACTCAAGTAAGTCTTTAGATATAAACACTTCCTCTCCATGTGTGTCTACCATTAGTTTTAAGAATCTGGTGTTCTTTCTTACAGGCCCACAGATGTTAGCCTGTTGGCTGTTGTGGCAAATAACATAATTACAATCAACAAGGTATCATAAAAAATCATATCTTAGATATTCAACAAATTAATTTGATTAGATATTCAATAAAATTATTTTATTTTCAAAAATATGTATTTGTTAGGACCAAAACGTGTTTGACTCAAAGAAGAAGGTAAAGCTTACAAATGCAGAAGGAGTAGAACATAAATTGTTTAGGAAACAACTTCAAGCTATTGAATTCAACAAGGCTTTGCTGTCCATGTATACAAACCAGGTATGAATTTCTGTTTCAGTGTGGTGTGCTTTGCAGAGGTCATGTTTACTTGTTGCAGAATAGCTGTATGCTGTCTCCAACTAGGCAAAATACAGTACCGTATTTTTCGCCGTATAAGACGCTCCGGCATATAAGACGCACCCAGATTTAGAGGGCAAAAATCAGGAAAAAAAGAAAAAACTAAACCTAGGTGTGTCTATGATGCAGGGGTGTCTTAAGGGCTTTTTACCTCCCCCTTTCCAGTTACATTACATACTATTACACCACATATGGGGACAGTGTTATGTGCTGTGTCCCCCTGTGCCTGCTGTGTCCCCCTGTGCTGTGCCTGCTGTGTCCCCCTCTGCCTGCTGTGTCCCCCTGTTCTGCCTGCCGTGTTTCCCTGTTCTGCCTGCAGCCCCCTGTGGCAGTGTCCCCCTGTTGTGGCAGTGTCCCCCTGTTGTGGCAGTGTCCCCCTGTTGTAGCAGTGTCCCCTGTGGTAGCGTCCCCTGTGCCTGTGGCCCCGTTATCCGTGTGTCCTCCAGTGCCGGTGTCCCCCTGTGCAGGTACACATACATTACCTGCTCCTGCCGCCGCGCTCCTGGCTCCCCGATCCTCTACTTCCATCTACCGCTGCCCGCTGCTGCCCCCGCCGAACATCGCTGGCCGGTCTTAGCCGCATGGATACGCCATCAGCACACCACGTGCCGGGGTCACGCATGCCGCCGAACAACGCTGGCCGGTCCTAATTATCCGCGCAGGGATACGCTATCAGCGTGCGCCGGGTCACACATGCGTATGCGTGACCCCGGCGCACGTGGTGTGCTGATAGTGTATCCCTGCGCGGCTAATTAGGACCGGCCAGCGTTCGGCGGCATGCGTGACCCCGGCACATGGTGTGCTCATAGCGTATCCCTGCGGCTAATTAAGACCGGCCAGCGATGTTCGGCGGGGGCAGCAGCGGGCAGCGGTAGATGGAAGAAGAGGATCGGGGAACCAGGAGCGCGGCGGCAGGAGCAGGTAATGTATATAGTGCTTCCCTGCGCACCTCTGCATCCCGAAATCCGTACCTTCGCCGCATAAGACGCACCCACTTTTCCCCCAACATTTTGGGGAATCAAGGAATTCTCGTATAAAAAAAACAAAAACAAAAACAAAAAAAAACGGATGACATAACCGCTACACACTGCTGTTTCTGCTAACAGCGAACAGTGTCGCACTAGAAGTAAGTTGTAGCTGCATTGACCTATATAGTAACCACCCACAAGTAACTTCTACAAGGTTATTCATATGTTATAGCCATTAAAGCAAACCTATCAGAATTTAGGGCTGTGTAGCAAAGGCAACGGTGTCTGCAGCAGCTAGTAATTACCACTAGACATCAGTGCATGTTAATGTAATTGCTGATGACAACCACCAGTGGCTAGCACTACAGTAGCAATTAGTTGCTGGTAAATTTGTCACCCCTGCGGCTTCAGCTGTTTGAAGCCTTTTAAAGCGGTATCGTCACCATAAAAATCAAATTTCAACAGCAACTGGTCTGAGTGTATTAAGTGATAAAGATGCTAAGCATGCATTCAAAACTTTCAAAAAATTTTCTGCTGTTATGATTTGGAGTTATCACATACTTAAGGAACACTGGCCCTTTAGTAGTCGTGCCAAAGAATTGCATGCTCGGGGTTCTTTTTATCTATAATCTATTCCTCCTCTTCCCTTTATTTCCCTGCCAGCTTCTTATCTGAAACCTAATCCCCTACTCACTTGTGTTTACAAGCAAGGCTGAGGCGACTCAGCGATTGGAGGAGACAAGAAAAAAAGTAAAGGGCAGAAATGACATCACGAGTTAGCCTTAACTGTGGGCAAAAGACAGGGCCCCCACCAGGAACAGAATTCTCGTAATTTACTATATAACATTCACTGAAATCAAAACGTGGACAGTATAATACATGTGTTATGTAAGTAGATCAAGTATTTATCTACTTATATATATGTGTTTTTTTTTTCCCTGGCATAGTATGGCTGATCCTACTGCTTTAAAGAGACACTGAAGCGAAAAAAATATGATGAATTGGTTGTGTACTATGAATAATTACTAGAAGATTAGCAGCAAAGAAAATATTCTCATACTTTTATTTTCAGGTATATAGTGTTTTTTTAACATTGCATCATTCTCTAATATGTGCAGATTACACAACACTAAGCTTTCAAAATGAGTCTTTCAGAGCAGTCTGTGAAGTAATGACTTCACCTCTAGCAGATAAAAAGAAAACAGTTCACTTACAGTTGAGATAATAAAAGTCAGATAACAGCCCTAGAGATTAATGGCTTTTTTGCATAGAGATAACTGGAGTTTCTTAGCTCTTCCTGTACTGGAAACAATTAGACTGATGTATCTGATCTTAATGTTTTATTTCTTAGCTGTACTACACATACAAATCATAATATCATAATTTTTTTTTCGCTTCAGTGTCTCTTTAAAGGCATTGTCACATGAGCAGTTAAGTGGTTAGCAGCTAGTCACAGTAACTTATCTTGGCAAGTGAAAACTTGCTAGTACTGGTAATTCCACTGGTATGTATTGATGTCCAGTCATAGCTTCTAGTTTCTGTAACTCGGCTTCCCGTATAACATGGTCCTATTTCTGACCACACACTGGCAGACTGACCTGGCAGATTTTTATTGTACCAACAGGGCATGTCATTTACTGATGTACCGTGAAGATTTGCTGTATTGGTTTCACGCATTTACTTAGGTGTTGAGGAAGAACATAGGATGTTTGATGGATATGACACTGTTTAACCTTAAGAAAAAAAGTGGAGGGATACGCCCATCTATGATTAAGGACCACACTGATCCGAAACATGTTAGCTTGTTGTGACTTTTATGGATACGTCCACAATAAAGGTTTTGTAATTTTTGGACATTTTGCGGACCGCTCCACTTTTTGTTCATCGTACTGGCTGTCCTGGGTCGAGCACTGTCCTCTTCCTAAGTTGAGCGGTTTTACACTTTTAACATATGTTTGACCTTATCACGAGGAAATTTATTTTAGTCATAGTCTGCACTTTTGGTCAGTTCTATTAATCCGACAAATGTTTGCCAGATTAGTCTTCCACTGCGTGGCCAGCAGTGGGCAGGGAGCCCTCTAGGATGGTGGATGAGAATGACAAATATACTACTAGTAAAAAGGGTTCTTTGGTGGAGTACCTATGAATTGGCTGCCGGGAGACCTGGGCGCAGGATAAAGCTGATATATGGCTTGGGGCCCTTTTCCACTAGCAATCACAAACGCCAGCGATTGCTCATTAATTTTATGTGATTGCGATTTTTCATTTGCATTGCATTATCACTCTTAAAGGGATTCTGTGGATCTTTAAAAAAAGAAAAACTGACACTTACCTGGGGCTTCTATTGGCCCCCTGCAGCTGTCATGTCCTACGCCGTCCTCTACGATCCGCTGTTCCATGCCGCTAGTCCAATTATTCATCTAACTAGACGAATAGTGCTCTCTCCCACTTTTGTCTCCGGGAGCTTACTGCACAGGCGCAGTACAAGGTTTTCTCGTACTGCGCAGTAAGCTCCCAGAGATGCGCACTGGAGTGAGCATGCACACGGCCGTGCAGCCGCAGTAGCATCAGGCAAATAATTGGACCGACATCGGGGAATGGAGGATCGTAGGAGGACGGCGCGGGACATAACAGCTGCAGGGGGCCGAAAGAAGCCCCAGGAGAGTGTCAGGTTTTTTTTTTTTTGTTTTTATAAAGATCCACAGAACCCCTTTAAAATTGCTCCAGAAAGCATTTGCGATTTGCAAATCGAATCAATATAGCAGGGCTGTGGAGTCGGTACAAAAATCTTCCGACTCCTCGGTTTATGAAACCACGACTCCGACTCCCCAAAATGGCTCAGACTCCGACTCCTTAGTCTAAAACTTAACAGGGCTGTGGATTTTGTACAAAAATCATCCGACTCCGACTCCTCAGTTTATGAAAACAACGACTCCAACTCCGACTCCAGGTGCCCAAAATGCCCCGACTCCAACTCCGACTCCACAGCCCTGCAATTTAGTGGAAAATACTTTCCCAGAACGTCATTTCGGACAGCACCCCTGGATGAGACTTGTCTCCCTCCCCACTGTGGACAGGAAACTGTTAAAAGAAGAATTTGCATAAGCAATAGGCAGCCACATATAAGATACTACACCTGCCACAGTACCTCAGTTTAGTTTCCTGTCCCGGACGGGATGCATGGGAGAGGTCTCCAGGAGTGCCATCCATGTCAGGCGGCAGGGGCAGCGTTTTTCAGGGCTCCAAGCAGCACTGTTCAGTGAACAGTCGGAGCCCTGCAGCGTGGAGGAGGCTTCTCCATTGGAGGCAGCAACTTTATGCGCGCATGTGCGTGCATTGGAGAGAGTTCACTTCCGGTTGAACCGGAGGTAGTCACGCGCTGGCGTCCCGCGTGATCTGAAGTCTGAGCCGGGTGGCAGGGGCCGCGGCGGTGATTAGGAATCGGCATACAGCTGATTCCTTAAGGTAAGAAGCTGATTAAGCATATGCTTAGCTGGCAGGGGCCGCATGCATAATTGGATCAGCTGCATCAAATCAGCAGCACAGGTATAAGTTTGTAGAGTCCATGATGCACTCTGGTTTGTGGCTGGGATCATGGAGGACGCCTCTGGGTCAGCTCCTGCACAATCTGCTGAATCTGCCCAGGATCCCTCTCTGGCAAGTAGATGTGATTATGTTTCTTCTGCTTGGCTGGATGTATGTTATGTATAGAGGGATTTGTCTAATGGCTGGCTATCGTTTATTATGTTTTATACCCCAAAAGACATAAGACTGAGAAGGTTGAAAAGTCTGAAAAATCTTCTACTCAGTCCAGTCAGCATGGATTGGCAACTCTGAATGGAAATGGTGCCAGTATTGTACAGAGAAGGTCCACAGCAATAGGAAATTAAAGATTCTGCTATTGCTTCTACCGCCTCAGCTGCTTCAGATGGGCCTGGGACTAGTACTGCTATGGCTTATCTACCTGTTATAGCTAATCCATCATCTCCTATGTTGTCTGCACCTCTAACTATGCCTCCTGCTTCCAAGAGACATAGGCCTCTATTTATTGAGCATTCCTGCATGCGGTAATGCTCAAAACAGCTGACTTTACCCACCATTTAGTAAAGTGTGCATTCATAAAACCTGTGTCCGCATGAAAATCTATAATTCCTGAGCAGGTGCGGGAAATTAACACCTTGTGCGGAGATTATCACAACACAGGTCACTGAAGGTTAATTCATAAAAATTAAAGCAGGCAAATGTGAGCAGAGAAACCCTGGCTGTTTAGAGAAGGCGATAAGCCAGCCATAACAGGCAAGCTAATGGAGAGACAGACCTCCCAGGCAGCTGCAGTGAGAGCAGAACAAACTGCATCCCAGAATACCCAGGCTGTGTTTTTAACCCCTTGGGTACCTGTTTTCAGTAAATTTCACATCAGAAAGCCTGCATGTGTAACATTCTTGAAGTTCTTCTAAGCTGCAGCAATTAAATAGATTGTTTAAAAAAAAAAAAAAAAAAAAAAAAAAAATATTCCTGTTAAAGGAATTCTATCGATTCACATATTTTCAAGTGACACAGGAATTGTTTGGGAAGTGTTGCTAAGTACTGGTGTATACATTTTAGTAGCAACCTCTTTGTTTACTGTTATCAAAATGCTTTCAAACTTTACTGACAAAACTGACTCTGAGCCATGAGGAGAGGGGAAATTCCCCTCACACTTGATCAGATAACTCTGTGTAACTGTGTGTGACAGAGAGAACAGCTGCAGCTTCTGTGTCCTGTTTCGGACTGAAGTGTCTGTAGAGAGCAGAGGAAATGTAACTAATTGTTACAGCTTTTCATACTGTTTTCAGAGTTTGTTTGATATTTGCTTTCTGTAGTCCGATATGCAACTCTGGCTGTGCATTGAAGTAGACACCCCTTCTGCAATTGATTTGTCCCAATATAGCTAATCCTACCCTCAGTAAATTACAGCTTTTGCCTCTGATATTTAACATGAAAGGTAGGAAAATGTTTACACAGCAACTTAGACATTATTTGTACATTGTCATTTTAGAACACTTGGGTATCGATAGTATTCCTTTAAGAAAGGACCTTTTCAAAGTAAACGGTCCTTTCGTCCCTCCTTCTAAGAATAAGTCAGATCCCTAGTCCTCTAAGGGCAGGAGATGGGCTCTCTACAAGTCACAGAAGCCTAAGGGCCTGTTCAGACTGCACACGTTTCCAGCTGCGTTTTGGAAACGCGTGCAGAAGGCCAACACGCACGACATCAGACAGTGCATAGAGTGCACTGTCTGATGTGCGGTCCGGGAACGCATGCTGCACGCAGATTTAGCAAAAACGCGCGGCTGTCCCATTCACTTTTCAGTGATGGGATCAGCCACGCAACGCATGCAAACGCGGATGGCGTGCGTTCGTACGCGTTGCGTTCCGCATGCGTGGCCGTCCGCGTTTGTAATGTGAACCGGCCCTAAGTCCAACTTCACTTTTACCAAGAAGTCAGATAAGCAATGACTCTAGTATTCCAGTGAGATGGAGAATTGCAAATTTCAAAACATGGCAACTACAGTGCACAAAATATTGGTTATTTAGGCTTCTTTCACAGTGGGACGTTACAGGCGCAGGTTAGAGCAGCTTGTAACGCAGCCCAGCTCACAGTAATGAAAAATCAATGGGCTGTTCACAGTGCCCACGTTGTGTTACACTCTAACGCTGGACGTTTAAAGATAGTGCATCATGCTGTGCGTTATACACGGTTTTAGCCGCATTAAACTGTTTGCATATGCTCAATAATGTGTTTTTTGTTTTTTCTTGCAGGAGAGGAGGGGAGAGTCCGCTGTTGTGGCCAGCCACATGACTAATTAATATGCACTGCAGTGTTAACTTCCTGGAGCGGCCGCTTATTGGCTGGCAGGACCACGTGATGCGGAGTTTTCCGATCACGTGCTCTCCACAGTCTTTTGCCGCATGCGCCGTTTTCGTCCGATAGTAAGCGTCAAAAAGTACGCATCACAGACCCATCAGGAGACGCATAACGTGGCTCTAAATAGCATCCAACTTCAAAGCTCACATGCGTTGCGTTGGGGGCACGTTATGTGACCTTAGCGTCGCATCTAACGCAACGTCTTAGTGGGAAAGAGCCTTTAAGGTGTTTTTTGTTGCAGGGATACAGAATAGAGTTCAGCCAGCCTCCTTTTAAGAGCTTTTGCATTACTCCCCGTTTGCAGGACCAAATAAAGTTTTCAGCCCTACAATCGAAAGTCCTTTCCCTGTTTAGAAAAAAAAAAAGGGTAATTCGAGAAGTACCGAAATGTCAGAGGACAGGGATTCTATTGCCCTGTGTTTTGTCTAGTAAAGGAGCTACAGGGAAATTATCAGTTCATACTAAATTTAAAGAGTCTAAACCAGAAGGTAAAATACAGAAAATTCAGGATGGATTTGATCTATTATTCATCTCTTACAGAAGGACGATTTCCTAGCCTTTCTAGACTGAAAAGATGCGTATCTTCAATTACCGATACATCTGTCTTCTCAATAATACTTAAGGTTTGCCATCCAGATGGAGGAAGAGGTAAGAATGTATCAGTTTAATGCTTTGCCCTTCGGATTATCCTCAGCTCCAGGGTTGTTTATGAAGGTAATGTCTGGGGTTCTAGCTACACTTAGACAGAGAAAGGTTAACATTTTGGGTTACCTTGATTTTCTGTTTTGGGGGACATCTCCCAATTCGGTAAGAGATCAGATTGTTACGACAATAGTCTTACTACAAGATCTAGGTTGGATCATTAATTGGGAGAAATCTTCCTTAATTAAATCCTACACAGATTATACATTTGTTTGGGCTATTTCATTAGCATATCAGACACAGGGGGAGCAATTCAATTCTATCATGGCTCATTCCACAAGAGGAATTTCGACTTCTTGGGCAGAGAGGGCAGGGGCCTCTATAGATCAGATTTGCAGAGCTGCGACCTGGTCAAGTCACAATAAGTTTGTAAAGCACTATCGCCTTAATGTATCTGTCTCTGCAGGTTTATCCTTCAGAAGGAAAGTTTTGCAAGCTGTGGTCCCACCCTAAGGTTTTAACTCTTGTATATCGTCTCATCCAGGGGTGCTGTCCGAAATGACGTTCTGGGAAAGACCACTTTACTTACGGTAAAGTCTTTTCCAGTAGTCATGAGGACAGCACCCCTGCAACCCGCCCTTATTTGGGTAGGAAAGAGAAATAAGTTTGTGTAAGCATCATTAAATGTCTGTGTCATCTTTTTATTAACTGAGGTACTGTGGCAGGTGTAGTATCTTATATGTGGCTGCCTATTGCTTATGCAAATTCTTCTTTTAACAGTTTCCTGTCCACAGTGGGGAGGGAGACAAGTCTCATCCAGGGGTGCTGTCCTCATGACTACTGGAAAAGACTTTACCGTAAGTAAAGTGGTCTTTTCTTGATTTTTATGATAAGTAGCAACTCTAGCGATTTACAATTCAGCCGTGCATTGGAAAAAAGCCCTTACTCTGCTCCTGCACAAGTCCCGGTGGCGTTAATTACTATTCCCTCTCCAGGTCAACATGGGTGGTAGGGAATGATGTAATTCGGCTTCCAGCAGTCGCCGACGGCCGAATTAGTGTTCTGAGGGCACCGAAGTTATTCAGTGCGCTGCTATAGCCGTAATTCCTATTACGGCCTATGGTGGTGCTGGCTGCGTCCAAATCTCCTGCGCTGTTTTAACAGCGCTTGCTTTGGTGATGTATGACCAGATCTCACAATACTAGCAGTGCAATGAGGTGTTGAATTGGCTTACTAGAGCATTAACATTCTGCAAGTTTGCCTTTTTTTTTCCCACTTAAATCACAGTTATTATTATTATTATTTTTTATTTATATAGCGCCAACATCTTCCGTAGCGCTGTACATCGTACAAACAAATAATGGGGAACAAATATACATAAGAAATACAAGACACTGTACAGTCATGACATTGAATAGAATAAATACAGATACATACATAGTTGATATGTAGTTGGTACATATACATATGTTAAAATTACAGCAGTATGAGAAACACTAGGAGGAGGTCCCTGCCCTTGCGAGCTTACAATCTAGAGGGTAGTGGGGAGGAAACAAAGGGGAAGGAAACACCAGGATTAGTGGGTGAGCCAGTGTGCCTTCAGTGCTGCCTATAGCAAATTATAGGCTTGTCTGAACAGGTGTGTTTTCAGAGTACGTTTGAAGGTTTCCAGACTCGTGGCATGACGAACCGGCTGAGGGAGAGAGTTCCAAAGGAGAGGGACCGCCCGTGAGAAGTCTTGGATGCGAGAGTGAGAGGAGGTGACTAGGCTGGAGGACAAAAGGGTCTCCTGTGAGGAACGGAGGGTCCGAGCGGGGAGGTATCTGGAGATTAAAGAGGAAATGTATGGAGGCGACAGCTTGTGTAGAGCTTTGTATGCAAGTGTGAGAAGTTTAAACTGGATTCTTTGGGCAACTGGTAACCAATGGAGGGATTGCCAGAGAGGGGCTGCCTCAGAGGATCTAGAAGAGAGGTGGATGAGACGGGCCGCAGAGTTTAGTAGGGATTGGTAGTTTAGTAGTTCACATAGATAACCTCAGAATTTCATCAGCATTTTTTGATTCATAAAAGCAGAATCCTAATTTATTCATTATTTACTTTATTCATTTGAAACCTTGAACATTCTGTACATTTAACTGAGGTTGGTTACCGTAAGATGTTTGATGTGTAAGTATAAAATTACAGTAAATGTCAGATTCAAAACACACAAATTTGGTTGCTTAATATCTATGCGTGAGCTTTATATATTTTATATTCTAAAAATGTATTTAAAATGTTATTTATTTGATGGTTATCAGAACTGAGAGAATTTCCACGTTCTGTTCTGCAGGCTGAGCAATGCCGAAAGCTGTCCACGGCTTTACAGAATCAGAACCCAGAACATCTGCTCCCTGTGCTCATCCAAGCTGCTCAGTTGTGTCGTGAGAAGCAACACACAAAAGCAATAGAACTACTACAGGTACTACTGCTGATTTTATATACAATAATGTAATAAAAGTATTACAAGGAAATGCATTTGGAACAGATTTTTTTTTTTAAGTCTCTAAACTCTTTCATATGCTAAAAGAGTAACTTTGAGGAAAATATAAAATTATTACCTGTTGTATTTGCATATGAGCAATGGTAAATTAAGACCTTGGCCTCAATTAACTAAGCTTATCTCCTGTTTCTAGAGTTTTCACCATGGTGATGAGGCATGTCGTATTAAGGAAACATTTTACCTCAGGCAAACCTAAAGTTAACTCTTCTGTCTTTAAGTTAAGGTGAAATCTCTAAAGTTAACTCAGAATTCTCAAGTTAAAGACAGGCTGTTAATTGACTAAATGTAAAAATAACTACAGAGGTGGTAACTTAAGGACTGAAGAGATAAGATAACTCTCTCACTGTGAAAACGTTGGCCCGTTGGCCTCAATTCACTAAGATCATGCTGGAGATAAGGCAAAAGAAAACTTACCACCACACATCGATCTTGCCTTATTAAGAAATAGAGATATGGTTTCACAGTGAGAGTTATTTTTACATTTAGTCAATTAACAGCTTGTCTAACTTTAGAATTCTGGAGTTATTTTAAGGATTGAAGAGTTAACTTTAGAGATCTCACCTTAACTTAAAGACAGAAGAGTTAACTTTAGGTTTGCCTGAGGTAAAATGTTTCCTGAATACTACATGCATCATCACCATGGTGATAACTCTAGAAACGTTATTAAAGACAGGAGATAAGCTTAGTGAATTGAGGCCATTGTTGCTTTTCTATCAGCTCTTGTGTTTTTCCTGCCGAATTTGCTTAGAAAACGAACTTGAGTTATGAAAATGATAAATTAAAATTAACAATAGCTCGCTGTGAATTTACTTCCATTGGAGGCAGTTGCCAGAAGAACTGCAAAGTTCTGCCATTGCATTGCATTGTTTATTGGGTATTAACTGGTTGCACTCACAGCTAGGACTCTATTTTTACTGTAATTTTAATGCAAATGAATGGGAGCGATTTTTAAAAGCGTCCAGAAAGCGCTGATCAATCGCAAATGCAGAAAAGCGCTTATACTGTGTCTGAGCCCTTAGACTTTCTGCTAGTAATGTGTATTCAGGCTAGAATGATAAGCTCTTCACTGTTAAAATGATTTACTTTACCAAGACTGTGGTATTTTGGGTTTCACAAGTTATCTGTATATTAACACAGGGTGCATCGTCTCAAAAAAGGAAAAACTGGATACCTTGGCATGTATTAACCATAATTGCATATAATTAGTAACTAGTGACCTAAGCCCGTTTAAAAACAGGCTTTAGGTCTGTCACCACCGCGCACGCACATCCGCCCGCCTGCTCGGCCGGCCTGTCCTGCGTCCTGTCCCAAAGG
Source organism: Hyperolius riggenbachi (assembly GCF_040937935.1). Taxonomy (NCBI): domain Eukaryota; kingdom Metazoa; phylum Chordata; class Amphibia; order Anura; family Hyperoliidae; genus Hyperolius; species Hyperolius riggenbachi. The sequence goes on from NC_090646.1 coordinate 367,146,972, forward strand.
CAGTCAGTGCAGGACATGCGCAGTAGCGCAAAAGCACTGACACAGGTACAGGATGCAGGGACACTTGTATATTAGGTAGGATTTTTTTGGATCTGCCAACATTTACATTTCTCTGTACCTGTATAAAATTAATTTTAGATAAGTGGGGTTTATAGCGCTAGTTTGTTCAGCTTTAAAGTCCAAGTACCCCCTTTGGTGTGCAGGTACCATGTGTTTGAGGACTTAGGTGCTAGAAAGAGCAGCTTTTGTCTGGTTCTAACCTAATTTGGTATTCAATGTGCCAATTTACATTCTGTAATTTTAGAAATTAAAATGAAAAAGGGGATGCAGATGTAGCAACAGGATATGATAATGAAATGCTGTAGGTGTAGGCTTTACATTTTGTTGTTTGGTTTTAAGCTCCGTATACACGCTTGATTACTGTCGTTATAAAATGTTTGATCCCTGAAAGTTTGCAGTGAACAAACCATGTTGATGCACGTTTGAATTCAACAATGGTACGCCAATGGTCTACTGGTCTAAACTGAAGTAATGCTGAGTAACCAATCTGACAGGATGGATAATTGCTTTCTTTTACCGTTGCTGAAACACTTTTGAGCGGTTCACAGCCGATACATTGTTCCTTGCTTGTTTTGGGCGATGGAGGTTGAGCGTTGGTACGGAGCTTATGAAAGTTTCTACAATGGGGAACATGCTTATGTTTACCAAAAATGTCTAATGAATCTCATCACATAACTTATTGCAATTGTCCTGAGGTGTAATGGTCTCCTCCTTTTATTCTCCACAGGAATTTGCTGACCAGCATCCTGAACATGCATCCCAAATCAAGCTAACAATGGCACAGTTGAAACTTGCCCAAGGTTCGTTATTGTTTTATGATCTTTTTGTATCTTCATCTTTGTTTTCCTGGTCAAGTTAATGATGTTTCTCTATAGGGAATGTCACCAAGGCATGCATGATTATGAAAACTATTAAAGAGCTTGAACATAAGCCTGGAATGGTAAGCTTAAATAATGTACCTCATTACAGTTTGATACTTGCTCTCCTACAACTTTAATTACCGGTAGTTGGTTTTTTTGGTTTTTGCCATCGATAATTCATGAAAATCAGAAAGTGAAATCCGCAAATGTTACTATATAGAAAGTGTTAAATGGGGAGTGGTATGTTAAGAATTCTGGCAGACTTAGGATCTACTGTATGGGCTGTAGCCACTAAAATGTCTCCTTACTTGTCATGACTCTTTTCTTGCTATATGTCTGAATATGGCTTTATCCTAAACGGGTTTTGTTTTTGTTACTTTGTGCAGGTCTCTGCCCTGGTTACAATGCACAGTCACGATGAGGACATTGACAGTGCCATAGAGGTCTTCAATCAGGCTATCAATTCATATCAAGAAAATCAAGTAAGTGATTTATTCAATAATGAATCATCACTTTTTGCTATGGAGAATCACAGTACAAAATTCACAGTATTTAGTACCCTAAAGAAGATGCAGAAATGTAGAAATCAGTAAAAGGTGAAGTGCCATAATCAACCATTCTGTTTTGACGTTTACTTTTGCTTCGCTAGTTTTTAACAGGTTTGACTAGTGAAAAATGTGTGTGTGTGTGTGTGTGTGTGTGTGTGTGACCAGCACAGGCACTCAACGGTACATTGACAGAGCTCTATGGGAAGGGGATGTGGCCTGCTAAATATGTAATACAAGCCGGATCCACGATACCAGGCTGAAAACACTGCAGACTGTAACTTTGCCTACCAGCACATCCCTACAACAGGTTTCCTGGCCCTACAATTCCAGACTTCTGCCTGCTTTTCAGTGCTGCCAGGATGCTAGCGCTTTACCAGCAGCAGCCATATATCCAGCAGTGAGGGAAGGAGGGCAGCGTCCTGATATCTCTTCTCTCCTGAGCTCCTCCTGTGGTCTTTAACTGTATGTAAAGAAAGAGGGAAGACTCTGCAGTTTTCTTCCGTCTTATGGTGCCCATAAATGGTACAATAAAAGCATTCGCTTTTCATGTTTGTTCGACCAAAACGATTAAATTGAAAATAATCCATTTTGTTGATAAATAAAAACGAATGATTCTGTCCAATAAAAATGCGATTTAACATGTTGGAAACCTTTTTATATTCGATCTAACAGAATAATCTATATATTATCTATTGGAAAAAATGAAAAAATTGTACCATGTATGGGCACCATTAGTACTGCTAGCTCTTGTGCAGTGTGCAGGCAGCAGTATCTCCTCAATTAGATGATGCATTGTGCATCTTAACCACAAGGTGGTGCTTAAGGCACGTCTAAGGGTCCATTCACGCTAGGAAGCTTTCAGAGCGATTTTCCCCAGAGCTTTCAATGGCTTGTGAATTGCTAGTGCTTTGAAAAGCACTAGTGTATTGTTTGGAATATGGCAGTGGTCTCACTGCGGCTATCACCAGCGAAAATCGGATATGCATTCAGTGATTATTCAGAGAATTTGGCGTCATCGTGGTTCAAATTTTAAAAAATCGTGATTTCTCAAAAATTGCATTCGCATTCAGTTAAAAAAAAAAAATCACTCTGCAAAACTCTAATGATTTTGCTATCTGTCAGGAACCGGCCCGCGGCACGCCTGCGTATACAGTTCCCGACTGCGGGTTTGACCAGATCAAGCGGGGAGCAGCCTTATTTGAGCTAAAACAAGGCTGGGACCCCTCAGAACACCTCTCACTGCCACCACTAGCTGTTCGCTAGACATTTCCACTCTGCTGTCGAGTCCTCAGCGCGCACTCTGTGCTTTCGTATTCGGGTCAGCTTTGCGCTTAGGCCGAATACGGGAACGCCACGCACCCACACACACAGTTGCAATCTTACACTGTAGTGAAGCAAAAACCCACTAACAGTCGTTCCGAACGATACTGTTAGCCACTCTGCTGTCGCTACTAGCACTGGCGTTTTTCGTACGTTGGGTCAGCTGCGCGCTTTAGGCCAACGTATGACAAACGCCCCTACACACAATGCAATTACAATTTCATATGGTAGTGTTACTCAAGCATACAATTAGGCATGGACTATACACAGTTGCACTTCAATCTCTTCTAGGCTATGAGTCTTAGTTTAGCACAGCAGAAGTCAAGTTTATTAAATAACGATTTAATATTCCATAAAAACGTGGAACGCAAAACAGATTTATTTACAAAAGATTACAACAAATAAAATAAAAAGTTACAAAGATAAAAGTTACAAAAATAAGAGGTTACAAGGATACACACCAAGCAATTTGCTTACCAAAATACAGGAATCCAGATAGAAGAACCTTGTACTTTTGTGGACGGACACAATTCTGGTTAGACCAGGAGTCCACTAGCTTGGGCCAGGAGACCAGCTGCCGATACCGTCAGGAGGGGACTGATTTGAGGTAGCTGTCCCCTGGTTTTTATAATGAAATATTCGCCTCGAGGCTGTAAGCCTGTGTGGACGGGGGGGGGGGGGGGGGGGGGGGGGCTAGATTTAATTACATCCTCAGTCATAATTGGATTTCCAGCTGATCAAAGATAAGGATATAGTTTGCACCTCCACCAATAATTTAATTTCCACAGGTAGAAAATGGTATCAAAAGGACTTCACCCCTTCAATAATTTCCAGTAGGCTGTCAAATACATTTCAAACATTCAGGTGTCAGCTTCCCACCTGCCCCCAAGACTCTAACAGGCTTGCCTTGTATAATGGGACAATGGTTGACATCAGACTCAAAAGCCATGCCGACCAGCCTATTCTTCCTCAATTGGCAGCTAATTAGCAGTAGACACAGTTTCCCCTGCTGGACAATGGGGCAGAGGTAATGGACATCTACATACAGAATTACATTAGACTTCAGTTTACTCTGGCCAGGTGACCAATTACTCCCAAGCACAATACACATCTGAGGTTTTACCCAGTAGACAGAAACAGGACAGAAATATGTTCTGTTATTATCCTTAACAGCATCAGCACCCCAATATATCACCACACTATCGTTTTGTGATCCCAAGTGTGAACGGGCCCTTAGTGGCATATGCTTAAAAACTGCACTCATACAATATATCAGGGCTGTGTAGTAGGAGTTGGAGCAATTTTGGGTACCCGGAGTCAGAGTTGTCGTCTGAGTCGGTGATTTCATAAACTGAGGAGTCAGTCGGATGATTTTTGTACAAAATCCATAGCCCTGGTAAGTATTAGACTAAGGAGTTGGAGTCGGAGCCGTTTTGGGTACATGGAGTTGGGAGTCGGTGGTTTCATAAACTGAGGAGTCGGAAGATTTTTGTACCGACTCCACAGCTCTGCAATATATCACGTTTCAGTGATAGTCAGTAGTCTTTAGCATTTTATGCATGTCAATGGATCTAGGAGGCATTTTTACTCCATTACACAGTGCATTTATTGCTCAGAATATATAATGGCTACGATATGCATGGATACACCTACCGGTATGTCTCAGACAAACTGGTCTGAGACACACCTACCGGTATGTCTCAGACCAGTTTGTCTGGTAGGGTTTGTTTGTGTTTAGCCTTGTGTGTTAATCTGTCACACCCTGCAAAACCTAACAGTATGACAAAACTAATGTGAATGATCCATTTATTTTCATTTCAGTTCTATTCACATCAATTTGGTTAGTCATTTATAAAGGTTTTATGCTCGCATATGCATTCTTTAGATTTTTGATAGAATTGAAATGATTTACCATTTTTTAGGTTTTCATGTTTGCATCCCATTGGAAAGGTGTTTTTTTTTTTTTTTTTTTTTTTGGGGGGGTTTTTTTTTTTTTTTTTTTTTTTTTTTTTTGCCATACAGACTGTTCCAGGAGATTGCAAATCAGTGGTAACCCTTGCACTTAAAACTTTCACTTGCAGCAGCACACAACTGCAAACTGGCAATTAAAATGCAGGCAGCATGGTGGTGTAGTGGATATCCCTCTCCCCTTGCAGTGCTGGGTCCCTGGTTTAAACTCCAGACAGGGCACTATCTTCAGAGTTTGTATGTTCTCCATGTGTCTGTGTAGGATACCTTCACACACTCCAGTTTCCTCCCACATCTCCCTTCTCCCCCCCCCCCCCCCCCCCCCTCTTTAAAAAAAAAAAAAAAAAAAAAAAAAGCCCTGCAGCTAAATTAATTGGCTTCCCTCTAAATTGTCCCTAGATTATGATGGGCATATGATATAGAGTGTGAGCTCCTTTTGAGGGGAATTTACTGTAGGGCTGTGGAGTCGGTACAAAAATAATCTGACTCCAATCCCTCAGTTTATGAAACCTCCAACTCCAGTTACCCAAAATGGGTCTGACTTTGACTCCAACTCCTTAGTCTAATACTTACCAGGGCTGTAGATTTGGTACAAAAATCGTGTAACTCCTCAGATTATAGAACCTCCAACTCCGACACCATGTACCCAATATCTCTCTCTCTCTCTCTCTCTCTCTCTCTCGTAGCGATTTCCACGTACTGCACATGTGCAGAACGCTCTTAGCTACGGGAGTGCGATCAGGTTGAGCACGGCTCAGGGCCGCGCATGTGCAGTAGCTACTGGCAGGTGGCCGGAGGGGATCAGGAGGACGTTGTGGTCACAGTACGAGTACAGAGGGCTAGAAGGAGCCCCAGGTAAGTTTAAAACCCTTTTTATTTCCCCTTGAAGAGAAGCCGAGGTGGGTTTGAAGAATATTATCTGCATACAGAGGCTGGATCTGCCTATACAGCCCAGCCTCTGTTGCTATCCCAAACCCCCCTAAGGTCCCCCTGCACTTTGCAATCCCTCATTAATCACAGCCACGCTGCTGACAAACAGCTTGTCAGAGCTGGCTGTGTTTATCTCTATAGTGTCAGTCTGCTGCTCTCCCCGCCTCCTGCAGAACTCCAGTCCCCGCCTGCATCCCTTCCCTCCCTGCTGATTGGAGGGAAGGGACGGGGGCAGGGACCGGAGCTATGCAGGAGGCGGGGGAGCAGCTGAGACTGACACTACAGATGTAAACACAGCCTCACAGCACGGCTGTAATTTATGAGGGATTGCAGAGTGCAGGGGGACCTTAGGGGGGTTTGGGATAGCAACAGAGGCTGGGCTGTATAGGCAGATCCAGCCTCTGTATGCAGATAACATTCTTTAAACACACCTCGGGTTCTCTTTAAGCTTCCCTTTTAACCTCTAAATAATAATTATTAAAAAAAACACACATATATGCATCCAACCACCCATTTAAGGAGCTATTGCTTTCTTACACCAGGGTATTTATTGCTTCTTGTGAAACTATTGTGTATTTTTTTTTTCATTAGTGTAACGTCACACCAGACATAAAAGTGGTTTCTGCATCGAATTCTACAAATAGACAAGTCAATGAGCCCATGCTAGCTATAGGGTCTGTTCAGACTTCTCTGTTTTATTTCTCAGCAGAATCAAAATGCAAACTTGGAATCTGCAAGACTTTTCTGGACACCGCAGAAGTTGCGGATGCCTACCGAGACATTGAAAGCCTATTGGGACAGACCGTGTCTGTTCTCACTAGACCTTTTTCCTATCCATACTTATGTCTTCTCACCTGTCTCCTGTCTTGTAACCTTCCTCTGCATGGCACCCGTCACCCCCCCCCCCCCCCTCCCCTCGGCAACTGCCCATTGGATTGAAATTAACCAACCGTGATCTTCCATTCCAGATTTTCTTAGTTTATCTTAGTTTTATACATCCTGTTTTGGGAGCCCATGAACTTCAAGTAATGAAGCAACTCCTGACTATTTAGCTGGGTTGTTGTAATTCACGTGTTGTCAGCAATCAGACATAATGCACAAACTTAATATTAATTTTCTTCTGTATTTGCAGCCGAATTCTCCAGCTCATCTGTCATTAATTAGAGAAGCTGCTAATTTCAAATTAAAACATGGAAGGAAGAAGGAGGCAATCAGTGATCTCGAGCAGTTATGGAAGTAAGTTTTTGTTCTACCTTGCAATGTATGTGGGCTACGCATACTTGATGTTTTTGCATTTGATTTACATTTGTATGTCTTGTTTGAAAGTAGACCTGTGTGTGTTTTGCATGTATAGGTCCTAAAGGCTCTGATGGTCAGTGATTACATTCCTTACCTGCTATAAACCTCTTGGCCTATCCCCCTTCTGTCTAAGCTGCCAGGAAGCATTTGATGCAAAATGACTGTTCAGCCCTGTCCACTCTTTATACATGGTGCACTACTGGCCCACCCCTTCGCCTTATGTGATTTCCACCAGCCTAGGCATGGCAGAATTGCCTGGAGATAAACGTGCATAGGGGGATCATGCCAGGCAGCATATGGTGGTGGTCACATGATGCCCCTGGAGGAGGGGTAACCTTACTGCTTATTTTAGAGGGTTCAAAGCTACATGATACAACTGATAGCATGGACTGACAGTAAAATACTGAATACTGAGCCTAATGGCTAAGTGATTAGCATTTCTGCTTTATAATTCTGAACACCTTTATATTTGCATAGCTTTATCTGTATTAAATCTCTCATTGGATTACAGGCAGAATCCCAAGGACATCCATACTTTGGCTCAACTCATCTCTGCATACTCACTTGTGGACGCTAATAAAGCAAAAATGTATCCTTTTATGGTTTACTTTATTTACAGTATTTGTGTAGACTGTTGTGAATTTTGGTTTATATTTATCACACAACTTTACATGCTGTTATCCTTACATTAAGTTATTCAGCCTGAGTAAGCATTTGCCTTCTTCTGACACTATGCACTTGAAAGTGGATGTGGATGCCTTAGAAAATTCCGCTGGTGTAACATTTATTCGAAAAAAGCCTGCTAAAGCCCCTGGAGAGCAAGCCAAGGAGCAAGGGTAAGTTAGAGTGCTCAGTGACCCAGCTTGGGCAGCTATTGCCAGCCTTCAGTGCTATTAAGCATGGCATTGAAAAGAGCCGCTTAAAGGGTACATGATGCCAAAGCTATAATTACATTTTTATACTTACCCGCAGGGGTGAGCCTGGGGTGCCTGGCACCTGGGTGCAAGACTTTCTCTGGCGCCTATGGGAGTGATTCAATTAACCGCGCCCAACCACATAACCACACCCATGTCCTGCCTAATCACACCCACACCTTCCACCTCTTTACGCATGCATGTGATACCCCATTCCTACCCCTCTTCCATGGGCTTGCTCCTGGCTGGCTTTGGCTTCCTGCGAGTCTGCTAGTCTCTGGACTGACTCAGGCTGAGAGGCTCTGCGAGTGCGACGCAGTCACACACTGCATATTTATGGCTGCCTGCGGCCACCCTACTCTCGCTTGCTGACGTCGGCTCCTCCCCCCTGCCAAGCCCAAGGTGGGCTGCCTGTATCTTTCCCGTTGCACCACGCAGCCTGCCAGTGTTGCCACCCTTTCACGTTATTTTTTTACTGACAAAAGATTATTTTTACTGACAAAATTTCCCCACTAAATGCACATAAGAGACAGCTTTTCCCCATGTAAATGCACATAACGAGACTGCTTTTCACCAGTAAATGCACATAATGACAAACAGCCAGTGTCCCCAGAATATATAGCCAGGGATAGGCAGGTGTATATGTGCCCAGCCTAGGTAGCCAGGGGGTTATGTGTGCCCAGCCTAGGTAGCCAGGGGGTTATGTGTGCCCAGCCTAGGTAGCCAGGGGGTTATGTGTGCCCAGCCTAGGTAGCCAGGGGGTTATGTGTGCCCAGCCTAGGTAGCCAGGGGGTTATGTGTGCCCAGCCTAGGTAGCCAGGGGGTTATGTGTGCCCAGCCTAGGTAGCCAGGGGGTTATGTGTGCCCAGCCTAGGTAGCCAGGGGGTTATGTGTGCCCAGCCTAGGTAGCCAGGGGGTTATGTGTGCCCAGCCTAGGTAGCCAGGGGGTTATGTGTGCCCAGCCTAGGTAGCCAGGGGGTTATGTGTGCCCAGCCTAGGTAGCCAGGGGGTTATGTGTGCCCAGCCTAGGTAGCCAGGGGGTTATGTGTGCCCAGCCTAGGTAGCCAGGGGGTTATGTGTGCCCAGCCTAGGTAGCCAGGGGGTTATGTGTGCCCAGCCTAGGTAGCCAGGGGGTTATGTGTGCCCAGCCTAGGTAGCCAGGGGGTTATGTGTGCCCAGCCTAGGGAGCCAGGGGGTTATGTGTGCCCAGCCTAGGGAGCCAGGGGGTTATGTGTGCCCAGCCTAGGGAGCCAGGGGGTTATGTGTGCCCAGCCTAGGTAGCCAGTGACAGGAGCGCTCCCCTCCCCTCTAGCTGCTGCCGCCGCCGCTCCACCCTCACCTTGCCGCAGCTTCAGACCTCAATCAGCGGGCGACCCGACCAGTAAGAGGGCGCTGGACGCACCCGCTCTATATGCGGAAGTGATGTCACTTCCGCATATCAGTGCGGCGTGCTAGGTCCTAGCGCCCGCCCGCCTGATCGAGGTCTGACGTGGCGGCGCCGGCGGGTAGAGGGAGCGAGCGAGCGAGCTTCGGCCACACAGGGGGAGAGCGGCGACCGGGCGGCGCCTCTCAGAGGCAGGCGCCTGGGTGCCTTGCACCCGCCCAGGCTCGGCCCTGCTTACCCGGGGCTTCTTCTAGCCCCTAGAAGTCTCTGTGTCCTTCGCCGCAGTTCCACAGTCACCAAGTCTTCAGTGGTCCCCTCTGTAGCGGCTGTCCGACTCAGCAGGGTATGCTGCTTTTGCGCAAGCGCGGGTGCATGCACTAGAGGTCATGCACAGGAACCGTGCACCTGAGTACAACATTTCCGGCCACTGAAGCATGACATTGTGCAGGTGCAGAAACCGCTGCTATGGAGGGGACCACAGAAGAAGCCCCAGGTAAGTAATGTAAATGTAATTATAGCAAAACATCAAAATGAATTTCCGCACACTCATGCAAATACTCATGCGAATCCATTTACAAAAATCATGCAGCAATCAATGCTGTCCCTACAGCCAAGTTAAAAGCTGGGGTTTTCGTTACAAGAATAAAGTCTCTTGCTTAGTCACATACACCGCGTAGAGGTAGCCCATTGTCATATGTGTTTTAAAACGTAATTATAGTTTTGGCCTTATGTATCCTTTAACCTCCTTGGCGGTAATCCCAGGCTGGGGTTGGGATGGAAAACCACAGCTCAGAGCAGTAATCCAGAACTCTGCTAGGGGTAGCCGCCCGAGGCTGTGTGCAGAGCAACGCGCGCAGCGGGCATTTTTGCATACCTCCCAGGGATCTCGACGTCGGCCGCCATTCTTCTTCCTCTGCTCCGAGGCTCTACTGCCTCCTGGTAAGATCGCTGGCTGTCGTAATGAAAGCCAGCAATCTCACTTGAGAGTTGCAGCTCCACCCGGAGGATGGAGGGAAAACTGCAGCACTGGAGCCAGGGAGGTGTGAGTGATTGTGGACCTGCTGCAGATCTCCCTGGCAGCATGTTTTTCCAGGTTTTAGGGTCTGAAAGGGTGCAAAAAATGACACTGCTTTTAGACCCTAAAATCCGGCAAGAATCAAATCGCCAAGGGGGTTAAGCAGTAATCCATATGATTGTAGTCAACTTTTTTTGCCTTCTGTTTATATAAGTCAGCTCATTTAACTGTGAATTTTGATTGGGTGCTGTTGGTAACTGTGTTTTGCATTTTTTCTATTATATTCACATTTTGTGATGGTTTATAAACTGATATGCTAACTAATCTATTTAAAAAAAATCACCTTTCACATTTTTGGTGCACCATAAGGGTACCTGATCATGAGGACCAAGAGAAGTATAGCTAGTATCAAGGTAGCAGGGTCAAAATAAGTTAGATGATGTTAGCATTATTCTTTTAATTTGTATTTGGCTTTGTGTAGGTTCAGGTTAGTCTGAATAGATCTAAACATTGTACAGCAATCCTAGGGCAAAAGTGCTTGCAACTGAAACTTGCTTTCCTTTCCTCAGAATTGAGAGTTTAAAACTTGGCAAAAAATATATATAAATAACAGTTTTTTTTGTTTTTTTTTTATATTATTTTTCTCTTACATATGCAGTCAAGAGGAACTCAAGAAAAAGAAGAAAAAAAAGAAAGGTATTTATGAATCAAATAATGTAAAAGGATCTACTGTTAATGTTTATGTAGCTTTTGAACCGCCTGTATCTGCATATGTGCCATACTGTAAAAATGGTTGACTCAAGTATGAACCGGAGGGGACTTCCCTTCTGCTGGTGCTATCACCATACTGCTTCCTCTGCCAATCTCGCTTTGGTCCCCAAGCTGATCTAGTTTGTATCCCTTAGCATCGTGCATGCTCCTAAGACCATTCCAACACACATACACAGCATAAAGTGCTGAAAGATACCCAATGCAGTAAAACCATTTTATCCATCACTGGCACAGCTAATAACATCAAAATTCTTAAGGCCCATACCCACCTTGTGATTTTGATTCTTCAGACGATTGTTTTTTTTTTTTGTTTTTTGGTTTTTTGGGGTTTTTTTAGCGAACGTTTCCACGATCTCGCAATGAGGCTACAGGCATGCGATTAGGTAAACAACACTTTGCAACATGCTGTGATAAGGACCATCATGGCAGATTGCATCTGTAAAATCCTTGATGATTCCCATGCAAAGTGCTGCGATCGTTTGAACTCTCGTTTGCACCCATCATGTGTTTCCTCGTCCTGATTCCTGTAACTTCATTTGTCGGGAAGTGTTGCTTTGAGGTTCTACAATTCATCAGCAGGTTTACACAGCTCCTGTTCCCAGTGGGAATCTAAACATACTATATAAGAATGAGTTGAATTGCTCCTTCAGAAGCCTTACCATCCCCATGTATTAACAGACTGATACACAAAGGAGGTTATGAAAAAAAATAAGATGCTTACCTTAGTTGAAAGCCTCTGCATAGTTCAGAGGCTGCATAAATCCTCCTATGGCCCACCGCTCCATTTCAGGGTCTTTCAACTGCCCAGGGCCTCAAAAATAAAGGAAAATAACATAGTGCAGTATTTTGCAACTCAAAATACAGCCCAGTCCGTGGCATTTGGCACCAGCGGGGATCGCCTGAAGCCGGACACGTGCTTGCCGGTTGCTTGAGCCGAAAGAGCACAAACACTGCTCCCCCCAATACTCACCAAGCTTTCAGCTAGGTGTTGTAGTCTCCCTGCAGCTCCTGGCGGCTTTCCAGCGTCTTCCGTGCATGTGAGCCGATGTGTCACCCGACCTCTGCATTTGTTCAGGTGAGACACCGGCTTCCGTGCACGGTGCTGTAAAGCCGTTAGGAGCTGCAGGGAAGACTACAACACATCCCTGAAGGCTCGGTAACTATCCAAACGAAGAAGAAGAAAAAAGTCCACGTTATCTATCAGATTAAAACAAAAGTGAGAGCTCTAAGATAGAGGAAACAATATGTGTACTGTCCTACCCAGGACAGGTCTCACCTGAATGCAATGCGGCTGGGGAGACCTGTCCTGGGTAGGATAGTACACATATCGTTTCTTCTATCTCCGAGTGCCCTCTTGTTTTTAATCTCATTTTAGTGGATCTAATAGAGCTGCCTACATTGGATTGCCTGATCGCGCCTTGGCAGTAAACCCTTATACCACACTACTCACGTCATCCATCAGGCATGCTGGTTAGTTGAGACTTCCAGTTGCTTGACTTCCGGGTAATGAGGACTCTGCTGTACTGCACTGTTATCATTTTCCCTTTTTTTTTTTTTTTTGTTATGCACTGAGAATATTCAAGGGGAGTCAATTGGACTGTTCAAAAGTGAATCTGACACGTCATTGTGGATAAGTGACTTTCACATACTGTTTTGAGTGCCAACACCATTTTTTTTTTTTTATCACACCTGGTAATCTGCTTCATATTTTAGGCAAGCTACCAAAGAACTATGACCCCAAAGTAACTCCAGATCCAGAAAGATGGCTTCCAATGAGAGAACGTTCATACTACCGTGGTAAGAAGAAGGGGAAGAAGAAGGAACAGATTGGCAAAGGAACCCAAGGGGCCACTTCAGCTGCAGCTGCTGAACTGTAAGTAAATCTTATTTAAAGACCTGATGCAGTAGTACTAAGTATTGAACTGGAGTGTTTATATTTTACTACAGTGAAATTGTAAGACAACTCATAATTTATCAGACGCTGGCCCATCCAGTGTATTTCAGTGACTTATTCATATTATATACAATGTGATGTGGTAGCTTTTGAAATGCTCTGCAGGATCTATTTTTAATCGTTGGTCAGTGGTGCTATTCCCTGTAGTGAAACAGGTACGTGTGTGTTTTACCAAAACTTGGTGGCCTTGCGTTGTAGTATGGCCCATAAGCCACCTGTACTTATCATGTAAACACTGCTGTATAGTTGTCTGCAATAATGACTTTAAACTCTGGAGTAGTATATTATCTACAAAGTTTTTGAGTGTAAAGGTGGCCATACATTTGGCGACCGATCGACCATCCATTATTATTATTGGAATTGGATGAAAATTGGTGCCGCCAAGTACAGGGCCAATCGACAATGCGATGCCTAGTTCATTGCTAGATGTGTGGCTACCTTAAGTGTACTTATACCTGAGGTTTCTTAAAATTGCTTAAAGGGAACCTGAAGTGAGAGGATATGGTGGCTGGCATATTTATTTTCTTTTAAGCAATAATAGTTGCTTGGCATCCTACTGATCAGGTTGGCTGCAGTAGTGTCTGAATCATGCATTTAAAACAAGCATGTGGAAAATGCAGTCAGACTTGAGTCATAGCACTTGATATGCATGCTTGTTCAGAGTCAATGGCTTGAAGTGTTAGAGGATCAGCAGGACAGCCAGGCAATCTGCATTATTTATAAGGAAATATGTTGGCCTATATATCCCTCTCAGTTCTGGTGTGCTTGAATGTGAGGCTCTGATCAGTAATGCAGAATACTTGTATTACTAATGTTTCCATTACAAAAAATAACTTCCGTTGTCCGTGCTCTTGATATCCTGTTATCTGTGTATTCTAAAATGCTAATTTCATCTGCACAGGGATAAAGATAGAGGTAATCTTATTATTCGGGTGGAGGAGTGTCCCTACAGAGCTATACACACCATGGCTGGTACATAACCATATGCATTTCTCTTGGATAGGCAAAACAATATATACAGCTCAGAATCTTTCTCGATCAGAATGAGATTGAGCATGCTGGAAAATATCAATTCAAATACTGGCTCATTCCAGGTGTATGTCATTTTGATTCATTTTTGATGTATATCAAATCAGAAAAAATTGACTGGATGTAGAAGAAAGCTAGCATACATGCATATGCAATTTCTTTCAAATTATGATTCGTTTTACAATGTCAGAAATATTTATCTGATCACTCACTGAAGTGAAAATTGCATGGTGTATTCCAGGCTTTAGAGCAGAGGTCTCAAACTCAATTTACCTGGGGGCCGCAGGAGGCAAAGTCAGGATGAGGCTGGGCCGCATAAGGAATTTCACAATCGCGGCGCGTCGCCGCCTCTGCCCACCCCTCTCACTCTTCCTTCACAGAGAGGGGCGGGGAGAGGCGGCGATTGACGTCAGGAGGGGCAGAGCTGAAGCTGAAAGCTCTGCCCCTTCCAGGAAATGTCAGCGGATTGCCCCCCGGGCGATTTGGGGGCTCTGCAGCCCTCGTTTAGCGGCGGGGATGCGGCGGATTAATTGGGGGCACTGAAGTGAACTGTAAGGAAGCTTTTGCCAGCGAGGGCCACAAAATATTGTATCGAGGGCCGCAAATGGCCCGCGGGCCGCAAGTTTGAGACCCCTGCTTTAGAGTAAAGGTAGGCAATAATAATGCTGAGTTTTCAATGGATTAGATCCATAATAAAGGGAAGTTTAACGAAAAGGGAAGGAGAAAAAAATTTTCTAGCCGTTTCTCAGTCTGTGTCCAGTTGTTTTTGTTGATTGAATATTGATTGAGAAAGGCTGTTTTGTGAGACTGAGGATATAGTAGCACAAGATGTGTGGTTTGGGGGTGGGGGGGGATTGTGCATCTAGTTATCAGTATAAGCACACAGTAACCGCATATACTGTACTTTCTAGGGATGACAACATTGGGCTTTTGTCCAATATATTTCAGTTAATATCTAATACGATGCTGAGGACAACAGACCATACATTATTTGTGGTTGAGTACTCTTTTGTAGTATATTAGCTATGGATTACAGAAGTAAGACTAGGGCAATTCTATGTTGTACCTTACATTGCAGATAATTTGTCCTGTCTAATTCTCTTTATTTCCTCTCCTAGGGATGCAAGTAAAACAGCCAGCAGTCCACCAACATCTCCAAGACCCGGGGTGGCAACAGCTGGAGGCAGTTCAACAGTTAACAGCAATGTTATTCCCCCCAGGCAATCCAAGCCTGTGGGAGCTGCTGGCACAAAGAAAAAAACACAACAAAAGAAAAAGAAAGGAGGAAAAGGTGGCTGGTGATGGAGGATAACCTTCAAAATAACTGTTAAACAACTGCCACCAATTATTTATGTCTTACATGTGCTATTTAAGGCACATATTTTTATCACGCTAAATGGGTGGATCACCCTTTCAAATTCTATTTCTGTTTTGGAAAAGTCACTGGCGGTTACTTTATTTTTTTTCCCCTCCCCATTGGTATGCCTTCATTTTCCTCAGGTCTAATTTGATGTTCGAACCACCTTCCACTAGGAAGACTTTCCAGCTGTTTAAGGATGAGGTTTTAAATTTAATTATGCATTAAATAAATCATGGTTAAAGCCTGGAGCATTGTTTCTAAACTATCAATGAAAAAACTAATCAATGAAAAAATGGCATATATTCCATTAAGCAGCAGCAGGGACAGTTTTTTTTTTTTTTTTTTTTTTTTTTTTTTTTTTTTTTCTTTCTAAAATGTTGTGGTAAAGCCTGTTTCCAATGTATCTTTACATATAAAATTGTTTTGCAAAATTCTTATATTTTTGCAGTACAACAGAAACTTGTAGTTGCAGTGGCATACAGGCTCAAAGATCCTAATTGTCAACAGCAGGTTGCATCTTTTTATTCCCTCTGTCTGTCCATTGGCTGTCAGTAACTAGGGAGGCATGGCTACAGCAGGGATATCGCACTCTCGCATGACATATCTACCTAAAGCCACATTCACACACTAGATTTACAGATGTTCCCCATTGAGCGGTTTAATAACAGTGCAGGAGATTTGGGTACAGCCGGCGCCACCATAGACCGTAATAGGAATTACGGGTATAGTGGCCCACAGTGAGTAACTTTGGTGCTGTCAGAAGACTGAGCTGAAGCTACTTTTAAAACACTAATTCAGTCAGCAGCAATAGCTGGCAGCCAAATTACATCATTTTCCACCATCAACGTGGACCTGGGCGGTGAATAGTAATTGTCACCGCCGGGACTTGTGCAGAAGCAGGGTAAGCCGTATATTGGCTGTATCCTGCGCCCAAGTCTCCCGGCGGTGATTTCATAGGTACTCGTTCCCCATTGCCACTGGCAATGTCATTAGTTACCCATTATATTGGATCACTAATGATTATTTTTTTCTTTTTTTGTAGTCCTGGCAGCATGGCACCTCTTGTGCATTGTCCCCACTTCTCACCTCGCACAACATTCTCCTGACAAGTGTATCTGTACAATGATCAATCCCCAAATGTTCTAAGTTAGTTTTTTTTGGATTTTTTTTTTTTTTACAGAGAACGATCATTTAGAGTATGTATGTATATATATATATATATGTGTGTGTGTGTGTGTGTGTGTGTGTATGTATGTATGTATGTATGTATGTATGTATGTATGTATGTATGTATGTATGTATGTATGTATATATATGTATATATGTATATATATATATATATATATATATATATATATATATATATATATATATATATATATATATATATATATATATATATATATATATATATATATATATATAATATATGTATTTATGTAGGTAGCTCATCATTAAATAACTCTGTAGTTAGAGGGATATGAAGGCTGCCATATTAATTTCCTTTTAAGCCATTTCGGTGCCGCCATAGGCCATAATAGGAGTTGCGGCGCTCAGACAGTAATTCGGGTGCCATTAAGACTGAGCCCAAATTACTATAGAAACGTAATTGCGTATTTCGCAGGAGCAGGGTAAGCCCTTTATCGGCTTTACCCTGCGCCAAAATTTGCCGGTGGTTTAACCACTTTACCCCCCCCAGTGCTAAATTTCTCCGCCCCTCTGCGCACTGCTTCACCCCCAGGGACGGAGAAAGGCGCACTTGTTTGTTTACTGGCTGGGAGTGGGCGGGGACCTTGCGCGCACACTCCAGCCAGCCAGCACAGCAGGTGACTAATTGGATGTTAGGAACAAGCGTTCCTAAATCCAATTAGACGCGCCGATTGCGGACACAATGGAGACTGCTTCAAACAGAAGCAATCTCCATTGATAACAATTAAATGTAAACAAACGTGCAGCGCGCGCCCCCGCGACCCGCGCGTGCACACCCGCGCGTGCACACCCGCGCGTGCACACCCCCGCTCTGCAGTGCAATGATTGGTTATGGGGACCCCAGTCCCCAATAACCAATCATATCACAGAAAAAAATGAATCGAAGCAGCGCTGCAAGTTACAAATCGCGCTGGTGCTTCAGGGGTAAAACCCCTCCGTTGTGAAGTGGTTAATTATATGTACGCCTCATGCTAATCTTGTGGCTCCAATACTTTCAGCCACTGTCCCAGAGTGAGCATGATGAGCATGCTATGATTATAAAGTCTGCCCATATTAGCTGCATAAACCTCACTACCGAAAGAAGTACAGGTAAAATATATATATCACACTTTGCCAGTTTTGGCTTGACCTTAGATGTACATAGAAAATAAGAGGGACACTAATTGAGGTCTCTCTACTCTGGATCAGAGCTTATCAAATAGACACACTCTGTGCGCAGAGATTTGCATAAGATTAATAGTGCCCAAAATCTATGTATACTATTTGGTATGGATAACCAGTTACTGGATGGTAATGTGCTCCAAAGTGATTTGAAAGAAATGCAAGGGTCTTTGCTGTCTTCCCCCCCCCCCCCCCCCCCACACACACACACGTTAAAGTTTTGAGTGGGGTGTAGCTATCCTGCACATTCAATATAAATCACAATTCAGATGCACTAGTGTTAACCTTGCCAGCAATTGGAAATAGTACAGAGAGCACACTGTTTCCTTAAGCAGAGGCTGGTACACCTGTATACTTGTTCATCCAGCCTATCATGCTATCTTAGTAGAGGAAAACACCCCATAGGGGTTAACATAAACCTTCATAGAAGGTGGCTGGGTAAAAGGGATCACCCTGGGTGTCAGGAGTGACGTGTGGAGCATGATTCGTGACGTGTAACTCAACAGTTGTTTCACCTCATTACAAGAGGCGTCGTCAGGAGTCTGTGATACACATAAATATCTACACTATATACAAAATATTCCCCCCACCAACAGAGATTCCCCCAGCAACACCGCTCAAGGCAGAGCTGAATGCGAAATGGCCAGAAGGTTTAAATACCATCCTACCGTTACTGCCCCTTTATCCCCTTGTCCCTCCCCCCTCTAACCCCCCCCCTTCTTCCTCCCCCGCCTCTCTCCCCATGGTTATGAATGAAAAGCATTGTTGTTGCACATCTGCTAATTGATATATGCACCTCAATATTTGGGTGCACCGGTAACAAGTGGGCTATACCTGACTAGACACATGGACATGTGGAGGCATTCACACCCATGTATATACACCTATTCACAAGACAGATATACTGTGTACCGTCTCTAGCCCATGTACAAACTGCAGGGGTCGGATGAACCTATGTAAAATGGTTGTGTAAGGTGCCCAATATAGTGCCACGCGAGAGGGTGAGTGACTAACCCCTCCGCGTCTTGAGGCATTAAGATAAGCGATCAACAAGCTCAGAGGAGGCTAGATCCGCATTGTTTTTATTTATGTGCTGCCAAGACAACGGGTAATGCGCGTGTGGTTGCTATGGTAACGAATGGGCGGCGGTGACTCACGGAGCCGATTGGCCTATCAGCGCAGCAGAGTGGTGGGCGGATGTGACGTCGCCGGCTGGGACATCACAATCAGGAAGCGTCCCACCGCTCACCACTATACTATGTGAGGATGCAGAGGACGGGGCAGCATCTTCTCAATACAGGGGGAGAAAGAGGCATAGGGGCATACGAGGAGGAGTGATGTCACAAGAAGGCAGTAACGGTAGGATGGTATTTAAACCTTCTGGCCATTTCGCATTCAGCTCTGACTTGAGCGGTGTTGCTGGGGGAATCTCTGTTGGTGGGGGGAATATTTTGTATATAGTGTAGATATTTATGTGTATCACAGACTCCTGACGACGCCTCTTGTAATGAGATGAAACAACTGTTGAGTTACACGTCACCAATCATGCTCCACAGGTCACTCCTGACACCCAGGGTGATCCCTTTTACCCAGCCACCTTCTATGAAGGTTTATGTTAACCCCTATGGGGTGTTTTCCTCTACTAAGATAGCATGATAGGCTGGATGAACAAGTATACAGGTGTACCAGCCTCTGCTTAAAGTGAACCTCCGGACTAAAAATCGACTCAGCAGCACTGAAAAGGCTTGGTGTTTCTTTAACAGTTTCACAGCATCATAACTTTGTTTCTCTTATACAAGCCTCATTTTTAGCTGCACAGAAGAAAACTGCCCGGGCTTTTTCCCCCTGATGCTGTGCAAAGCATGATGGGATTTCTGATGTTGTTGTTCTCGTTCTGCTGTTTTGGTGCCATTTTTTGTTTGTTTACATTTTGAATTGGACATTTGAAGCCTAGTGTGTGCAGCTGGGAGGGGTGATCAGGACACAGGACAGTTGGAACTGTGTCTCATGCTCCGTCACCTCCTTTCAACCAAAAAGATGGCTGCCCCCATGAATCACAAACATTTGCCTGTTCTTTTAAAACAGGGTGGGTAAGAGATTATATTACCTATCTATTCTAATTAACATAACTAATGTAACTTGATGACAGTATGTTTGTTTAGGCTGAAGTTCCCCTTTAAGGAAACAGTGTGCTCTCTGTACTATTTCCAATTGCTGGCAAGGTTAACACTAGTGCATCTGAAATGTGATTTATATTGAATGTGCAGGATAGCTACACCCCACTCAAAACTATTACGTGTGTGTGTGTGGGGGGGGGGGGGGGATCAGCAAAGACCCTTGCATGTCTTTCAAATCACTTTGGAGCACATTACCACCCAGTAACTGGTTATCCATACCAAATAGTATACAGAGATTTTGGGCACTATTAATCTTATGCAAATCTCTGCGCACAGAGTGTGTCTATTTGATAAGCTCTGATCCAGAGTAGAGAGACCTCAATTAGTGTCCCTCTTATTTTCTATGTACATATTAGCTGCATGCTTTATTCAGGTGTGTGATTCAGACACATTTGCAGCCAAAATGATCAGCAGGAATGCTGCCTAGGCAATTTGCATTTTTTAAAGGGAACCTAAACTGAGGATATGGATTTTTCCTTTTAAAATAATACCAGTTGCCTGACTCTCCTGCTGATCCTGTGTCTCTAATACTTTTAGCCACAGCCCCTGAACAAGCATGCAGATCAGATGCACTGACTGAAGTCAGACTGGATTAGCTGCATGGTTGTTTCAGGTGTGTGCTTCAGCCACTACTGCAGCCAGAGAAATCGGCATGATAGACCAGCAACTGGTATTGTTGAAAAGGAAACAAACATCCATATCCCTCTCAAGTTAGGTTCCCTTTAAATGGAAAATAAATATGGCAGCCTCCATATCCCTCTCACTACAAGTTCCCATTAAGTGTTGAGAAGATGCAGGATGTTTGGTCATGAGGAAATTATCACCATTGATCACTGCACCTGCAAGTTTCTATCATTGTTAAAAAAAAATAAAAAAATGTTTCTGCACTAAAATTTTAAATGTATGTTGATTTACATTATATTTGCTTTTAGGCTAAGTTCACAGTGGGAGCTTAGTTACATTCCTTGAGAAAAACGGGAATGGAATAAAAACCATCGCACCACGTGATATGTGACTGCTGTGCCGAGGAAAAGTATGCTTCACTGCCAGTGTTAATATGCGCATTACGCAGTAACACTGTGTTGGGGCATTGTCTACCAGATGCACTCTAAACATCACATAGACTTATTATTGCAGTGTGACTTTCTGCATTAAAATGTCTCTGTTATGTACTTCAGCATCCCACTGTGAACTTAGCCTAACATACACAATGGCACTCAATTACTGTTTCCAGCTCTGCTAGTTGTATAGACATCCCTCCAGAAACCAACTATGAATGTCCACAAATAGATGACTTATAGAAACAGTTGGCAATGAAAGTTCCCCTGAACGGAGAGGGGATTAGATTGCTCTAAGGTGCTGTTTTGTGAATTTTGCTGTGACCTATGTCACAGCACCATCTTCTCAGTCCAGTGCCTCCAGGGTTCCTGCTCTAGTCAGCCGAAATCTTCGACAGACTAGAACGTCTAATATGGGCGTGGAGGAAATGACAGTTATCCTCCCTTGGAATGCCCAGGATTACGCCCCCACTTGTACTAACTTACTTTTAAGACCTGATTTAAAAAAAATCCCCACAGCATAACTCGCCTATTCTGGGTTCCCTTTGCTGTCTATTCTGCCATCTGTTTTTCCGCTTTGCTGCCATGTCCTCTCATATCTGTCAGCATTTTCACCGCCATAGTAGTAAAAATGCCGGCAGATATTAGAGGGGACGGTGGCGGAACGGGAGAGCTGACAGGGCGTAATAGACAGCGAAGGGAACCCAGAATAGGTGAGTTATGCTGTTAAGATTTATTTTTACAGGTCCTAAAAAGTACAAGAGTACTTTAAGTTTCATACAGACATATTTCTTTGCCAGCCATTATGATCAGTTGTCTTCCTGGAGCATGTAACAGTCATGTAAGCACTGCTCAGGTGAGCTGTATGTACTATTCTAGGGGGAAGATAATAGAGGGGATTTAGCTGCCGCAGCAGAAACAAAGCAGTCGGTCGGAAATAACCTGCCGTTAATTGCTACTTATTTGAGATTTAAAGGTGGTTGTATCATCCAAAAAATATATGTAAAGCCTTTTTTTCTAAAACAAGTCCCTATATATCTCCCAACTTTATTTTCTTTTTAACTGGTCTGGGTGCCTTTGCTTGAAGAGTTGAGTTGAATATCTGTATTTAAGTTTTACTTACCTGGTGCTTTTCCCAGCCCCTAGAGATCTGTGTGTCACTCACCGCAGGTCTGCTGTGGTTTAGTCGTCTGCCATGCCCTCTATAATGATCAGCGGCCAGGCCGGCGGCTTCTGCACATGTGCGGGATCAGCTTGTGATCGCACTCTAGAGCCTGGAAACATACTGCGGGAGCACAGAAGCTGCCAACCTGGCTGGGTCACTGATCATTACAGAGGGTATGGCAGACTACTGAACTACAGCGGACCTATGGTGAGGAACTCATAGACCTCTAGTTTCTTACTAGGCCCTAGAGTCTAGGGGCTGGGAAAAGTGCCAGGTAAGAAACGTTTTAAAACAGATATTCAACTCTTGTATCCTTTAACCACCCTGGCGTTCTATTAAGATCGCCAGGGCGGCTGCGGGAGGTTTTTTTTTAAATAAAAAAAAAACTATTTCATGCAGCCAACTGAAAGTGTGGCCCTTTAATGGACGAGCTCTGTAATGCTAACTATCCATAATGACTACAGCACCCCACTCGTCCTCGGGCTTCATAGTGATCAAGGGATTATCTTTCAATTTATGTATGGCCATACATTCCTTTGTTGACAGATTGAGTCTATCTGAGATATATAGAAGGTTGATCTTGGCCTATACCCTTTTCAAAAAACAAGTCAATAATTTGGCAAGAAGGCACAGTTGTACTCAATTTTGGTGAGATTTTGACAATGCAACATCCCTAGGGAGACTAAAAAAATATTTTAGCATAATTAGCCGAAAGAAACGTTGCGATTTGATAACCAGTTTGAGAGAATCAGGCCAGTGTGTACAACGACAAAATATTTTGTAAAGCGATTTTATCCCATAGGACCCAAAGTGCATAAGCTTGTCTCAGATCAGTACATAGTGGTGCATGCAGGGGAGAAAGTTACTGTGTGATCATAAATGCCAGACTAAACAGGTGGCTTTTCAGTTTTAACTTAAACATGTCCAGGGTTGGAGCGGTCCTTATTACATTTGGCAAGGCATTACACTGGGTAGAGGTGGCATGACAGAAAACTTTGGCTCCAAAGGTTTTTAATTGAACTCTGGGGGTGGTCAAGTTATTGGATCTTTTTGCTCTGAGGTTGTGGGAGGTGTGACACAGTTGCAACAAATCCTTCAGGTATCCTTGGCCTAGGTCGTGTGTCTGGCCATGAGCAGGTCATTGCAAATATGGACAAGGGCTGTTTCACAGCTGTGGTTCTTCTTGAAGCCAGATTGTAGGGGGTCAGAAGTGTTTGTTGAGAGCCTGCTTCAAGTTGGAGGTGTGCAGCCTTTTCAATAACTTTTCACAGAAAGGGGAGATTGGAAACAGGTCTGTAGTTGCTCAGAATATCCGGATCTAGGGCTGTTTTCTTGAGTTGTGGCCTGATGACTGCTTCTTTCAGACAGGTAGGAAACTTCCCTGCTTGCAAGGAACAGTTGACCATCTAGCGAAATGCTGGCCTGTAGGGGCAAATGACGGTCCATGTTTCGAAATTGACTGTTGTGCTGGAGTAAGCTGATGAGAGGAAATATTAAAGGGAACCGGAGACGAAGTACCCTCATGTATTTTACCATATATATCAGTGGGAACATTAGAGAAAACGCCTACCTTGCTTTCTGTTTCATTCTGCACTGCACAGCCTGCTTCTAATCAGCCCAGATAAAATCTCCGACTGAGCATTCAGTCTGGCTTTGCTCCGGAATATTTATAGCTCAGTCTGTGTTCTCTCATGTCTTCAAGTCCAAACCTGCCCCCTGTGCTCAGGAATCATTATAGCAAAGCCAGACCGAATGCTCAGTCGGGAATTTTATCAGGTCTGATAAGAAACAAGCTGTGCAGAATGAAACAGAAAGCAAGGTAGGTGTTTTCTCTAATGTTCCCACTGATCTATATGGTAAAATACATGAGGTTGCTTTGTCTCTGGTTCACTATGGAGGTGGGTTGTTCTGCAGTCTGGTTTGCCAGGGTTGTTTCAGTCCTTGGCAATCTTTTTATGTTTCCTCCTATGTGTTTCCATCTTGGCTGGAAAGTTGATCTGAAGAGGTCTCTTGCAAAGTATTTGGTAAAAATTCAAATGACCCTGGTTGGGAGTCAGGGTTTCCTGGTTTGCCTCCTGATCCCTTTGGAGGGGGGAGTCTGTGGTTAGGGGTGATAGGGATTTTTCTTAGGGTACGTAAATGCAGTGCTGTAGTTTTCTGCATCTCTCTGAAATGTATTTTTTCTTTGTTAGTTGACGTGTTATATCTCTTGTTCAAATTTGTCCAACTGAGGCGTGAAAGATATGGAGGCTGCCATATCAATTTCCTTTGAGCAATACCAGTTGCCTGGCTGTCCTGCTGATCCTCTATCACTAATACTTTCAGCCATAGACCCTCAACAAGCATGCAGCATATCAGGTGTTTCTGACATTATTGGCCGATCTGACAAGATTAGCTGCATGCTTGTTTCTGGTGTTATTTAGACACCACATCAGTAGGGATGCCAGACAACTGGTATTGTATAAAAGGAAAAAAATATGGCAGCCTCCATATTCTCGCTTCAGTTGTCCTTTAAGGTCAGAGATCTGTTGATCCAGTTTCAGTGGCTTTTTGTGTATCCTTTAGATTGTCAGCAACATAGCATAGAATGAAGCCCAATTGCAAATAAGTGCACATATGTAACAAGACAGTGTCTCGTTCGCTCTAATCCCCCTGAGAATCTGTCCCAGATGATAGTATTCATTCAATATGATGGCGTGGAGGTTAAAAAAACAACAACTTTGTTTTAGAGTGTCTCGATCCGTCTCTTTATGGTTTTGTCATCTGCCATATTCAAGAAAGAGGTCGCAGTGGAGACCAATGTCTCTGCTTCCATTTCTGCTGTCATAATGGTAGCTGGGTGCAACTTTCCAGGTGCTGAAGACACAATGGGCATGATGAGCTTTTTCACCTGTTCTCTGTTATCACCTTTTCTATGTTGCATGTTTAAGCTTCAAAAGAGCAAAAACATAATATAACTAGCTGACCTAAGCAGGTTTAAAACGGGCTCTAGGTCTTTCATCGCCGCCCGCACAACCATGCACGCGAGCACCCGCCCAACGTGCGCGCAACCGGCCGGCCGCCCTGCCTCCTGCCCTGTCCTGCGTCCTGTCCCAACGGCTGTGTTGGTGCAGGACATGCTCAAAAGCACTGACACAGGGACAGGATGCAGAGACAATTGTATTTTATACATAGAGATTAAGGTAAGAAAAGTAATATTGAAATGCAGTTAACCAGTCACAACTTGCTTTGAGTGATTATTTTGCTTGTAAATGTTCTGAAAGGTTATTTTTATCAATTAGGTGATGAATAAGTAATTTGAGAGGATTTATGAATAGAGCCCAATGTGTAGAGTGTATACCATCTTGTGCACATCATCTTAATCGCACTGGTGTGCTCTCTCCTCATCTACACATTGCAATTTGGGATGTTACTGTTGCCACTCTTGGCTAATTATTTATAACAATATAATTAGCGTGTGAGCTAACAGCAGCTCTGACAGCCCCTGCTGGCCTGTACAGGATTAGAGATAGTTGATGAAATGCTCATTTTTCTCAATTCATATGCAGCTTGGAATTGAGTTACTCAAATTTACGCCCTACCACTTTCGATTTACCTAATTTCTGATTTGCATACAGTTTGTATTAAACTTACATGCAAGCCAGCACGGCGGTGTAGTGGTTAGCCCTCTTGCCTTACAGCACTGAGTCCTTGGTTGGAATCATGCATGGAATTTGTATGTTCTCAGTGTCTGCATGGGTTTCCTCCCACATCCCAAAAACCTACACAAAAGTTAATTGGCTTCCCCCTAACGTGGCCCTAGAATATGATACATACCTAGACATATGACTATGGTAGGGACTAGATTGTGAGCTCTTCTGAGGGACAGTTAGGCCCCATTCACACTTGAGCCTTTTGCCGGCAATTTCAGCAGAACGCTCACGCTAGCGCTTTTTAAAGTGCTAGTGTAATAAAACCCTATAGGCCCGCTCTTACTTGGGCAATTTGCGCTAATTGCTGCAAATCACCCAAAATCGTGAAATGCAAATATGTAGTCTTCACCATTTTCAGGCATTTTCCCGGCGATCGTGTTTCAGTGCTATAGAAGCGCTAAACACGATCCCGGAGAAAACGTTGCACTGTCCAGTGATTTTTCTATGTGAAATCACGGAAGAATCACTCCTGCAAAACGCCGGCCAAAATCGCTGGTATTTTGCGCTTGTAAGTGTGAATGGGGCCGTAAGTGACAAGACGATATACTCTGTGCAGTGCAGAAGATGTTGGTGCTTTATAAATAATAATTAAAGTTAGTATTATTAGCACCTCTGTATGCAACTTGCACTGCTACAGATGTGCAATCATCAACCAGAAGTACCAATAAGGCTGGATTCATAGTGGTGTGCTGCATAAGGCACGCATTTAGGCCCCTTACACACCGAATGCATTGCGTTACAGCAGTGTTCAAAACATTGCAGCGAAAACAAAGTCCCAAAAAGTCATGTGGTACAATGCAAATTTCCCCTCTATATAGGCGCATGTGCTATGTCACCTCCAAATACGGATCTTTCGCTTTCACAAAAGGCACATAGGCAGTGTGATTAAAAGTCAGTTTTTTTTCAGGCAAACTTGCGTTTGTCATTTGTCCGTCATGATGTACATTGACGCGTAACACATGACACACTGGCTCATATGCAATTCACTTTTTCTCCGGAGTTTTCTCCAAGGTGATATTTTTAAACTTATCAATAAAATGCCTTTTAAACCACCAGCATGCAAGAAAATACTCAACATAATTTTGATAGCACTTTCACCTACTTTTTGGTACTTTTGTAGTTGAAAAGTGCTGGAAAGTTATTTAAAATTGAAGATGAAAAATTATCTCCTAGGAGAAAACTCAGGTCAAAAAATGAATTGCATATGGCCCCCTGTGTGTTGGGTCGCTACATACCATTTTGATGCATCGCAATGTGGTGTGGGTTGCTATTTGGATAAAAGTTGCATCTAAATAGGAAAAATGTTACTGCATTAGTTTTGATGCTATTTTACGCAACTTGACGCATTTGGCGTGTAAGGGCCCTAAAATGCTGTGAACTGCAATAGAGAATGGCCATAGACTTTAATACAAAGCCTGCATGCAGCGAGTTAGAATAACACGATCAGTTACAATGCAGTACTGTGAACAGCCTCATATACAGTGGCTTGCAAAAGTATTCGGCTCCTTGAAGTTTATCATATTTTGTCACATTACTGCCACAAACATGAATCAATTGTATTGGAATTCCACGTGAAAGACCAATACAAAGTGGTGTACACGTGAGAAGTGGATCGAAAATCATACATGATTCCAAACATTTTTTTACAAATAACTGC
This sequence comes from Hyperolius riggenbachi, assembly GCF_040937935.1. Taxonomy (NCBI): domain Eukaryota; kingdom Metazoa; phylum Chordata; class Amphibia; order Anura; family Hyperoliidae; genus Hyperolius; species Hyperolius riggenbachi. Next base: position 367,174,503 of record NC_090646.1, read on the forward strand.
AAAGTGAGGTGTGCGTAATTATTCGGCCCCCCTGAGTCAATACTTTGTAGAATCCCCTTTTGCTGCAATTACAGCTGCCAGTCTTTTTAGGGTATGTCTCTACCAGCTTTGCACATCTAGAGACTGAAATCCTTGCCCATTCTTCTTTGCAAAACAACTCCAGCTCAGTCAGATTAGATGGACAGCGTTTGTGAACAGCAGTTTTCAGATCTTGCCACAGATTTTAACCTCCTTGGCGGTAATCCCGAGCTGAGCTCGGGGTATGCCGCTGGAGGTCGCCGCTCAGGCCCTGCTGGGCCGATTTCCATTCTGTAAAAAGCAGCACACGCAGCCGGCACTTTGCCAGCCGCGTGTGCTGCCCGATCGCCGCCGCTCCGCGGCGATCCGCCGCGTGCAGCGGCGAAAGAGGGTCCCCCCAGCCGCCCGAAACAAACAGTTCCGGCCAGCGCTAGGGGCTGGATCGGGCGGCTCTGACGTCAGGACGTCGACTGACGTCCATGACGTCACTCCGCTCGTCGCCATGGCGACGAGGAAAGCGAAACAAGATAGGCCGCTCATTGCGGCCTATCTTGTTACTTTCGATTGCCGGAGGCGATCGAAAGTACGCTTCCGGAGCGCCCTCTAGTGGGCTTTCATGCAGCCAACTTTCAGTTGGCTGCATGAAATATTTTTTTTTTAATTTAAAAAAAACCCTCCCGCAGCCTCCCTGGCAAAATAAATAAACCGCCAGGGAGGTTAAACCATTCCATTGTTGCCCTGGCTTTATGTTTAGGGTCATGGTCCTGCTGGAAGGTGAACCTCCGCCCCAGTCTTAAGTCTTTTGCAGTCTTCAAGAGGTTTTCTTCCAAGATTGCCCTGTATTTGGCTCCATCCATCTTCCCATCAACTCTGATCAGCTTCCCTGTCCCTGCTGAAGAGATGCACCCCCCGAGCATGATGCTGCCACCACCATATTTGACAGTGGGGATGGTGTGTTCAGAGTGATGTGCAGTGTTAGTTTTCCACCACACATAGCGTTTTGCATTTTGGCCAAAAAGTTCCATTTTGGTCTCATCTGACCAGAGCACCTTCTTCCAAATGTTTGCTGTGTCCCCCACATGGCTTGTAGCAAACTGCAAATGGGACTTCTTATGCTTTTCTGTTAACAATGGCTTTCTTCTTGCCACTCTTCCATAAAGGCCAACTTTGTACAGTGCATGACTAATAGTTCTATGGACAGATTTCCCCACCTGAGCTGTAGACTTCTGCAGTTCGTCCAGAGTCACTATGGGCCTCTTGACGGCATTTTTGATCATCGCTTTCCTTGTTCGGCCTGTGAGTTTAGGTGGACGGCCTTGTCTTAGTAGGTTTACAGTTGTGCCATACTCCTTCCATTGCTGAATGATCGCTTGAACAGTGCTCAGTGGGATGTTCAAGGCTTTGGAAATCTTTTTGTAGCCTAAGCCTACTTTAAATTTCTCAATAACTTTATCCCTGACCTGTCTGGTGTGTTCTTTGGACTTCATGGTGTTGTTGCTCCCAATATTCTCTTAGACAACCTCTGAGGCCCTCACAGAGAAGCTGTATTTGTACTGACAGATTACACACAGGTGCACTCTATTTAGTCATTAGCAGTCACCAGGCAATGTCTATGGGCAACTGACTGCACTCAGATCAAAGGGGGCCGAATGATTCTGCACACCCCACTTTGCAGTTATTCATTTGTAAAAAAATGTTTGGAAACATGTATGATTTTCGTTCCACTTCTCATGTGTACACCACTTTGTATTGGTCTTTCATGTGGAATTCCAATCAAATTGATGCATGTTTGTGGCAGTAATGTGACCAAATGTGGAAAACTTCAAGGGGGCCGAATACTTTTGCAAGCCACTGTAGATGTATGGGCAGTGAGTTGACATACAGAATTATTCTGCAACAAAACTGAGCACTGTGATTTAGCCCTCAGACAATAATGTTTAAAGCATTCATACTTACCTGGGGCTTCTTTCTATCCCCTATAGGCCGTCTGCTCCCTTGTTGTCCTCCCGGTACACTCTGATTCTCTGCTGGCTGGCCTGGTCTTAAGTCCCCTCCAGTCACTCCATATAGCGCATGTGCGCAACCCCATTGCACTCCCTGTGATTGCACAGTAGTACTGTGCAGGTGCAAAGTCGTGCAGATGCAGAACGCACCCAGTCTTAGGGGGTGCATGCGGCCATGTCGTGCATGTGCAGAACTGTGCAACCGGAGGCAACTGAAGAAAGGGACCGGGCCATCCAGTAGAGTAGAGGATCATCACATCACAGGACAATGGTGAGGGAGTCCATGGCCTAAAGGGGGCTGAAGGAAGCCCCAAGTAAGTATACGTGCTAGTTTTCATCTTGGGTACACTTTGATACATGTGGAGGTTTTTCGATACTGACCAATTAATGAAATGTTCGATTTTTATATTAAAGACTAATATGCATAGCAGAAGTGGCATACAATGTGAGTTTTTCAAAACTCACTTGCTGCATATTGCCCTAAAACACATGTAAAATGCACATAATGTAAAGTATTTCCAAGATGCAGAAGATATGCAGTCTACTGCGTTTTTACACACATTTTTGATTAAAATAAATATACTGTATTTTATACCATTGAAAAGGGAAAAATACCAAAACTCAAAATGCAGAAAAACATGGTTTTCTGCACTGCCTAGTGTGCTCCTAGCCTTAAAGATACATATGCACATAGGATAACTGTTGTTTGAAACGGCCACAGGAGATGTCTTTTAATTTTAAAACACCCTTCCGACCGATGGAAGTTCCATCATTCGCCAATTTTCTTCCCTCCGCCTTCCTCCATAGCATCAGAACACATTGCTAGACTCCAGTCTAGGGTTGTTTATGTACAACATTGCTCCCTAAATAGTCCCCCAAGGGATGCTTTCCCAACCCCCACTGGGTGACAATTATCAGATGCGTGTATGTAGCTTTAGAATGGTTGGTTGGGGATTTTAAACAAAATTCTAGTGCACACATGACTTAATGGATTTCATAAGAGCTCTTTAAATTCCCAATACTGAATTTAATATGTTATAAAGACTCCATCTGTGTCTTGTCTACATTTGATAGCAGCTTCACAATTCTTGCAACCATTGATCTTGTTAGTTTTTGGAGAGTTTCTGCTTGAATTTCTTTGCAGGTGAGCTGCTGTTTGGATGTAAACTGCCTCCCACTCTCAGATCTTTTGGTTAAGGTTGCTCCAAAGGTTCTCAATAGGATTGAGGTCAGGGGAGGATGGGGGCCACACCATAATTTTCTCTCCTTTTATGCCAATAGCAGCCAATGACTCAAAGGTATTCCTTGCAGCATGAGAAGGTAAATTGTCATGCATGAAGATGATTTTATCACCGAAAATACTGTTCTTTTTGTACCATTGAAGAAAGTGGTCAGTCAGAAACTCTGCATACTTTTCAGAGGTCATTTTCACACCTTCAGGAGCTGAACAGCTCTCTTACTGTGATTCTAGCCCAAAACATCACTCCGCCACCTCCTTGCTGACATTGCAGCCCTGTTGAGATGTGGTGGCTGTTAAACCATCCACCACTCCATCCATCTGGACCATGACGAGATGCACAGCACTTATCAGTAAACAAGACAGTTTGAAAATTCTTCTTGTAGTTCTGGGCCCACTGCAGCCGTTTTTGCTTGTGAGCGCGGCAGTCTAGCGCAATAAAGCCTCTGTAGATGGCACCAACGCGACCTGAGCCCTTGAACCGAAGGACGCATCGGATGCAAGCCAAGAGGTGGTGAGACCCCCGGTGGGGCATCTGAAAGTGTAATACAACTATCTGGTGTAAACACAGTTGTGGTATAGGGCTCAGTGAGGACTTGTGGCAGTTTCAATAGAGGCCTTGATCTATTTCCGGGCAGCCGGCCTGTGTAACTGGCATTTGCAGTAGTATATAGCGGGACTCTGAAGCCTTCCATGCTTAGCCACTCCCAGTGCATTGTATGACCCCCCATTCAATAATGGACTTTGCAAAGTTGAGCAACTATCCTTAACAATTTCAGCCACCCAGACGTGATCATCACGTCGAGGCGGCTGCTCTGCTGCAGAGGCGCGCTCCCGTGCCCCCTTGCCGTTCCCCGGTAGCCCTGAGATCAGTGAACGGGAACATGGTTTCTATTCACCAATCTAAGTCCCCAGCAGAAAAACCAATGGTCTCTTATCAGAGGCCGCAGTCTTTCTGGGAAGCGAGAAGCACAAGGTAAAAAAATAAAAACTCAAGGTGGCCATCTTGTACATGTACATCTACATACATTTTTTTCAAGCCAATTTACACACATTATAACATTAAAAATGACCTGTTTATTTCCCACCACCAAAAAATTACCCAAATAAAATTTTTAATGGAAAAAAAAATTACAATTAAAAAACAAAAACAAATAGTTACTTAAGGGTCTGAACTTTAACTTTAAATATACATGTGAAGGGGGTTACTATGAACATTTTTAAATTATAAGCTTGTAAATAGTGATGGATGCAAAACTGAAAAAATGCACCATTATTTCCAAATAAAATATTTGCGCCATACATTGTGATAGGGCCAAAATTTAAATGGTGTAATAACCAAGACAAACGGGCAAATAAAATACATAGGTTTTAATTATGGTAGCATGTATTATTTTAAAGTTATAATGGCCGAAAATCTGAGAAATAATATTTTTTTCCATTTTTTAATATTCCTGTTAAAATGCCTTTATAAAAAAATAATTCTTAGCAAAATGTACCACCCTAAGAAAGCCTAATTAATGGTGGAAAAAACAAGATATAGATCAATAAATTGTGATAAGTAGTGATAAAGTTATTAGCGAATGAATGGAAGGTGAAAATTGCCCTGATGCATAAGGTGAAAAATCCCTGCGGGCTGAAATGGTTAAAGGACTGCTGAGTCCAGGAACTGTGCTAGTGATTTTTTCAGTCCAAACTTTATGTGGTGGCCACCAGATTGCATGTGTTTGTGGTTGCAAGGATGAGTGCTACATCAGCTGATGATCCCATACGGCTGTTAGTGTCACATTTTTAGGGGAGGGATAGGGGTGATTTTCTATGGTTGTATTTATTGGATCAATAATAAAGCCTTATCTGTGATTTGAAGACAGCTTGAGATTTTTTTTGTATCTTGGCCTTTTTTTAAGCAATTTCACCCAATCCCCCCCCCCTCCCAGCGATTTCTGTTCATTGGACATTTTTGTAGGCGTTTTTCCACTTCCTAATGTCAGTCAGGAAGTGAACTGTTCGAGGTTTTTAAAAATAAATACATTGCATTGATTCTTTTCCGGATCAAACGAAATGCAGACAGATCCACCTAATCTGAACTAGCGCATAGCATAGCATGGTGTAAGCAATTTCAGGGCGATTTTGCAAAAAAACAGGCGCTTAAAAAGAAATCCAAAAATGCCTCCAGTGTGAACGAGCCCTAAGTGCTTTTGAAAATAAACAAAACCGTGAGAATCCCCCATTATGAGATGGGCTAGTCCAAAACCTGTCGGTTCTGTCAAATCTTTATTATCTACTGTAAGGCTGCTTTCACAGTGGGACGTTACAGGCGCACGTTAGTGCAGCCTGTAACGCAGACCACCGCACAGCAATGAAAAGTCAATGGGCTGTTCACAGTGCCCACGTTGCGTTACATTGTAATGCAGCACGTTTTAAAAAAAGTGCTGCATGCTGTGCGTTATACGCGGCTAAGTCGCGTTAGACTGTTTGCACATGCTCAGTGATGTTGGAGGAGGTCTCCCCTCGTCCTCCACGGCCAGCCACATGGCTAATTAATATTAACTGCACTCAGTGACGTGCAGTGTTTACTTCCTGGAGCAGCCGCTTTGTGCGGCGATTGGCCGGCGGGACCACGTGGTCTC